>NC_089752.1:47544174-47601674 GCF_040412425.1 Macrobrachium rosenbergii | reverse complement strand
TTCTGTTGCTGGCATGTGTTTATTTAGGTATAATTCTTTAGTGTTCATCGTTTGCCTCGGGAATTTTATGAGTAGAGATTTCCATGTACGTGACGAGGATAGGTATCAGTGCGTGGGTTCTGTGCAGAGAATTAGGCCCAAACGTTTGTGAAATGTGGTATTATTTCTGAGCATTGAATAAACGGTCGATTGCAAGGAGAACCTACTGTTATTTTCTTCGGCAAAATAGAATGGCTTAAAAAAAAAAAAAAAACTCTCAGAGCGCCGTATCTTCCCTCCTATTGCTTTATTGGTTGTCTCTGTTATTGTGCTTTTTGTTATTTATCAAACCCAGACTTCGTAAAACACTTGTACTATATTTCAGTATCTGTAGGTTTCAGAGAGTAGTCCACACGAATAATTTCTTTTTAGCTAGATTGATATTAGATAGATGAAGAGAGGAAAGTCGTCCTTGTTCAGACGCAATTATGTTTGGTGGATATTTTCGAACTTCAGCTTGTAGCGAGCGCCAATTATGGGGGCTGCCTTTATTCATTATCTGTAATAATGAGCAGCATCGACCTAAAAGGGATCACGCCGGAAAGCTTCTAAAGGTCAGACTCACTTGTTCCACATCGGGTAATCGAGTTGATTGATTTTTGTTTATTCAGGTCATTTTCACATCATAGAATATCTGAGTTTCCTTTGGCTCTCATTAAACCTATAAAAAGTAAAATTGCTATTTTGTACTTATATACATAATTGTTATCATTTCTGTTTAGAACCTCCATGGGGATAGCCTTTTAAGCAAGGTTTCGTAGTGCCACAGGAAGCCAGATTCCCATTGCCATTTGGCACTCGAATGTATATTTGCTGGGCCATGGTAATCATTGGCATCCATCAACGCTGCCAGTTGCCAGCGTAGTGCCGTGATCATGTAAATCCTGTCGAATGGCGCAACACCAGATATGAAAGCTTTGTGACAAAAGAATGCGGAAATTGCTTTTACTGTTTTATGGGTTCTCGTTAGCTGGCATTCCCCGACCTGTTATTGGCTCTGGAATATCAGTCGTCAGGTTCTGGTGACTGTGATTTGGAGCGACATTCATGACCTTGTAACATGAAAGGAAGAGGTGTCTTCTTTCTGGGTTTTTTCTTCAGCAGATTGTCTACACGCTAATGCCTTTTGAATGTTGAAATGTTAAGATAAATATATAAATATATATATATATATATATATATATATATATATATATATATATATATATATATATATATATATATATATATATATATACACACACATATATATATATATATATATATATATATATATATATATATATATATATATATATGTGTGTGTGTGTGTGTGTGTATGTATGTATGTATGTATGTATGTATATATACATACATATACATACATATATATATATATATATATATATATATATATATATATATATATATATATATATATATATATATTATATATATAATTGTGTGTGTATGTATGTATGTATATATACATACATATACATATATATATATTATATATATATATATATATATATATATATATATATATATATATATATATATATATATATATATATATATATATATATATATATATATATATATATATATATATATATATATATTATGTGTGTATGCATTGTCAAGGGCCCCCTTTTCCTCTCAAGTTTATATAAAATTTAGGTTTTGCTTTCGTTAATAGTTGGACAGTTTAGCGCCACTTGTATTCTGGTGAGTGATTTATATTCACTGGCACTGCTAAATTTAATCTATCTTTGGTTATCAAGTAGTGTTTGTGATGAAATAGAATTTTAATATGCATATTTGTTGAGCATCAGAGTCTGCCGTTAACAGTATTTTACGTAATTGCCCAGATTAATTAATGTCAGTTACTTTTATGTTTCAACTTTTTTCCCCGAATGATATTGTCAGGTTATGAAATGTCTCACTGGAACCCATTTACCGGGAATAAAATGCAATTGAAAGGTTTTGTATTCGTTCCGGGTAATTGGAATGGTTATCGCTGTTGATGGTGCAATATTTTGGATGAAGTTTGTTTCGTATTACATTTCAAGTGAAAACTTGGTATTGCTGTGATATTTTCACATGGTAATTAAATTTTAGTGTGCCTACTGAGTTATACAGACTGGGTAGTCATCGTGTAAATTTAGGTGAGTTGAATTTAGTGATAGATTTTGTAACTAGGTATATATTTTAAACAATAAATTGGTATCGTTTTTTCCCAAAGAGTGAGTAACAGAATGTCGTGATGAGAGTATCCATTAATTTGTAACACTTGAATGGTGTTCTTTTCATGGCCGGCCGCAGCATATTTTTTCAAGGGGAGGGCGCCAGATCTTAATACTTACATGGATAGTTTCCGGTATCAAGCAGACAAACACTTCTGACCCTTTGAACTTGCAGGTCAATTTCCAAAATCAGTATCAGTGCCTGCATTTCTTTAATGAATAAAACAGTTTATATATATATATATATATATATATATATATATATATATATATATATATATATATATATATATATATATATATATATATATATATAATATGTGTATATGTGTGTGTAATTTTTTCCATCATGGGGGGGCGCCAAGTGCCCCCCTTGCCCCTACTTGCGGGCGCCCATGATTCTTTTGCTAAAGGTATTAAATGCTATATTTTTTGCTTAGTAAGAAAGAGACCAGCTGTACGGATGAAAATATATTTCGGTTTTTTCTCTAGCCTGAAATTTTACGGGTTCCTTTTTGTAATCATTGTCTGCCCGGTATTCAGCTAACCCATCTGTCCAGAATTTTCTTTTCTCTCTTGATACTTTGCTTTCATTCATGGATAGACTTATCTTGACCTTATTTCATTTGGTAAAGTTCACGCTCACTTTTCAGTTGTGATTTGTTTTTATTAATTGCTTCTTATAGTTTGACTAGTTATGTATTTATCACCACTTTTCAAAAATAGTGTACCTTAAAATGTGGTGGCTCAGGAAAGTATGTGGATTTCAGTAACACTATACATGCTATAACTGCTGTGGCACTGGTTAATGTTGATATTATATTTGTTGTTAATAGCATTCACAGATTTCAGTGAGAGAGAGAGAGAGAGAGAGAGAGAGAGAGAGAGAGAGAGAGAGAGAGAGAGAGAGAGAGAGAGAGGGTTTTGGGGTGAGGATGGTTCTATGTCATTATTAGTGAGATTGAACGCCGTCATTGGCACATGTTTCCAGACTTTGGGCTCTGACGTGATTAAAAGAAGGGTGACTCAGAATTTGTAAGCCGTTGTCAGACTTTTACACAAGATCGTGTTGGGAAACACATAAAGTGCCTTATCGTGTATTCCGTTTTCTTGTTTTTTTCCCATGAATTTGGTGTAAAGGCATAGATTAGTGGAACTCTTTCGTAAACATGAATAGGAAATTTTCATTAGGTAGTCTTGCACTCCGCTTGTCTCGTCATTTCAAAAGTAGCGGTTATTTTTGTTCATTTTCATGTACTTGTTATAATTTGTACCATTATTATTATTATTATTATTATTATTTTTAACACGGGAGAGGGAAGAAAGAAAATGTTTTGGATAGCGACTTGGATTGAGGAGGGTGGAAGGCTTATTTCTTCATCCTTATGTAAAGGGTACAGTGGGAGATAATTGGTAATAAATAACCATATGTGAATGTCATTGTCACTGCTAGGTTATTTTTCCCATATCATTTCTATAACCAGTTTTCATGGATTCTTTCTATAGTGTTGTTCCAAGGACCCCAGCAGTTATTAAGGTTACAGAATTAAGAAGCAAAAACCACAATGCTTTGTTTAACATTTTACGACCACTGCTATGGGCCTCGTGAAATTCAGAACTAAAGTTTTAAAGCAAATCATAATCTAAAGACCCTCAATCGTTTTAGTCCCCAACCTTCCAGCGTCCCGAGTGACTTTTTACCAAAGGTTCGATTGATAACTGTGATGCAAGTTCAGTTTCTTGATTAGGCCTTCTGTCCATCTTCATTTGCTTTAACCTAATCATATGCTCTCTCTCTCTCTCTCTCTCTCTCTCTCTCTCTCTCTCTCTCTCTCTCTCTCTCTCTCTCTCTCTCTCTCTCTCTCTCTCTCAAGTGGTCAAGTAGAGGAATTGGTATAATTGGTGGACGCAGAACAATGGTGTTCCATTGTCAACCATTTGTTTTTGTTGGTCAGTTCGGAAGTGTTTGTACTTGATTTTTTTAACGTAAGGGACAGAATAATCTTGCTAACATCAGCACATGCAGCACACTTTCTTTACGCTACTAGCATGTGCCTTCGTTTTCATTCTTTATTTCGTTCCTCCAGGTTTTGTTAGGTTTAGGTCTTGCTAGGAAGTAGCGCTTCAGTTTAGTAGGTACGACATGCAAATATCTTAAACACAAGATCATAATATGTATGTTGTAACTGTATATCAGTGATAATTACCATAGCAAGGATCATCGTCCAAATCCAGTATAGATTATAGTTATATGGGCGATATCGTGGAATGATTTAATGATATAGCTATTTAAGGAATGCTAGTCACACTTGATGAATGACGTCCATTCCATATTTTAGCCTATGCGTAGATTCCTCTTTTAATAAACGATAGTTACCAGAACTGTAAAAATTTTGAGAAGTGTGATCAAGTAATCTATAATGTAATAGTATATAATTACTATAACTTTGTTGCAATGCATGTCAAGGAAGAACGCCTCTAATTCCACTTCTATATCTGGACTTTCACATTCTTTGCGAGAGTATCAATTGTCATTAAATTGTGTTTTTTTTTTCATGTGTATATAACATGGTGGATTTTTGTCTTTGTGCCCGAGTTTCAATTTTAACTATACTTGCAAACACACACGCGCGCGCGCGTGTACATATACACACACATATATACACTGTTTGTGTGCGTCTGCATATTAGTGGATAGTAATCTTCGTTTCTTCAGCTTTTGCACCTGAAAAATACTCTGTATTTATTGAAGACTGCAACTGAAAATTTAATCCGGAAATGGAAAAGAATTTGTTTATTGTTTTTTGAGCCTTCGTCTGGTTATGCTTTTCTGGTAAAGAAGTTGATCGTTAGTTATCCATTTTGTCATTTCTTCTGTCTTTTTAACTTTACATGATTTGCTCTTCAAGTGGATAATTCCTGTGTTTTCACAACGTATGATTGGTTGTGGTTATAGGATATATGAACATCTAAGGAATACCTGACTAATAAAATTTCTGCAACTGGGAAAAGAACTGTGGAAGTAAGATGATTCGGTCGCAACAAAGATCACTCAAAATAATTTTCTTCCAAGCTGTCCAAAGCAGCACACATCCAGAATGACTAAACGAAAACAGAATTTTTAATTCTCTGCTTTTTGTGAATCCTGTGAACCTGAGTCAAGACGGTATATCGTTTCTTTCGATATGGTCTCGAGCGCCTTTTCCATCGTTTTTTCTGTACTGAAAATAAGGATGACTGCCTTATGGGCATTTGCATAATAAAGTTCTTGATGATATTGCAGTTATAAATATTGTTTAGAGTAAGGACGTATTACTTAATGAAGGCACATCTGAACCTGCCTGTCCTGTGCACATGGCGCTGATACGATTGTTAGTAGTAGAGAATCCTTATGTTGAGACTGCAGATATTGTTAGCACAGTCACAGACGACCACATGGAATTTTCATGAAACTGGACCTTTATTCTCAGTGACTTGGGCGATATCGTAGATGGTTTTACCAAATAGTTATCATCATTCTTTCTAAAACCTCTTCCCCACCCCGGCCCCAAGCTGAAGGGAAAATTGAGAGTAGACAGTTTTTAAAGGTGTAACAGGAGGAAAACCTCGCAGTTCCACTATGAAATAATTGTTAGGAGAGGGTGGGAAGTAAGATGGAAGTAAGAGAATATGAATGGAGGTACAGTAAAAGGAATGGAAGAGGTTGCAGCTAGGAGCCGAAGGAGCGCTGCACCGAACCGTAAGTAATGCGTACCGTGCACCGCATGAAGTGCACTGACGGCACTGCTCTACGGGTATACTAAAGTCCCCTGTCTTCAGGAAGAGGCTCACCCTATCTCCCTTTCAGATTATTCTATTCCATTTTTGTAATTCTATTCCATTTTTTTTTTCAGTACTTTTACTTACATTCAGCATATAGTGTGCTTTCATTGTTCCAAAACTCATTGCTATCAGCGGAGGTTAGGAAGGTTTTGTTAGTGCCACATTTGTATGTTTTTTTTTATGTAAATTTTAAGCTACTGCAAGTACGCTATTTTGTACTTTATATGGAAGCATACCATCACAGATAGATGCTATTAAGAAAAGCTTAAAATCGTATAATTTTCCTTCATTAATTCAGTTATGTTTTTATTGATGCATGGACTGTCATGTGATTTAACTGATATTTCTTTCATTTGAGAACGATTTTATTTTGAGAATAGGACGATAGGTTCTGGTAAAGCCTCCTTACTCTGTATTACAAAAGTAAATCTAATGTTACCACTGGCATGCCCACTCTTCTGTTCGGTTTATCTACAGAACGTAACCCCTGGGTTCTTCATAATTGTTACCTTCTGCCCTTTTGGAGCTGGTCATCTCATTATACATATAGGTCTTTGTGCATAATGTAGAGTAAGTATACATATTTACAGAATGATTAATATGTTCGTTCAGGAGGATGTTCTTCCTAATTTCCCAGAATGTTGTTTTCAGTACTTAACACTTCAAGTCTTTCCGCTTTAGGCGGTCGAAAGAAAAATGTTATAGGGAAAAAATTTCAGCATTTTTTTATAGACCCATCTGTTATTTCGTACCCACTCCACGTTTTTGTGTTTTTTTCTTTTGGTTCAGTTCTTTTTGAATAATCTTTAGTGCACACTTGTCCAAGACCTAAGTTTCATAATCAGTCAATCAATCATGTAGTAGCGCTGGTGAACTGGCTTCACGTCGTCGTCTTTTAACCTGTCTTTTGCCATTCTCTCTTTAAGCTTCTTTGCGCTATTTCTGTGGGCTGCACAACCATTGTCATATTTTTAACATTAAAAAAGAAACGGTGCTACTTTGGCTTGTCATCTACGTGTCACCTAGTCCGAGGTGCTATAGTGTGGTAAATGTAAAGTAGACGGTCGCACGAAGATATCGTTTAGTAATATTATTATTTGTCGACCACACAATATAGAAATTGGTGTATATACAGTAATACTTAGATCCCCGAGGGGCTAGTACTAAGCACGGCGTCCCAAGGAGCGTCTGCCATGTTTAGTACTAGCACCTCGGAGTAGGTGACGGGTAGATAACAAGCCAAAGTAGCACCCAAGAAACTTTCTGGATATCAAACCGGTTCAACCGAAATTTGCGCTGCAGAAAGTTTCCAAATATCGCTTGAGAACATCCAATCTTTCCCCCTCCTCCCTTTACCGAAGAGTAATCTACTAATGAAAGCGGCTTTCTCACTCACATTAAGTCCTCTTCCTTAGTTCGCGCTTGTAAATACTTATGAATACAGAATGGAATATTCATCAATAGGACTTGTTTTCAAGTTTTCTGTTTTTTTTTTTTACGAAGGATTGTATTTTATGGTGGTTATCAAAGTCTCTTCATTAACATTATATATAGTTTAACATTTATTATAAAACGGATAATGATTTAGAAGGAGTTCATGCGAAGTAAAGGGTATAGGTTAAGAAGGTGATAGTAGTGTACTCCAGCTACTTAACGGTCGTGTAGGGGCAGTTGAAGCTAGATGACCGGAGGATATAGCCGTCTGATATTCCCAATTTCCAATTTAGCCCAACCGATACGCTTTAAGTGTACATAAAAACTAATCACCGTGAAATCATGGCTCTCACATCAATCTGTCATCGTCAAAGTACTTTTCTTGAACAATACGTAGACGTTATTGTCAGAATCAGGATGCATTCTCCTGGTTAATGAATATAGTTTCTATCGCAGTTGGTACATATGAGCTTAAATTACACGTACTTGACTTTAGTTAGAGAGCGATTCTCTCCAAGATTCCTCGTTGGGAGAGTGGGTTCCGTTCTTAGCTAGCACTCTGTTGGCCGCGAGTTCAAATCTCTGACCGGCCAGTGAAGAATATGAGGAATTTATTTCTGGTGATAGAAATTCATTTCTCGCTATAATGCTAGGTTACCAATTGGTTCTTAGCCACGTAAAATGTCTAATCCTTCGGGCCAGCCCCAGGAGAGTTGTTAATCAGCTCAGTGGTCTGGTTAAACTAAGGTATACTTAACTTCTCCAAGATTCCTTTTTTCACGTTCTTGCGTCCGTGGTGAATTTGCTCAATATACAGGGTCAGGCAAAATGATCGGACACATTTGTAGGTTTCATAAAATGCGAATGAAGTAAAGAAACAAAAAAGTGTTTTTATTTTTGAAAAGTACATATAATGCCATTTTGTTTCATTATGTTTTAAAAATTAAATCAGTCAAATGGGATCCATTATTGTCCACACACTGTCGAAGGCGTTCACGAAAGTTGTCTATAACTCGGCGGGTCATTTCATGTGGAATGGCAGTAATTTCTTGACGAATTGCATCTTTAAGTTGTTCAATAGATCGAGGGCGATTAATGTATACCTTTGACTTGAGGTATCCCCAGAGAAAAAAATCGCACGGATTTAAATCAGGTGAACGGGCGGGCCAACCGATATCACTACGCAATGAGATCAAATGACCAGGGAACATCTTCCTCAAAATCCCCATCGCACGTCGAGAAGTGTGGGCTGTTGCCCATCCTGTTGAAACCAAACACTGTCCATATCGTGGAGCATATTCAATTTTGGTCTGAGAAAAGTCTCTAGCATCTCACAATATCGATCAGAGTTCACAGTCACTGTAACGTTGTCTTCTTTGAAGAAGTACGGACCCCATATACCGAATTCTGCCACAGCACACCATACAGTCACCCGAGGATAATGCAAAGGGCGTTCATGCAACTCACGAGGGTTGTTCTCGGCCCAGTATCTGAAGTTTTGCTTATTCACTGCGCCACACAGGTCAAAATGTGCCTCGTCACTGAACAGCACAACTGCTGCATGGGGGACATGTTGAATTTCCAAACACAATGCTCTGCGAGTTTCAGTGTCTCTTTCGCTGAGTTCTTGTGCCAACATCATTTTGTATGGATGCATTTGAAGATCATTGTGAAGAATTCTTCGCAAACTTCTTTCGGAAAGTCTAAGAGCATGGGCGCGTTTAAATGTGGAACGGAGTGGAGACTGTTGAACTGAAGCTCTTACCGCTGCCACATTTTCTGGAGTTCTGGCGGTGCGAGGTCGGGCGGTTGATTTTCGTTTCAATGCAGATCCAGTAGCTCTGAAGTTGGTAACCCATAACAAGATCGTGTTTCGAGCTGGTACGGGATCATGTCTACCAAGATTGAAGTGCAAACGGAACGCTCTTTGTGTTGCAGTTACAGATTCGTTTGTTTTGATAAACGTTTCCACAATGAAAGCGCGATGCTCACCAGTCCAATTCATGGCAGCAACTGAAAAAGAAACGTAAAACAATGGCATTATAAAGAAACAAAACAAAATGGCATTATATGAAAAAAATGGCATTATACGAGGGTAAGTCAAAAGTTCCAGGAAAAATTGTTGAATGATGTATTTACAGGAATGAAACAACCCAAATACTTGGTAAACAATTATCTGTAATGTAGTGATCCATATAGACTTGTTACCTCAGTCATCCTCTTGCTACCGTGGTGTTAACATCTGCTTCAGAAAAGTAACTTCTGAACCCATGGAAAATAAAAATTTTGAGATGAGAGCTAACATCAAGTTCCTGACCAAGCTTGATTGGAAACCAGGAAAAATTATTGAAGCTTTGCAACAAGTTTATGGAGATTCTTCTCCATCTAAATCAGTTGTTTATGATTGGATAAAGCGATTTAAGGATGGTCAGGAGGACCTCAAAGACAACCCAAGAGAGGAAGACCATCGACTGCAAAAAATGAAAGAATTGTGGCTTTGGTGCAGAATCTAGTGGATGAAGATCGTCGGATTACTATCGATATGATAGCTAATGAAACTGGGATCTCCCATGGTTCCACATTTTCAATTTTAAATAAAAATCTTGGTTTGAGTAAACTTTCAGCACGTTGGGTCCCAAAAGCGTTGCGCGAAGACCAACTGCATCAAAGAGCTGAACTTTCTCTTGCAGTTTTAACGAAGATTGAATCAAATGAATCAGAGTTTTTGACCGGATTGTTACTGGACATGAAACTTGGATCCATCAATATGACCCAGAAAGTAAAATTCAATCAAAGCAATGGTTACCGAGAGGTTCAGCTGCACCAGTGAAGTTCAAAGTGGCGAGATCTGCCCAGAAGGTTATGGCAACAGTGTTTTGGGACTCCAAAGGAGTGATTTTGATTGATTTCCTTGAAGGACAAAAAAACAATCACTGGGAACTACTACAAAAGGTGTTTTTGCAAAAACTGAAGACTGCATTGGCTAAAAACGTCGAGGAAAGTTGCACCGCAGAATTTTGTTCCATCATGATAACGCTCCAGCACATTCATCAAGGGTTGCAAGAGAAGTCCTACGGAAATTTAGGTGGGAAACTCTTCCACATCCTCCTTATAGTCCTGATCTTGCTCCTTCAGATTTTTTTTCCTGTTCCCAAAACTCAAGGAACACTTAAGAGGAGTCCGTTTGAATCTTTGGATGCTGCTAAACATGCAGTTTCAACATGGTTTTAATAGAAAGGCCCCAAATTTCTACAAAGAAGGGTTGCAGAGGTGGAAACAGCGCCTTGAAAAGTGTATAGAGTTAGATGGTAGATATGTAGAAAAATGTTTGAATTTCCTTAAATAAAGAGTATATTGAATTTTTCCTGGAACTTTTTGACTTACCCTCGTATGTACTTTTCGAAAATAAAAACACTTTTTTGTTTCTTTACTTTATTTGCCTTTTATTTAACCTACAAATGTGTCAGATCATTTTGCCTGCAAAAAAGCAGGTAGAGGGTTGGGTGGGAGAGTGGTGTAGGTTGTGTAAACTGCTGCAGATGTTACATGACGGTATTGTTATTGTTTACATCTTTTCTTGTTCAAGTTTCATTTACCATCCTTACTCGTGAGTTGCGTCTGCCTTTACTGTTTGAGTCATTTTATTATGGCAGTATCGCATACATGAAGAGCATAAACCTTCGTCTTCGCGCTTTGTGTAAAGGATTTTCGTCTGCCTTGAGGAAAGCTAAATCACAGGGAATAAAGATATCTCTCTCTCTCTCTCTCTCTCTCTCTCTCTCTCTCTCTCTCTCTCTCTCTCTCTCTCTAGTAAATCAAAGCGTTCTTTCTTTCAGGGAAGCATTATTTAAATAGATTGTAATTTTTTTTTAAATTCCGAGACAGTTTAGAAAGGGTAGGATTCCTTTAAAGCTGTTGAGTTTTCCACCAAGTAATTCCATGTCATAGGGTAATAATGTCCTTTTGTCATTATGTTGCAGTAAAGTGAAGTAGCGTTATAAGTGGAAGTCCCCTTTCCTAGGCTCCGATATTCCAGGCAGTAATATTCCGGGCGTCGTCGGTTGATTTTTACGAAGGTCTTGTTATTGTCATGGCAGTTGTTCGTGTTTTGTTGCTTTTGTCTTATTGGCTGGTGGTGTTGAAAGATGACCTGCCTATAGTTGGAATGTCATTTAATGTTCTTCAGAATTCCTGCGCTATTATAAAAAAAAATTATAATGAACTTGATCCTGAATATTCATTAGGAATTTTCGGAAGTTTCACTTGGTTATTTAAGCATCTGTTTCTCTGGAAATGCAATATTGCAAAATGAACTCAAAAGTTTTTTTTATAGCAAAATGAACAATGCATTATCAGTTTTACAAATGATACGATAAGCGTCACAATTCTTGAATTCTCCTGTGGATGAAACAAGGATAAAGGATTTTAGTAAGTCAGGTATGAACTCTCGATGCTTTGATGATGACTATTCTTCTTAGAGAAAGATTTGTAATGGAGCGATGTAAAAACTCACAAGTTATGAAACTAAACGTTACTGAAGTTGTTGTTATTGTTGTTAACCTAGTTTTATTCGATGATGTTCCTGCTGAGTTAACACCCCCGTGAGCTACGTATATATAAGCTTTTAAGAATATTAAGAAACTGATTAGCTGATATGGTTAACAATAAGGTTTACTGGCAATGGGGTTTGGTTTTTATTTATTGGGTATTATGAAAATATGGTGAAGGTTAATCGAGAAGAAACTAAACTCCTCCCTTTATGAAAAGAAGCTGCTGTTTTTGGGTTTAGGCGAATAATGAGGGGAAAGAAACCCGCATGGGCAAAGAAATAGAAGGTATGGAACTAACCAGGAACAAGGCTTACTGAGAAGCCCATGAAACTATTATGAGGGTCACAGCCGTTGTCCCGGTGTTTTTCCGGAATAAAATTTTATCAACGTACCTGACAAAGATGACACTTTGTCACAGGGTATCTTACATCCCCACCTAATTTTTGACAGTATTCTGTATTACGAAAGTTGCATAATTCTGATAATTATAAGAGTAACACCGACTTCTTGTAGACATCGTCAGCAAACTCAGAGGAATGTCTTTCGAAGATATAATGACGTAACATGACGTCATTAACTTGCCTCCTCCTCGATGGATAATTGGCTATTCGTGTAAAAGTCTCAACCTCTGGCAACAATGAAGTACAACCAATACTCCTTGTTTACACTGTAGTATATACCTTAGTTTTACCAGACCACTGAGCTGATTAACAGCTCTCCTAGGGCTGGCCCGAAGGATTAGACTTATTTTACGTGGCTAAGAACCAATAGGTTACTTAGCAACGGGACCTACAGCTTATTGTGGAATCCGAACCACATTATAGCGAGAAATGAATTTCTATCACCAGAAATAAATTCCTCTAAGTCTTCATCAGCCGGTCGCGGGAATGGAACTCCGGCCCATCGAGTGACAGTCTGAAGCTCAACCGGCTCGACCAACAAAGGGATTTACAATTTGCAGTAGTGGTAGTAGTAGTAGTAGTAGTCGTATATAGGATTTATGCCATGAGGTCGACTGCTAGAATCCTTGAAGAAAGGGGTTTCCACAAGTAATCCGAGAAATTACATTCTGTCTCTATTTCTCCATTGAAAAATTATATAATTAAAAATCAATTAGCAAAGTGAAGAAAACTTTGGCATTCGTCGTAACTCCTTTGATATTTTTCCTAATATAACAGTGACGATCATTGTAATAAATAGACAATTGCATAGGATTAGGTTGGTAAGTGATCTTAACACAAAATGACCAACAACCCTCTATCTCTTTTTCTTGCTAATATTCTGTAATTTTTTTTTATACATTGCTTTTTCCTTACTTGCTTTCCAACACCTCCAACTATTTCTCAGACTTGAGTGACATTAATAGGTTCCACCCTTAGGCTGTGCCCTAAATTCCATAATCCAAGTCGATCTAATCCACTGTGAAGAGTGGCCAGTTTAAAATAGTAACCTGTCAAGTATAAGGTGATAGGGAAATTAAAATGGAGATTGCCATTTATTTATAAAGTGGCTTGAACACCGTAAAGGTGTATTTTCTGTAAGTTTTGTCGCTGTTTGAGGAGTTGGTTTTTAGAGTAGATCATTAAATCGATATACTTCGAGTTATTGATAAGTATCAATATGTGTAATACATTTTTATAATGAAACAATTATTGTTAGGCTTATATGTTTCAAAAATATATTTTGCAAGTACAGAAATGAAACATCCAATACAGAAAAACAATTTATTCTCCTTCGTTGTCCAGGAAGAGCTCTTCATCCTCATCCTCATCATCAGTGGCTATGTTTATGATGACAGGTTCCAAGCTCTCATGGTTATTATCCAACGTCCAGTACTCCTCCTCAAAGCGCTGAGACTGAAGAATAACTCCTGTCCACACCTCTGGGTTAGTGCAAAGCCTGGACTCCTGTAACTTGGCCTGAAGATCCGCCCTTGTGAATCGCTGGAGGGGTGAGCGGACATGGCGCTTCATGCCCTGCCCAATGGCATTGAGCTCGGGGTGGCCCGGAGGAAGGCGTACGACCTCATGGCCCCACTCTCTGATGATGTTGTCCACTTTGTAGCAGGGCTTCAGCCGATTTTTTTGGCAAATGAGAAGTATCTCTGGGCGTGTGGCTCCTGCTGGGATAGGTATCCTACGATGCTCCAGCCATTTGATGAGGTTCTCCCTTTTGGTGGCCGATGTAGGGCAACGACTATCTTTTGTTAGTGTGCTGTGATATGGAGCATTGTCTCTCACAAGTACTGATGGCTCGGGGAGGGACGGCAGGAGCTGTGTTGTTAGCCACTGGTGGAAAAGCTCGCTATTCATTTCCCCATGATAGTCTCCCTGGTTAGACTTGGCTGGGTAGCAAAAGTATGACCCTTCTACGAAGCCATTGTCCGTGCCAGCTGCAACTACCATGAAATGCTCTCCTTCTCCATGTGGCACGTGATGGCTGTAAAAGGCGCTGGTGTTAGCCTGTGTGGTATCAACCCACTCCTTGTTGTGGCCCATCCAGGTGGTGAACCAAGTTTCGTCCACATACACCACCTGTCTTCCCTCCTCCCGGTGGTGCCACAGAGCTCGGAGAGCACCGATCCGCCGGCACACGATGTCGAGTGATTTCTTTCTCACGTACACCTTTTGCTGAGATGTCCGATACTGAAATCCCATTGCCTGCATGAATGATGTTGGCAGTCTTGAGGTCAACCGTCAGGGTACTAACTGTGAAGTACTGCTTCTCAGCGAACTTATGGTGAATGAAACGGCGAATGGCCCCAACTGTAAAGTTGTGGAAGACAGGTGGTGCTGGTGATGCTGCAGGTGTCGAGGGGGGAGAGGTGGGGAACGTGGTGGCATGGTTGACTACTTTCTTCACTGCCCTCAAAGTCATGCCCATGATAAGTCTTACGCGTTTGTATGCTCTGGAAGAAAATTGCAACATTAGCATATATATATATATATATATATATATATATATATATATATATATATATATATATATATATATATATATATATATATATCTTCTTCATATATACTGTATATGTATATATATATCTTCTTCATATATATATGTATAGTATATATATATATATTTATATATACAGTATATATATATATATATATATATATATATATATATATATATATATATATATATATATATATATATATATATATATATATATAGAGCCTCGATGGCTCAGTCGGTTACAGCAGCAGCTTCGGACTTCGTAGAGGTCTGTGGCGCTGGTTCAATCCCATAAGCCGGCTGATCAGAGAGGCAGACACTTTGCTATCCGTGTAGACATCCCGGGATTATATATGTAATCAACGGATAGGTTTGCTTAAAAAGCAAATGGATGTTACAGACTAAATACACACACAAAACAAAGCCACTACAACACCTTCTAAAAACATAACAAACATCTCACACGTCTCGAACACTCGCCATACCCGCGCAATAACTTCTCGCTGCTGGGAAGAAAGGGCGTTGGGTGTGGTATGATACATGAAACATACGTACCGGGGTCTAAGCCAGTGGTTCTCAACCTGGGGGGCACGCCCCCCTAGGGGGGCGTCAGCAATTTCTAGGGGAGGCGTGAAGCCTAGGGAAAATTTAAAAAATTCTAGAATTATATTCGTTATTTTCTTAACAAGAGTGAGGAACTAATATCCAGAAGTTTATAAAAAAAAAAAAAAAAGTATCGCGTTAGTTTCCTATAGTCTACCACTCTAGTTAGACTCGCTAGGCTTACCAGTATTTTGTAATTATTTACCTCCCTCCCTGTCCCTCGAAACTCCTTCTCTTTTTTTTTTTTCCTCCTAATCTGGGAGGGAATTTTACTCATAGATGCAAAGGGGACGTGGAGGGAATGGCCAGCTCTTGGAGGGGGCGTGGTAATAAAAAGGTTGAGAACCACTGGTCTAAGCGATGTCAGGCAGGGCAGCCGATCGAGACCACAGGTCTACCCCAAAGCCAAATCAAAAGTCCTTCAAAGAAGGCATCGTGCTTACCCATACAAAAAAATGGGAATAAAAGCACGTTAAAAGGAAAAGAAAGAAAGAAAGAATATATATATATATATATATATATATATATATATATATATATATATATATATATATATATATATATATATATATATATATATATATATATATATCTATATCTATATATACTGTATATATATATCTTTATCCACAGTATATATATATATATATATATATATATATATATATATATATATATATATATATATTATATATATATATATATATATATATATATATATATATATATGTATATATTATCTATCTATCTATCTATATATATATACATATAATATATATATGTATATATATATATATATATATATATATATATATATATATATATATATATATATATATATTATAAATTTCTGACTCATCAGGATCAACCCAGGTCTTTCAGGTGGAAGGCAAGGGCGCCATCCACTAGACCATACAAGTCTAAAAGAAGTTGGAACCTGAGAGCAACTGCACCTGCAAGGAATTACCTGGGCAAGCTAACTGCTTGCATACCAGCGAGTTTTCCAACTTCCCGACTCAGCAATGACCCAGTAGACAGCATTTCATTCGAATTATCCCCTCTGAGTGAAGGGATAATTCGAATGAAATGCTGTCTACTGCTATTGCTGAGTCGTAGTTGGGGAAAGCGAGTTTTCCCCAATGAGTGAAGGGATAATTCGAATGAAATGCTGTCTACTGGGGCATTGCTGAGTCGGGAAGTTGGGAAAACTCGCTGGTATGCAAGCAGGTAGCTTGCCCAGGTAATTCCTGCAGTTGCTCTCAGGTTCCAACTTTAGACTTGTATGGCCTAGTGGATAGCGCCCTTGCCTTCCACCTGAAAGACCTGGGTTCGATGCCGACGTGAGTCAGAAATTTATTTCTGTTCCACACGTGATTGTGTGTTGATTATTTCTATATATATATATGTATGTATGTATGTATGTATGTATGTATGTATGTATGTATATATATATATCCTATAGCACAGTATACAGCAAAAGTCCTGTAACTCATCTTCTATAGGCTATTTTTCGTTCGAAAGACGATAATGCCTGTTACTATACCTTTGCAATTGGGTGGATTCACTTTATTGTACTCTTGGTGTCCGAAAAAGGGGAAAAATAAATGGTCGCTTGACTTTTGCTGCGTAATGTACGAGCAGCTAATTACTGTTAATATTTTCATTCGCAGGTTTTGAGAGTCCAGAATGACTTCGTCTAATCTTAGAGACAAACAGTTGGTTATTGTAGGTCGTAATTGGGTGATCTGCCAGTTCATCACTTTCAGTTAAGAATCATTCAAGTTAGCAAATTGAAGGACCGAGTAGACTTATGCTTTTTAGTGTGCAAGCAATCTTGGTATTTAAAAGCTTACCAACAATCGAACTACTATGCCGGCAACATTCTGTGGAATATGAAAACCCCATTCGTCATAATGTTACAGTTCAGCCATTATTGTACTCTGTCACTAAGAGGACAGGAGCGATCATATGAAATGATATGCCCTTACATGGATCCTTTATTTAACATAATTACATATGAGGAAACTTGACATTGTAATCAGTGGGTGGATTATAGCGTTTCGGGCTAAGCCCAATCACTGGAACCTAGAGAGGTCATTCAGTGATGTATTATAACCCATGGCATTTTTTTTTTGGCAAAGCAAGTTTTAATGTTGTTCCGCAAGTTATATTTTACTAAGAAATCAACAATTATTGCTTTAAGAGCATATATAATTATTTTTCTGCACCTTATGGAAGTCAACAAATGACGAAAACTTGGTAGCCTTGGATGTCCGGGTTTACTCTTTACCCTAAAAAGGGCCCTATTATTCATTTACCTGTTCAAGCTTACGTAGGGTTTACCACGGTCCTCCTCACTTCTAAACAACTGTGCAAGTCGAATCACAAAAGCTGTCCTGCAACCACGGGGACAATGCCTTATAATAGCCGCCATTCTTGAAGCCTTGACAGGGTACGAATATTCATTCAGAATTGCAGAGACAGCCGTTTGTCGTCATCACCTTGTGGGAGGAGTCGGGACGTCATATGTTTACGTCAGGTATAACTTTGAACCCATACATTAGAGTGTTCCGCCACTGGCTTCGGCTGCTCTATTTTACTCTTATGAATATACTTTTTTCTAATATAAGTAATAAAGAATGCTGCCAAAAATTAGGTAGGGATGTAAAGTATACTATGGCTAAGTAATATCTTTGTCAAATGCACAGAAAAAAAGCTATTCCGGAAAAACACCGGGACAAAGGCTCTGAATCTCATAGTAGGGAAACTAGACACAGATGAAGACCTGGTCCGGATGGGGTTTCAGACAGAAAGTGTACAAGACAGAAGAGAAGGGAGATAAACCTGACTTAAAAGCCTTTGTGGTAACGCTGGATACTGGGTCTTTCTTCTGGCCATCGATCGAGGCATAACAGCGGCCCCCCTCTGAAGTGCGTTTGATTGTCTCTGTCTGAGCATAACTTTTTATTATGTAAAGAGTGAGATTCATTTTACCAATCTTACATTTTGCAGCGTATTGTGCAAACGTAACCGATATTGGCATCAGCTCTTTCTTTATTAGCAGTCGTTGACAGGTATCATTCATCGAGTTAATAATGTTATGTGTATTTGCATGTGTTTAGTAATTATTGGTCTTCATCGATTAGATCAAAACATGCACAAAAACATCCCGCTCTCTTTTGAGGACTAGGAGACTCTTCATGTTAATTAACTTTGTTAGTATGAAAGGACCTCACAGCATTAAGACGGCAATGACATGCCGTTTGTTAATGGCGTAAAATATTTACGGAATATACAAATATGTTATTATGGTCTTGGTTTTGGTCGCCTCTGATGAATAGTAAACAGTTATCCCAAAATATTAACAATTAAAATACACCAGTATTTTAATGCGTAGCGGATGACCCAGTTATAAAATTTAAGATAATGCTGCACTAGTGGGGGTGATGTACCCGAATGCTGCACTAGTGGGGGTGATGTACCCGAATATTTCTATTTGGGTTTCTGATATAAGGCCGTACATATATATATATATATATATATATATATATATATATATATATATATATATATATATGTATGTATGTATTTCTATTTGGGTTTCTAATATAGGTACACATATATATATATATATATAATATATATATATATATATATATATATATATATATATATATATATATATATATATATATATATATATATATATATATATTTCATTCCTGTGTAAGAGCTGCTCTTTTATAACTAGAGCTACATATTCTCAACCGTGTACATATATGATAGTTTTCTGAAAAAAATTTCCACTATGTGAAGAGGAGAATAGTCTTTTAACCTTTGGTAGTATTGAATGTCCCTGGAATTCAGGTCTGGAAGTCAGTAAGGAAAGAAGCTTTTATACTATCACGTGCACTTCCGCAGTAGGCGTAGTGGCACACACAATGCTCTAGAAGTTTCGCTTTTCCTTCCCTTTAAATATAGAGGAATAGAAGGATTTATTGGCACATTTGTGTGATTGTTCGAATGATCACGTGTTCATTATTATACTGTAGATCCTCGCTTCCCGTGGAATCATATGCAGTCATTTCTCATCACAAAGCGAGTAGTTTTCATTCGCAGACATTACAGAATTTTGCAAACAGCCCAAAACATCGGATATTTATATAACACATTTTTATGGGGTAAAACGTTACTTGTTGTAATATTCATCTAACCAATATTATTGCCGTAATATACACAGCGAGCCATCGATAGGTTTCTCTTCGAAAGGCAGCATTTAGGAGAGACACCATCACCGTACGTTGCAACGGCATCACTAATCATTTATTATGACGCATATCCCTTAATGTAACCGAGCGTTCATAATAGATTGAGCAATTATCCCAAACCATGTTAAATACATTCATTAAGATACATTTGTAATTTTTTCTGCTTTCATTGCTATTGGATGACGCTGATTTATTTTCTTTCGAGGAAACAACAGCCAATACCGTTGTCATCTTATAATTTCTAATCAAGGATAAACCCATTGTGCAGTAACTTCCATACTGTCAGCGCCGTCATGTCCATGCACAGAGGGCTCTTCAGCTGCACATCGACCTCCCTAACAAACATTGCTTCATCTGTATCTCGTACCCTCTCTTGCCTTGCCATCTGTTAAGTCCCTTCCTTTCTAACCCCTCTTCCGTGTCATTTAATGGTCACAGTCTCACCTCAGTCTTTCCTCCATCTGCTGTCTTGCCAATTGTGCATTCTTTTCACTAAGCTATCATATATATATATATATATATATATATATATATATATATATATATATATATATTTATATATACATATACATAATATATATATATATATATATATATATATATATATATATATATATATATATATTTATATATAGATATATATATATATATATATATATATATATATATATATATATATATATATATATATATATATATATATATATATATATATATATATATATAGATATATATATATATATATATATATATATATATATATATATATATATATATATATATATATATATATATATATATATATATATATATATACTACATACATACATTCATACATCCTTAAATATACGCCTAAAATGAGATATTACTTTTTACTTCCTTACTTATCGTTCAATGAGTTATTGATACAAATGCGTTTTCCAGCATCCACATGGGGATTAAGTAATTTTCATAGTACTTTTGAGGATCTCTTCACAACGGGAAATGGCTAAGTTCCAAAATATCAGTAGGCAGTGGAATTGGCTCTCCCTAGATAATCCTCCCTCTGATAGGAAGGCCCTCGCTTCATGCTCTGTTAATTTCTGTGGGCCGTATTCGGGACAGAGAGAAGACGTTCATTGCTGTAAAGCCTGATAAGTAGGAAGAAGAACAAGGACAGTATGTGTGTGTGTGTGTGAAGACTTATTTTACGTGGCTAAGAACCAATTGGTTACCTAGCGACGGGACCTACAGCTTATTGTGGAATCCGAACCACATTATAGCGAGAAATGAATTTCTATCACCAGAAATAAATTCCTCTTAATTCTTCATTAGCCGGCCGGGGACTCGAACTCGGGCCTAGCAGAATGCTAGCCGAGAACTCTACCGATTCGTCCAACGAGGAACTAGAGTGAGAGGGAGCGCAGTCTTGTATAAAAAAAAAGGTAAAGTCGAACATTAATATCGCCTTCAAAAGAATGAATCTAGCAAGTAATGCCCATTGTGAAAGGCAACGTAGGAGCATCTAATTTAATACCTGTTTTCCGGGAAGACCTCCTCCAGCTTCATATAACCCAAAAAATTTCAACATCCTGTTTCTCCGAATGAATTGAAATGTCGGACGGTAACCGCCTTTGATGAATGGCCTGATGGTGATATTAAATGTAAAATGGGAACCATTTTGGGATTGTATCCTGTTTATAGACAGAAAAATAGATAATGTTTTTTTCATCTTGAAGAGTAATGAATATATGACCAAAAAAAAAGGACTATTTAAATGAAGATAAATGATGTAATTACAATATTACCATCTTATAAAGAAAGGAATAAAATATAATCTAAGGGAAAGCAGATGACTTTTTATCCAGAGAAAAAAAAGTCCACTTCTCGTATTTAACGAAGGGGAAATATATGAAAGGAAAAAGGATGTCATTAATCCTGGTCGACGAGTTAATTAAATAGCACAAAGGAAAAAGAAGACAAGACTAATGGACGAAGGAATTGTGAAAATCATTTTGAAAATGAGGCACGTGATAGAGAGTTACAGTAATATAAGATGTTAACCACCATTTCACACCAAGCAACTTCGTAACTTCGTATCGTGCCTGTATAGTTCGCTGACGATAATTTTGAATGAAAAACACTTACTTTTGAATAATCATTATATTTATTAAAATATGTTCAGTAAGAGATTGATAAAAAATAAATCACAAATATTTGTATTGTTTGAGAATCGACTAATGTTATAAGATGCTAAGCAGGTAGACAGAAATGGAAATAAGTGTGGATAAATTTTTAATAAACCGGTAAGTTATCAGTTATGGCAACTGGAATGAAATGAATAAAACCTGAGTTGAGAAAACTCGAAAAGTGTAGATTTATCATTTCTGAAAGGATGCCAGAACTTAATATAGCCTCTCACCTGTGGCATTACATCTCCAGGATAAGAAGATTAGTGAAGGGATTTTATGTATTTGGAATATCTCTCTCTCTCTCTCTCTCTCTCTCTCTCTCTCTCTCTCTCTCTCTCTCTCTCTCTCTATTTGTCCATTCCTGCTAGTTTCCTCTCACTAGCTGACAATCTTCTTGATCTTTAGACGCCCCCTCACTCTCCCCATTTTTTTTTTAAATCCTCGTTCATAAGAGTGATGAGCTGCCAGCACTACCTCACTTTTACAGTTTCCTCAGCCAAGCTGAAAATTGTCATATTTATTACTGTTATATTATTTTTGTATGGTGAGGAGAGAGGTGAGTTTTATTTCCTAGGAGCTTCTGAGTAACTGCAAGGAAAGTGTGATAATGGACACACACACACACACACACACACACATATATATATATATATATATATATATATATATATATATATATATATATATATATATATATATATATATATGTGTGTGTGTGTCTTTGTGTGTGTAATGCATTTAACGGTTGACTTTAAAGTTGGCACTTCAACCCTGAGAAGTTCTGACCAGTTAAGTAGATCATAAACATATTCGGAAGTCTTGTGATAGGTGTGTCTTTATATATTTAGCTTCTTTGTTCTCTTTTTCATTGTAACTCATTTCAGTTGATACAATACTCTAGCCATATTTTGTTCCAGTTGCCGTCAGTATCATTTTGTGTGGCTGAAATAAAAAGTGTTTCGTGATCTTCGTAATGAAAATTAATTTAGTAATCAACGCTTCGTGAGCAGTGATGCCCGACTCATTTTCTGTGGCAATTACTTTGGGCAGTTTCAAGTTCATGAAGTAATTTTTCTTCTCCTGGCAATTTTCAGTAATGAATTTTATCGCTGACGCACCATTTACCCGGGTTTATCCCCACATGAAACGATAGGGGGACACAGGATAGGCATGTCCGTCCTCATGTCTGCCTTGTTAGTTTTCTGTAAAAGAAAACTATTGTGACGGCTTTGTCTGTCCGTCCTCACGCTTTCTGTCCCCCCTCAGACCTTAAAAACTACTGAGGCTATAGGGCTGCAAATTGCTGTTTTGATTATCCACCCTCCAACCATCAAACATAAAATTGCAGCCCTCTAGACTCAGTAGTTTTTTTTGTTAGGTTGAAGTTAGCCATGATCGTGCATCTGGCATCGCTATAGTGCCAACAACACAGGCCACCACCGGGCCGTAGCTGAAAGTTTCATGGGCCGAGGCTGTACAGAAAACTCGATTGCACCGAAGAAGCTTCGACGCACTTTTTTACTTGTTTTTGTATTTGCAATAACTTTCTGATATTTGAATATTATTTCTATATAGCATATAGCACGGGCTCATCATGGTTTTGGATGGGTTGTAGTATGGTCCAGATTTAGTAGATATATTTTGGGGCGAGGTGTTTTTACTTTTCAAAATCGTGATTTCAAGAATTGTTTCCGTTGTACAGAGGATACAATTGTTGGGTGACTTCAGTGGTATTTTGCTCATCTCCAAGTATGCCGATTCATTTCGATAAATGGAGATTATCAAGGTTATTCTCATTATATTATATTCAAGTTATTTCTGTCTTCATCTCCATAAATAGTCGCACTCGTAGGAAAACATTATTTCTCTTAAAAATACTAAAGTGGTCGTATTGTATGCATAATGATTTTCAGATTCCTGTGTGGTACAAGCTTTGATGTCGCTCTGATTTTTTACGGTTATTATGTCGAAGTTTTCGCTATCTTTATTTTACTGTAATGTAATGCCTTTATATTTACTCCATTTTTTTCTTTTCACTACTTTTTAACCCGGTGTAGCATATTTTCTTGAATGAATATTCTGTCCCACCTCAAGTTTTCTGGTAATAATCGAATTATCAGGAATGCAACAACTTTTTACTTTACTTTGTCAAGTTTTACATACTTTCATTGCTAGTTTTTTTTTCATGAAACGGTCATTCCAAGCAAAGAAATGAAAATAGAAACTCCTTCGGAGATTTTTATTTTTATTTTTAATTAATACTATATGTATTTTGTTTATCGTTCGTTCATTTGTTCTCGTTTTTATGTCTGTGTTTCTCATCCTTCCCATCGACTTTGTTATCCTCATCGTTTCGATTCACTTCTTTGATTTCCAAAAGTGATTCTGCACTTAACAGCTACGCGCATAGGCCCTAGGGAGCCGTAGGTTCTTTTAGAGAAAATTTTTGCAGTTTAGTGAGGTTTTATATATATATTATATATATATTATATATACACACACACACACACACACATATATATATATATATATATATATATATATATATATATATATATATATATATATATATATATATATAGTCTCAGTGAACTGTAAAAATGTTCTCTAAAAGAACCCAAGGCTCCTAAGAGCCGGTGTGCTGAGCTATTAAGTGGGAATCACTTCATACATGGTAACTGTGAGTGCGCGCATGCACATAAACATAAGTTATTTTATCTTGGTTTCCCCTTGTCAGTCTGTTGCGTGGGTTTACGTTCTTCGGTGAAGAACAGATAGGCTATACAAAAGAATGATTTAATAATCACGATTTTGCGGTGGAATGTATCTCAGATCTCCTTCAGGGCATAAAAAGTAATTCTATTCCTGACATTACAAGGTTATTCGACCAGAATAAATCGAGAATGTTGTATATTTGAGTTTATTACGATAGAACTTTGAGTTTCATTATCGAACATGAATAGAACAGTAACAGGAAAATCACCAGTGAGATCGTAAATCCTGCAAGCGATCTATTGACAATACGTTAATTGAAATGTTGATCATTAATCCCCCCCCACAAGTTAACCGTCATATATGTGATTAATAATAGGTAAAACTTAGTGAAATACCTTTGGACCGGCGTTACATTACTCTTATTAATTTCAGTAATCAGTGAATGTTAATGACATTAAATTAGTTGTATTATGAACACTGATCCGTGTTATATTTACTCTTTTTCCAATAAAGATTCTTTCGATAATACCTCTCCAACAAGCTGGGTGTAATCCAGCAGTTTGGATTGTAAATTCGTTGTTTTAGATTCATACATGGATGTACACTACACAATGTCTACTCATTACTGACACAGGTTTTTATGTTTCGTTGTACGTAACTTTTACATATATCTAGAAACTACAGTAAAAAAACAGTTTCCATACATCAGGCATAAACATGACCGAAACCCTCCGGAAATATTTACCATTTACCAGTTAGAATATTCAGGAGATGAAAATAGCGATAGCGTGACCGGTCTCGCGTAGTGTTGACGTGAATGAGAAGCAGTGAGCGAAAAGAAAAGTTACTGACTGTAAGTCAAAGAGGCCATTTGTGCACAAGTTATACACATGATAAAGAAATTGAAAAACTTTTGAAGCGCCTGCAAAGTGGGTTTGGGCATACAGTAATGTAGACGGACTTCACTCCAAAGAGGTGAACTTCACTCTATGCAGAAACGAAAGAGTTGTGTTTGAAAGCGTGAGACTTTTTCTATTTAGATTTTCTTTATCAGTAGGTGTTTGGTTTGATCTTTAAGAGTGTTTATCCTATATCTCCACAAACAGTGAACGCATTAATAGACAAATGACGGTAGTCAAAGATAAAAATCTTTCCGCCAAGTTTTTTCTCAGAAGGATTTCTGTTGAATACTTGATTGCTTTGATAACAGAAGAAATTGAGAGAGAAAAAATTGTCGTCTTCAAAATTTGTTATGGTCTACTATATCCTCGTTTATATTTCAGCTATATTATATTTCTGGAAACCTAATGAAGCTGAAAACTTTGTTACCTGGTTTAAATTTTATTTATTTTTTGTGTCTGTACACATAGCTGTATGTTTATGAATGTCTGTTGTACACATAGCTGTATGTTTATGAATGTCTGTCATAAGAAATCTAGTGGAAATTTAACCTCTGTGAGAAGTTCCGTTCTAAAACTTCAGTGGGGTTAGATCACCTCAATTGAACTCCAGAAATTCGATGAGCTTTTTCCCGCTTCGGAGGGACATAATGGCTTAATTAGCATCATTTCTGGAACGAGGATGGGATTATAAAAGTTGTGATAATCGCATTTGACAAGAAAAAACCTAAATTAGCTGGATAGCTCAAGGGTCTTGAAAGGACGAAAAAGGATGGAAGTTGACTTCGGTTATTAAAGGAAGAAAGGGAGGCAGGGAAAAAGTATAATAATAAAAAAGTCAACTATAGAAAGTTTTGATGGAAAAGCTAAAGAGTGATAATTTTTATCAAAGTAGGAACTGGTTTACGGGTCTCTCTCTCTCTCTCTCTCTCTCTCTCTCTCTCTCTCTCTCTCTCTCTCTCTCTCTGTACCATGTCATTCTCACATATAAATGCTGTAGATTATGATTCATGGGTTATATCCTCCCATTTTTCCGTCTTTAAATAGTATTTCTATTCGTTCCATTTTGAAAACAAACAATACATTGGCGTTGCAAAAATAGTCATTTCTAAGGATACATCATATAAATCTATTGCATAAAAAAGCGCGGTCATGCACACGTACGCCGTAATTATAATACTTACTTCGTAGTATAAATGTTTATAGCTTGATTTTTCGTAAAGTATTGCTTACTTTTCCCCCGTACTTCTGTCTTTTAGTATACATATTAAAATAAAAAAGACTTTTTTTTTTTAGGGGGGTGTTATGAATTCGTGAAATTAACATAGGCTACTTGTACCCGTGTAAATGGTGATGGCGATACAGTCTTTCAGGTGCCTATCGCTTATATTCGATTAAAGCTCTCCTTCATTATGTGAGTGTGATTTAGATGTACAGTCAGCTTCACGGGAGTTGAGACGAATTACCATCGATGGAGAAATATGGTAACTCTCTGAAGTAGTAGCAGTTCCTGGATATGCAGTTTATGAATCCTTGCGCATAGACGTTTTGTAAGGAAGGCGCTGATTGGTAAACTCTTCTCTGATTTCTACATATAGTTGTAGCATATTAGTTTCGCTGATGTTATGAGATATAGCTACCAAAATACGTAAGTAACATGATTACTGAACCGTATTCTCTCATTCTGCAAGTAAAATAAAAAATCACAGCTCGGTGAATAACATCCTGAAATTCGTTGTAAAGAATTTGTAAAGTAATTGTGTGTGTGTGTGTGTGAAGGGATAAAAGTTCTCTCATTTCGCTCGTTATAGCATATTCTAAACGTATAAATGATACGATTTTGACTGCCATTCCCGTCCTTAGGGCGAAATCGGCTACTCGTTTGCGAGTTGGATAGACCGTCTTTGCGAAGGGTTTGTCTGCTATCATGGTGAGGTTTTTAGAGGTTGTTATCTAGAAACATAACCGTAATGAGCCAAACTCTAGTATATCTGATAATAATGATACTACTACTACTACTACTACTACTACTACTACTACTACTACTACTACTACTACTACTACTACTAGCCGACTTCAAATTGTCATCGGGCAGCATTTCACCAGAGAATACGATTTGTCTGTTTGTTACAAATAAAAGAAATAAAAAAATATTTTTCAATGAATGCCTAGGAAAAATCATATCAACCGAAATACTAAAAGGTGTCGTATCAAAATATGGTGAGTAAGATATTCGAATGTATGATTACAACCAGTGGTAACTGTGTCTGTGATGTTTGTTTCTTCCTTTGTAGGTGAGGGGGTATTGTTTAACTAGGGAATTAAAGAGCGGTCTTGTTACTGGGTGTTATGATGGTCAGGTTATTTAGGTGCCTTATGATAATGTTATATCATTCAGATAAGTTTTATGTTACTTAGATAACAAATAACCTATTGATGAATTATATGACTTCAGATTAGACAGTTCAATATCATAGGGAGTGAACTTGTTTTATAACGGAGATGAGCTGGTAATCACGGGTCAAAGCTGAGCCATTTGAATCTAGATCACGGAATGGAAAGACGCAATGAAAACATCGCTTTGCGGGGGATGATCGTCGGAATGAGCGAAAGTGGTGTGTCTCCGACGGAAATTGCAGCAGAGGTTGCACTTTCCAGAGCCACTTTGTCGCTGGCTCAAGGGGTGGTAGGAGACAAATCAAATAGAAATTTTATTGTGGAAAATTATTTGAATTCAATACGTTCATATACTTTGTTTTCCACATGACATTATTTGGTAGTGATATTCTGATGGGCTCCAAACTTCATTTGCATATGCAGAAAACATTTCACTGGTGTATGGTTCACCATACCCCATGCATCTTGTGCACTAAAAAATTAAAAATATATTTCTTGAATCCTAATATTTCCAGATGTTAGCATTATCCTCAGCATAACTAACATTATGAAATCCTAATGCACAGTAATCACATGACCGTTATTAAAAAAAAAGAGGTTTAAAAAGAGGAAGTTAGGAATTAGTAAGGAATCTTGGTGAAGATCTTGTAATCCAAAATACAACATACTGTAGAATGAAAGTTGTAAGTATGTGAAAACGATGTAATATATCAAAACTTTTATCACCAATAAAAGACAAGAAAAAAAGAGGGTGCATGAATAATGAAAGAACGCGATGGGGTACAAGGCAATGGCGAGATAGGCGATTCTACCCTACTGTACATTCTTCCCTCAACGGACACGTTACGAATATTTCGTGCACTGTAATCTAAAACAGTTATGATTAGCAGTAACGATTCACCACGAAATAAGTGTGTTGTTAGAAACATCAATTTCTCTTGGTAAGCAAAAACGTTTAACAATCGTTGGGGTCCGCTAGTGGATGATAATCCTCATATTAGTATTATAATGGTGGATCAGCTATACTCGGGGTGGTGTTATTACAGTTAAGATTTCTATATAACAACAGATCCTCATCCTGTAACTGCCTTTACTGAAAATGCAATGAAAACCTTATCGTGGAATGGTGTGCACTAACCGTTCGCAAAGAAGACCAAGCCAACACGCAAAAGCATAGTCGACTGGGTCATAAGGATGTGAATGGCAGTCAAAATCCTAATTTACACGTTTAGAATATGCTATAACGAGCGAAATGAGAGAACTTTTATCCCTTCACACACACACACATACACACACAATTACTTTACAAATTCATTACAATGAATTTCAGGATGTTATTCACCGAGCTGTGATTTTTCATTTTACATGCAGAATGAGAGAATATGTTCAGTAATCATGTTAATTACGTATTTTGGTAGCTATATCTTATAAAATCAGCGAAACTAATATGCTATAACTATATGTAGAAATCAGAGAAGAGTTTACCAATCAGCGCCTTCCTTACAAAACGTCTATGCGCAAGGATTCATAAACTGCATATCCAGGAATTGCTACTACTTCAGAGAGTTACCATATTTCTCCATCGGCGGTAGTTCGTCTCAACTCCCGTGAAGCTGACTGTACGTGCCGAGGCTAATATTTACGTGGGGTATACAGACCGCAGTAAGGAAATGAATTAGCAGTTATTTATAAGTATGACGTCCATGGTGATAGTTCCGGACAGTACAAAAGCTAGGATCTAGTTTTCTGAAAAGAAAACTGTTGTGCCGGCTTCGTCTGTCCGTCCGCACTTTTTTACTGTCCGGACTTTTTTTTGTCCACCCTCAGATCTTGAAAACTACTGAGGCTAGAGGGCTGCAAATTGAATGTTGATCATCCACCCTTCAATCATCAAACATACCAAATTGCAGCCATATAGCCTCAGTAGTTTTTCTTTTATTTAAGGTTAAAGTAAGCCATGATTGTGCGTCTGGCACAGATATAGGTACCAGCAACACATGCCGCCACCGGGACATGGCTGAAAGTTTCATGGGCCGCGGCTGAGAATTTCTTGGGCCGTGGCAGAGAGTTTCATACAGCATTTAGCGCTGTATAGAAAACTCGACTGCTCCGAAGAAACCTCGGCGCATTTTCTACTTATTTACTTTTGCTGTTGAGCGTCGTGCAGCTTTTTTCCGAGTCATGAAATTCCTTTGATCTCAGTTGGCATCAGAACTCTAACGGTTTGCAAGCACATTTTAAACCATCCATTGCGTCAAGAAATTCGTCCTATCTTTTTCTATTTGATTTTAACCACAAAGAATAGGTTAGTTAACTTGTTTTCATCTGTATTATATCAACATTATTATTTATTCTTTCATGTTTTGGGTGGTGGGCTGTCTTAGTTGTGTTGTATTATTCACCTAATTTTTAATAGTCTTGAACTTTAAATTTCAGGTCTTCGCTTCGTTATTACTGAACGATTATAAAATGAGCTTGATATATATATATATATATATATATATATATATATATATATATATATATATATATATATATATATATATATATATATATATATTATCACATCCTCGTGACATATATACAAACATTAAGCTACAAATATCATTCACTGTCCAATTCGCTCTACTTCGGGAATATCACCGAAGGGTAATTATGAGTGATAAATGGTTTGGTACCTCAGTGACCCGAACACTCGACAATTCAACCAACGACTTCCAATCGACGTTCAAAACCACTACGCTATCAAGGAAGGTATAAGCAGGACCCACTCAGACAGGTCAGACGGACAGACCCCCGATTTACGATCCCTCTGCGCAGTGACGTCAGCTGATCCACAACTCACCTGTCTGCACCCTCTCTCTCTCTCTCTCTCTCTCTCTCTCTCTCTCTCTCTCTCTCTCTCCCTCTCTCTCTCTCTCTCTCTCTCTCTCGACATTGATCTGGATATCCTAGATTAACTGACAGCATATTTATCATGTCTATAGTATATTTCTGAAAGAGGAATAAATATATAACTATTACATTACCGTAAAGTTTATTTACACAGTTTATGTATAAATAATGTGCGTACACAGGTTAACACAGTTATGTTTGTTTGCTGTGAATACCATTACCTTATCACTTTCATATGTTTTTTACTTTCACTTCTGCAAGTCCTGTCTTTTTTCTTATTTATCCTAATATCATTATTTAACTTCCTTATTTTCAAGAACACTGATATTTTGGCAAAGAAGGCTATGACATCATTTGATAAATAAACTCCCGCACATTCAATTTCAGATACAATATTTTTAAAGCATTCTTTTCCCGCCTGCAGACTGACACCATGCACAGTTTGAAATACTTCCCCCATTGTAGTTAATTGAAAATAAAATGATTCTGAGGGAGCATACCGTTCACCTCTGTTTACTTCATCTGTCCACCGCTTATCCTTGGCCACACATTCACACACACACACATCCTTACACTACGTAGACAGATAAATAAATATAGACCGACAGATAGGTCATTATTTGACCAGAGATTTGTACATGGACAAAGTTACAGTAGAATGCACTAAAATTTAACTTAATGATTAAAACTGCATAAATGAAAGCCCTTCAACAATGGTTCAACAAAAAAAGTCGAAGCAATGACACATTTGCATAAATACACAGTTCCAACAGTTCAACAAAACATACAAAAGTTGCTCTACATTGCTATAAATACATAACAATTCCTCAAACACAACGCCTCCCTCCAAAAAAACTGTAACAACGCCATAATACACACACACACACACACACACTAATACATATTACTGCTTTATAGTTTAATACCTTGAGGCATAAGGAGAGATGGAATTGCATCATCCTTTAATGTTCGTTCTCGCTTAGGATTATCGATTCCAAAGAGTCTGGATTTCATGTCATCTTTGCAGTCAGTGTCTGCAAAATCCACAGAGCATACTACTGCATTATCAGCGTTTATGCTATCAGTGCGACAACAGCAATGAGTCCATCGTTGTCTAAGTTCTTTTGCCCTTGGAAAACGGAAGTATTGTATGTCTGATCCTGATGTTTTTGTTCTTGTATTATGGCACCCGTAAACTGAACAGTTGTCTGGCATATCAGCAGCACTGAAGTATGTCTAGTGGAAAAAGATCACGATGAAAAGGTGTACACACGAGGGTGGCTTGGGTGAGACTGGTGCGCAAAACTGCATGTACAGGTGCAGCTGACGTCATCACTCACTCCCTCCTCGAGCTCTACCTGCGCGCCGTCTGACCTGTCTGAGTGGGTCCTGATTGTAACCTATTCGTATTGAAGCAGCCAGCGTATTATTACATATTTTATGATATAGCAAACACACATAGAGGCTACTGGAAGTGTTTTCAATGTGGAAAATTAATATGTCATACATAGACTGTGAACGGAAAGGATTGCTAGTGCTACTAACAAAGACCACAGAATCCAAAGTATTATAATTTTTTTCCACTTTTCAATCACTTTTTTTTTTTTGCACAATGGGCTACTTGTAAGCAAAAGTAGTGCTCAGTTTTGAAAATATATGCCTTAAAGATGTTATAAAAAAATGCTCATTACACTGAAAACATCTACACCTGTTCATGTGAGATGTGCTCCTAAATGAGAATGAGGGCCAAAACAAATTCTGCAGCGGAAAGGTTCAGTCAACAGAGGTACGATGAATTATTCGCGAAAAGAGCTCGAACCATTCCAACCCGAGATCTTTGGACTACCCTGGTCTCACCAGCTCTGAAAATAGGGAAGAAAAAATTCAAAACATTTCGTATCAGAGGAAAAAAAAATACTTAAACAAGCACAACCGAGGGCAAAAGAGAAAGAGCGAGGGGGACCGTTTCGAAGTTTACGTGTGTGTGTGACCGAGTAACTCCAGCTGCATTTTCGTTGTATAAATATTTGTGATTACTTTTTCCTTTGTTGTGAATGCGCCACTCTGGTTCCATTCTATATAGATAAAAATTATATATATATATATATATATATATATATATATATATATATATATATACATGTATATGTATATATATATATATATATATATATATATATATATATATATATATATATATATATATATTAGATTAGATGAATATATAATTGTAATAGCCACAAAGACCTTGAAAGGGCGTCAAATCGTCTCGCCATTCTTGTGTTTCGTTTCTCATATGTACATTAATTACGTCATATATGTTATTTGTTATTATTTCAGATTCTTTATGTATCTCATTGTATGCATTATTGTACGGCCTTTCCGCCGATATGTATATCTGCCTTTTACACATTCTGTAACGCATTATATTGTTATGCCTTCTTATGCCTGTTAACAAACACAATTTCTGTATGGACGCAGGGGGCCTCAAGTCGCCCGCTACCTTCCGTCCACTTTCCGCATTATAAGCACCTGTCGAGAATAATAAAGAATTACGGGCTGCTCTAGACCAAGAGCCCGTGCTGGCACAAGGCCAGCTAAATCTAAAACAACAACAACATAATAAAGAATCAGTCTTTCCCTTCTGACATTTCTTGAACCTCACAACCTCTTAACTTGTCATGCAAGCGTATCCAAAAGTGTGAAGAATTCGAGATGTTAAGAGGACATTGTAAGCTATTACAATTATATATACATATATATACATATATATATATATATACATCTACATATATATATATATATTATATATATATACACTATATATATGTCTGTATATATATATATATATATATATATATATATATATATATATATATATATATATATATATTATATATATATATATTGTTACATGCGGAGCTTGGTTGATGAGTTTATTAATTAATTAACAGGTCAGACGGACAGACCCCCGATTTACGATCCCCTCTGCAGTGACGTCAGCTGATCCACAACTCACCTGTCTGCACCCTCTCTCTCTCTCTCTCTCTCTCTCTCTCTCTCTCTCTCTCTCTCTCTCTCGACATTGATCTGGATATCCTAGATTAACTGACAGCATATTTATCATGTCTATAGTATATTTCTCTGAAAGAGGAATAAATATATAACTATTACATTACACGTAAGTTTATTTACACAGTTTATGTATAAATAATGTGCGTACACAGGTTAACACAGTTATGTTTGTTTGCTGTGAATACCATTACCTTATCACTTTCATATGTTTTTTACTTTCACTTCTGCAAGTCCTGTCTTTTTCTTATTTATCCTAATATCATTATTTAACTTCCTTATTTTCAAGAACACTGATATTTTGTAAAGAAGGCTATGACATCATTTGATAAATAAACTCCACATTCAATTTCAGATACAATATTTTTAAAGCATTCTTTTCCAGCCTGCAGACTGACACCATGCACAGTTTGAAATACTTCCCCCATTGTAGTTAATTGAAAATAAAATGATTCTGAGGGAGCATACCGTTCACCTCTGTTTACTTCATCTGTCCACCGCTTATCCTTGGCCACACATTCACACACACACACATCCTTACACTACGTAGACAGATAAATAAATATAGACCGACAGATAGGTCATTATTTGACCAGAGATTTGTACATGGACAAAGTTACAGTAGAATGCACTAAAATTTAACTTAATGATTAAAACTGCATAAATGAAAGCCCTTCAACAATGGTTCAACAAAAAAAGTCGAAGCAATGACACATTTGCATAAATACACAGTTCCAACAGTTCAACAAAACATACAAAAGTTGCTCTACATTGCTATAAATACATAACAATTCCTCAAACACAACGCCTCCCTCCAAAAAACTGTAACAACGCCATAATACACACACACACACACACTCACCAATACATTACTGCTTTATAGTTTAATGCCTTGAGGCATAAGGAGAGATGGAATTGCATCATCCTTTAATGTTCGTTCTCGCTTAGGATTATCGATTCCAAAGAGTCTGGATTTCATGTCATCTTTGCAGTCAGTGTCTGCAAAATCCACAGAGCATACTACTGCATTATCACCGTTTATGCTATCAGTGCGACAACAGCAATGAGTCCATCGTTGTCTAAGTTCTTTTGCCCTTGGAAAACGGAAGTATTGTATGTCTGATCCTGATGTTTTTGTTCTTGTATTATGGCACCCGTAAACTGAACAGTTGTCTGGCATATCAGCAGCACTGAAGTATGTCTAGTGGAAAAAGATCACGATGAAAAGGTGTACACACGAGGGTGGCTTGGGTGAGACTGGTGCGCAAAACTGCATGTACAGGTGCAGCTGACGTCATCACTCACTCCCTCCTCGAGCTCTACCTGCGCGCCGTCTGACCTGTCTGAGTGGGTCCTGGGTATAAGTTAATGCTGGCTCTACCGTAGATATGCCCATCGAGGCCTGGGATTTGTACTTAGCGTGTTCCAAACGTTGATGCCAACAAATGGAAGGGATCTTGTTCAAATAATTAGGTCAACAGAAGAGGAAGGTTTTCATTGCCGAATAGCATATAGGCCTTCATTTCTAGTCTTATTGTTGCACCGGTCAACAGTTTCGTGAATCGCTCTTTAAGAAGTCGCTGCGGAATCTCTCCAACTTCTTGACACTTACCGCATACCCCGGGACGATTAAGGAGTATAGTCATTTGTTTTCTGATGCCTGGTATATATATATATATATATATATATATATATATATATATATATATATATATATATATATATATATATAATTATCGGAAAACTAATGACTGTACTCATATATATACTTATATATAATATATATATATATATATATATATATATATATATATATATATATATATATATATATATATATATATATATATATATATATATATATATTACTTATTAGAAGGATAATGTGTTACGTAAACTTTTACTATTATAGTTCATTGTTTTCTATTAAACATCACCCTTTTTTTCCAGCTAATTACTACGAGGGAGGAATGCATGCTAATGGTGTTTGACGTTCATTTGCTGTCGTGAGACTGATGGGATAGCCACTGAATTAAAAGAACCAGCACTTTGAATTATATTGGGCTAGAGAACATACATTGATAATCTTTTGAGTGTCTACCTTGTTCCCTTGCGATTCCAGGTTCAAAAATGACCCCATAACCTTTCCGTGTATATTAGTTTTATTCTTGCAGGTTTATGTTTCTCAATTTTCTCTTAATTTCACGTTATTTATCACCTCTCTCCTATTGACATTATTCTTCATCCCCCGTCCTCGTGCTTCAGTAGTCTTATTTCTCCCTATCACCTCATTCTTGTCGTCAGAATATTTTTCAAGACGCACTCTTCCTGGGAGTTAATTCTACCCATATCATCCAATTTTTATACACCTTCCCATTTACCTCTTCTTATTCCTCCATTTCTCCCTTTTCCCATATTCCCTTTCGCATTACGATCCATTTTTTCCTAAATTCATTTGGAATCTGTTCGTTAATTCCATACCCTTTTGCACGATCAAGTAAATTCATTTGAATCTCGTATCCGAAGGTAATTGTATTTGTCGCATGGAAGGCATTTTTTCCGTATTCCTATTCGTAATCTCGTTAACCCCAATTAAGCTCGTGTCCCCCATTAATTAATTAGAAAAGGAGGTCATGGGAGAAGTTCCTTTTTCTGTTAGGTTTCTGGATAATTGTCACCTTAATAGGCGGGGGAGTGCGTTAATGACATTCAACCTACCTTTCCTAGCGTTTTATTTTCAGTAACAGCATTCCGCCCTTTCCCATTTTCCACTAACGGTGTCGATTAATGAATATCGTAGGAATTAGGAATGGGAAATGAATGTGCCAATGGTTTATTGGAATAAATATCCAGGCACATTTCTTGACTTTCCATTATTTTTTCATCTCCACTTTTTTCGCATTGGATAGTTAGAGAGAGAGAGAGAGAGAGAGAGAGAGAGAGAGAGAGAGAGAGAGAGAGAGAGAGAGAGAGAGAATAAAACTTCTACATGCTAGTTCCCAACACGAGCGACCTCGTCTTAGGTAAGGAAATGATCTGTGATCTTAATTTGTATTTTCGTTTTAGATGGAGATGTTTAATGTTTATGATAGTTAGTCTGTTTCTTAAGCAGTGATGTAGTGTTTGTTTATTTTGTCTCGTTTGTTCTGCAGCTAGTCTTAATTTTTCACAATTAGTTCTTATGGGAAATATTTAAATGTTCTGATCTAGGATTATTTTTTCTATTTGTTATTTCCTCCATATCTAATAACTTTAAAACATTCGTTTTAAAGCCTCTCGCTTCGGTCTCCTCCTTCAAAATCCCCTAAAATTCCCTTTCCCTTAACTCCACCGTAGAGTGCTTTTGGTTTTTTTTTCTCTCACCTACCTCATTTTTCGTCTCAATTACAAATCCTCTTTTAACTCAAAAGCCTCTGGCGTTTTTGACCTAAGCATATGCCTTACTTGTCGCTCATTGTGTAATTTTTCTACTTACGCTCTGTAGGTTTCGTGTAAGATGTAAGGGGCAGTTAACTATATGCATTTGATGCAAGATATAAAATGCAATATAAGTTCAAAATAAGTTAAGTGGTACTTTTTATACGTCATTGATAGTATCTGGGCTACAGGTTAAACACTGAATAGCTCTACGTGGTTTTGCCTTGTTTTCCTTAGACTCCAACTTTCTTACAGCTGTAATTATGATTTCATAGTTGCTGTTTTACAATCCATTTACATTAGCTCTTCTGTATGTCATGTTTATCCATTATTCTCTTTTATTAAGCTTTTCCAACCCTTCTCCTTTCTAAGGAATCTTGATTTTATTATAAGCGCTGTTGCTATCTCCTGTAGCCATCCCTTCCATTCTGTTGAACCGGGTCAGGTCTCTTTTCATCATTCCTCCCCTCGCCTTTCCCTCTGGTTCCTATCGTCAAATATCAGATAAAAGTGTCATCACAAAAATATCATTCTGAATTACTGATGTGGACCCGGAAGCAAGTCTTCCTTCCCTAATAGGGTGAAAACTTCTCCCGCTTAATACGGATGGGTTTCATTGTTAAAGGAAAGGGCTGCACTGAGCGGGCATTCATCCCTTATCTGGATCATTATTGCATTTCTTGAATATTGCTGAGGGGCTTCAAGGAGGACGGCTGGTTTGTCGCTGGAAAATGAGGTCTTATTAAGGAGGAAAATCGATGTAATCATTAAAGAGATTTCGGTCGTTATGTGGCGCTTTCTTGATTCGTGTTTTCCGAAATATTGTGATCTCGCCATGAAGTGAAATAACAGGCAAATGAAACTCGTAATACTTGTAATTGTTAGTTGTATATGCGCCCATAACTGAAAGAAATACACCTCTCAACTTGATTATAAAATATATTGTATTAAGAGGTTAATTGTCACTGTTCGATAGTCAGAATAAAAGACTCGGGTTTAGCAAATTAATGTAAATCGTAGGTAAAGTTATCAAGCTGGTATTTGACAAATGTATATCATTTAATTTTTTAATTAAAGGAATTTGAACAAAAGTTGTAAATGCACGTGAATACGACGTCATCCTGTACAACAATTGTACTTTTGGTCATTTCTATAAAAAGATGGAAAATATTATCTGTATGGCAGCAGCATAATACCCCTTTAGCAAAGCGTCGGGGTAATAAGCTTGTTACAGACAATTCTGATTCGAGGTTGCTAAGCCCTGAAGAGAGAGGATTTCCCATCGGGAAGTATCATTATTGTTGTTGCTGCTGCATGCGTGCCCTTCATTCTCATACCATTATGAAGTTGGCCTAGACTTTCAAGGAAATTCTTCACTAACCCGCTAACTAATCGGAGAATTTTCCCCTCAGGATTCTTTTCATGTTTTGAGGTTCTCAGTGTGCCGGAGAATGCAGCGAGGCAGAACACTTAAGCATGGGAGGAAGTTACGTTTTGCTGATGAAATATGCTTGATTAAGGCTTCCATTGTAATTGTCCTCTGCTTTCGTTCGCATTGAGTGGGTTTAGTCAGCGTCATTTTTCATCTCTCTCAGCCTTTGAGGGATCTTTGTTCCTTTACATATTTTCCGACCTTTTCCTTTTCATTCTCTTTCGTTTTGATCACTTCCGTGTGTTTAGTGTCGGGTTGGAGTATAATGGTCAGCATGATCATTAGCCTTGTTTTCCAGTACCATGAATGTTGCCTTTGAAACTGTCGCCAATATTGAGTAATTTCGAAATGAACAGTTTCTCTTCTCGGTGCAGGAAATATTGCCAGTGCATGGAAGATACGACGCAGTAAATGGAAATTCTCTCTCTCTCTCTCTCTCTCTCTCTCTCTCTCTCTCTCTCTCTCTCTCTCTCTCTCATAACCCTGTTCTATACACAACCTTTCGTGGTGTTGTGTGTATCGTATATAACACAGTCAAATTATTCGTACAGCCAGAGATGAAAACCCCAGAGATATATTTGGGATTACATTTCTACAAAGTAAAATATCTTGGCCTTAACTGGATTTCTTACAAGCCAGGTGGCTAAAAGTAGAACTTTGTTAATTTTGATGGCGGTTGCCAATGGTGTGGTGATTTTCTTTTTTATTGTATATGGTCTCATAAAATTTGTCAACAAGGAGCCTGAAATTGCAAAAAATCTTGTTCCCCCGCTTATTTTCAAGGTTTTTGTCGAAATCTTTTTTTCTGATCATTTTTTCGTAAACCACAAGTAGAATTTTCTTATGTACGTTCGTACATCACAAGAAAAAATTGGGATTGGTTCTGTGCGAAAGAAATAGATGAATGAAATAACTGCGAAATCAGATAAACGCAAACGACATAAAGTATAGAATAACGTAATAATAGATTGGCATGAAAAGTTGACCCCCGGAAATTCCATCAACGTGTTTATTCCCTTGTGTTGCAAGATTGCTGTACCCACTTTGATGACAAAAAAATGCTGTTCATCATAGGACCAGGTAGTAACCATTTCATCCGCTGGCTGACCAGGACTACGGGCGAAATAGGGATTACGACAGAATTGCCCGAGATTTGGCCAGAGGTCACAGCTGTCCTTCGATGTCGCTTTTCTCCACCAGTGGCTCATGGAATAGTAAGGGAAAGAAAGTATCTGGAATGAGGTAATGGATGAGACAGAAAGAGGAAAGTTTGGAAAGACTTTGGAATGGAAGGGGAATGGAAAATGCCCGAGAGAGAGAGAGAGAGAGAGAGAGAGAGAGAGAGAGAGAGAGAGAGAGAGAGAGAGAGAGGTTATATAAATGTATATTGGATTGTTCGTAGGTTTTCGAACCATTCCTTAGTCATTCAGTTGCCATACTGAAAATGACTTGGAATGCTTATGAAATAAAGCTTACTATTTCTTGAGGGGTGACAATTACGTACACGTTATCTGCGTAGTTTTGTCATTTGGAATTAAAGGTTGTTACTTGTTGGAATGGTTCTATTAATATTAGAAAGTGGGCAGTGTTTGTTAAGACCTGGGATTTTTCTTCATTGTTTTTAGCGGAAATTGTGATTTACAGTTTTGTTGGTGTTTTCTTTAAATCTAGGCCATGCATGCTTGCGTTTACGCTGGAAAACATGAGCTGACTTCAGGAATATGAAGTTGGTTCTTATGAATGTATCAAGTTCCCTCTGGATCTTCATTAAGTTGCTTTTGGCATCATGGTTATCATCATGGTTTGTTTACAATAATCTTTCAGGTACTTCCCTCTTTTGCCCCCATCATCTCATATTTTAAATTCTGATCGCTTTTTCTTTACGACCGGGCCTTCATTTCATCAAGAATTCTCTCCTTCTCCTTCCTTAGTGTTTTTGCCCTGCATTCTCTCTTTCGAAGCTCTTCAGCAATTATTCTAGTCCTTTCATCAGCTATCAAGTTTCTCGTCTTTCTAAGAACAGCTGAGTTTTTCGTCTGATACGTTCATTTAGCTCTCTACAAAGGTGTTTTTCAACGGATTTCAAATGCTCAAGCGTATAGCATTTGGATTCATGTTTCAATATATGCCAGCTTGCGGAATTCTTGTTGATAGAAGAAGATGATATTGGTTGGGACAACCTTTGAAGTAATTTTTTCATTCCTTCATTTACTATAATAATTTTGTATAATGGACAGAATTCATTATTGTAAAGGAAAACAAATGGACAGAAGATTCCTGTTGCGCCTATAATTTTGTCTTGTTCTTACTTATTGCCAAAAGGTCACTTTTACATTTAGCGACTTTTTTTTTTTTTAGCTATACTGTTACTCAGTCGACTGTAGTCCCTTCCAGGTCCAGTTGCCATTTACCACTTTCTCATCCCCGCCTCCCCTCGCACTGAGCATCATGGGAGGTTGCAAATGGCGTGCACATCAGATCCTTGGTCCCTAAAGCACAAGTAAATGTTTTGTTATCTTGTTTACTGAATTATGACGAGCCCATGAAAAGTAGGCGTTAGAGACGTGCGTGGGATAAATGTCATTAGGCGCGGAAAATAGTGCCCTCTGTCAAATGCAAGTGGTTATACAATAACAGAGGCGGCGCTTTTGTAAATAATCATAATTACTAGCACAAAGGCCTGTCTAATTGCTAGCTGCTAAAAGAGGAGGTGTGAAGGAGAGGCAGTTTGGGAGGGCGTGGGAAGGCTTATTCATCGGTTGCAAAGGACAACAATAGGCGTTATTGACCAATCTCAATGGTCATTATGAATATCAATAGCTCGTCGTTGCCTGTGGACCAGTTTATCAATGGAAATATAATGATTAAATAGTTAAAATTGTGTGTATGTGTGTGTGTGTGTGTGAGAGAGAGAGAGAGAGAGAGGGGGCAGTTGCTGGGGCTAGTGGAGAGGGTATCCGAACAGTAAATGTAGCCGAAGGGAGAGCCAAAATTATATTTGATGTTACCTGAGAGGCGAACTGAAACACTTTAACTCCTGTTTCAATGGAAGAGGACAAGAAGGGCATCCGAATGATCTTTGTGCATAAAGACCAGAAAGAAACTAGGAAAGCGTGGAAATTGATGAGAAGTGTAAATATTGTAATGGCTGACCAACAAGGGAAGTCTCAGATGTAAAGCTTCGTTATTTCTTGATTAAGAGTTTTGAGTTGACATGATGGAGTGATGGTAGTTGGCTGAAGGGAGAGAAGGACTGGAAAGTGCAGGATTAATTTGGATTTCTTAAACAGTAAGAGAGATTAATAAACTTTGGTGATGGACTTATTAGTAGGGATGGGTCATCGTTAGGATATTTTAGCATTTTACTATAGATGAAATTACCGTTCTGCATATTACTACAAGTATATTATCATTATCACCATCATCGAGTCGCCTTGCAACGCAAAGGGCCTCAGGAATTTCATGGGTCATGTCTCGTGCGCTCTGTCTTTCACTAGTCTCCACATATCTTCAGCCTTCCATCTCGTAGGTCTCATTCCATCAAGTTCATATTATCGTGTATAAATTTCCAATAGATGGTGTTATGTTGGTTAAAGCCTTATCCATTCTTCCCTCTTTATTATTTTGTCTACAGATGGAAGTCCATAATTTCCTTCATGGGATCATTTCTCACTATATCCTGTCAGTATGGCTCCTATTATATTCTAAAAGCCTTTTGCACAAATCAATAAAATCTTTTAGAGGTAGCTTCATTTTCATACCACAACCCATGTATGTAGGCAAAAATAGATCGTAATAAACTAAAGTGTCATATTGATTCGGAGAACCTTTATTGGATATCATTGTATACGAGTGTATGAACGACTCAGTGACTCAACCTTATTAATATTTCCTCAACCTAGTGTCATTTGATCTTTTAGTCCAAGCGCTTTCCTCATTTTCTGGAATGTAAATGTATATAATGTTTCAACAGACAGAAAGTATATGGCGTTTTTAATGCGCAAGCAGTCATTGTATGATTGTAAAGCAGTTCATGGTTCTCAGAGTAATCCTCGAAAATATATTTTGTTCGATGAAATATCAGATAACAAATTGTAAAAAGTTTGAATATATTTACGAGACTTGCAGTGGGATTTTTGACAGGTAGACGAAGAGGATAATTGGTAATGGGAAAGAAAAATGACAAATTTCAGTAGTAAGCCCGAACTACCAGATAATACTTTTTTTGATTAGGAATTTTTTCTGCCGTAACGCCGACCTCCACATTGTCCCGTGGCTCCGTGTCTTGGATTACAGAGCGGGACTTCTTTAGTTATGCATGACTTTTTTTTCTTGAAATCTGCGTCCGGTTGCTGTCATTTTGAAACCTTTATTTTGTCTCTGATTCATTCTTTCGTTGAGGGTGACCATTAAAGTCTCGCATTTTCTTCTTCAAATTTCAGTGGTATTTAAAAAAATGTTTCTTTCCTTATTTTTCCACGATTAAAATATTATATCTCAGTAGATATGTACACCATAATTATTATTAAAAATGCTTAGAACGAGAACGTCGGTATTTGCTCCTGTTATAAATATATTATTAGATCACGCGGATAATTATCGCATTAAACGCCTTTGTTAGTCTAATTTGCTGCTTGTAAAGGTAGCATAGTGGTATTAGGAGCATAATTTAATCGCTAGTAGCCTGATGATTCACATACTTGCGTAATTACTTGAGGGTTTTTTATTACAAAAAGTAAGCACTTGTTGGACCACGTGTCTCTTTTTCAGGCGAATATGTCTTTGAGCGTAATGTCTTCAATAAAGTTGCCCCCAAAGAGATAATCTTATTGTAATTTGTGAAATTATAAATCAAAATGTACAAACTTACTAGTGTTCGAAATCCGATGGGGATTTAAAAAAAATGAGTAGAGAGAGAGAGAGAGAGAGAGAGAGAGAGAGAGAGAGAGAGAGAGAGTTGGTCCCTAGGCCCGAACGAAGTGCTGGACGTGCGTGCTGGAAATTGTTAGGAATTCGTATTTATAAGTGATAATAGCGAAGAAAAGATGTAAACAGAAACGAAACCTACACAAGAAGAGAGCTTATTTTCTCTACCACAAATGGTAGAGATCTCCCAAAGCTATTGGCAACGAAACTAATGGCGGAAACAGTAAGACTGCAGAATACAAAAGCTGAGATACTGACAGCATTGCATGCATAGCGTTTTATGTATCGATTTTACCAAGTGAAATGTGACACTTTTCTTCACAAAAGGCTGTAAATATGAAATTCATGTGTACTGAGTGTAGAAAAACAAAGGAAATTTAACTTCACTTCACGAAGGCGTTTTGATATAATTCTACAGTAGATCTCAGTCAGCTTGAGTGTTTAGGAATAACTTTCATTCATCTTTAGAAGTACAAGGAGTTCTCTGTCTGGCAAGAAAAAAGTATATTAAAAGATGTATTTTTTATTTCCATCGTGTCGTCAAGGTATTTTGTGGTAGAAAATATATTAGCAAAAACAAGAAGGAATTCTCACAAATCATTTCTGCGAGGACATACACTAACAAACATTTGGGACTTTACGTCGTGTCTTTTGCCACGCTCATAATGATTTAATTAGATTATGTTTGCGAGTAAAAGCTGACACTAGAATTATGCGATACGCATGCACACAAAACATAATTGCACTATTGTACTCATACCGTCAGAAATGATGGCAATAATAGAGAGCGTTGAGATGGCAAATCCCGGCCTTAGGGACGATAAGTACCATCCCGAAACCCGTATCATAGTTCCCTCTTTCTGCATAATTCTGTGAGGGGTAGAGCTCAGAGAGGTTGGATCGGACCAAGGCGCGGACAAGTCTAAACTACTATATATATTACTGTTGACTATTGTTAGTACACACTTACACTCACGCAAAATGTATGCCATTTATATATACAGTATATATATATGTGTATATATATATATAATATATATATATATATATATATATATATATATATATATATATATATATATATATATATAATCTGTGTAAGTGTAATTTTCATTAATTCCGAACAGCACCTAGTAGGTGTTGCAGTAATGATAGTCGTCTTTTCTGCCACATTAGCATGTAATTTTATTGGGTTTTTTGGGGTTGACTTCTAGGTGGCCGTTTCCTTATGGCTCGACGTCGCCTAACTTTTGTGCTCGGAAGTTAGTGAGAAAGTTATCTGGATGAATATGAATGGGAATATTCTTCTTTGTATTGATAACTACAACTTCTTAAACTTGTTTTATGGACTCGGACGGAGTGTCGAGGAAGGAAGGGCATAGCCATTATCCGTCTATCATACTTTATCGCATTTGCTATATTATACTTTCTTTCTCGCATTCGCTATATTATACTTTCTTTCTCGCATTCGCTAAGAGATCTGACAGTCGAGTTACAAGTACCCTCTGTATTGTGGCGTTATTATCACCGTCGTTGCAGTCCTAATGTTTTGTGTTCTCGGTTATCGCTTGGAAAAGTAGTCTGGGGATAGAATAATTTCGGTTGCCATTGTTTTCCTCATTGGCAGTTGTGTAATTACTATCTTCACAAATTTGCATTGGAATTTCTTTTACCTTGATTAAGTGGCACTCGGGACTTTCTCACACCTGGGATGGAATATTAGCCATAGATTTAATATGCACAGGATACATTATAATCTTTCCCTGTGCCTGGATGATAATAACTCAAAGGTGTTCCATGTGCACCCAATACATTGATTTTTTTCTGTTAAACTAAACCGCTGTCACTCTGCAATTTAAATGAAGATCTTGAAATCATGCTTTCCAGACAAATACCAACATTACAGGATAATTTACCACCTTTACCGAAAAGGCTGTTTACAGCTATACACTTAAATATCTGCCTAAATGAGTTTGCACAAACGTTGACCCATTCCATTGTCCTCGTATCACATAACATTTCAGTCCATTCAGAGACACATCTATCCGCGCCATCACAGTTAGATCCCATTGTTTTTCAATGTACTTTTTTCTGCCAATTCCATCGGCCGCTGGATACAAAATTATTCAAGTTATTGCAATTCATGACCTAATGAGCAAAAGAAAGTCGCTCAGTTCATAGATTTAGAAACCAATCTTCAAGATTGCAATTTTTGTACGTGGCAAGTTAGAACATTGAGAAGCAGCAGAAAACGTCGGAGAAAGATTGATTTCAGGTCTCGAGACCTTCTGCATGTTACTGGGTAATAACGTTATTATTATTATTATTATTATTATTATTATTATTATTATTATTATTATTATTATTATTATTTCAGTAGATGAAACCTATTCATGTGGAACAAGCACACAGGGTCCACTGACTCATTCAAGCTCCCAAAAAATGTTGGTTTCAACCTCCCACTCCAGCAGTAACTGATCATGGTACAGAGCCGGTGATTTTTCATCGCTATGGAGGAGACGCGAACCCGCTACATCTGAGTGGCATGCCACTTTCACTCAACCACTATACCCGTTGACAAGCGCAATAAATGAATCCCAGTCACCAAATACATTTTAAACATAATGTCATTAAAGCGAATCTGCATCGAAAATATTCCGTTGAAGATCAGCATGGTATCGTTTCTTTATTGTGCCCTGTGCGTGCCGCTATTGCGTTTGCTTAGAAAGTTTTGATCATTTACTTCTGGTTAATACCTTCACTGTTCTTTTTCCATATCGAAATCCCTTCGTCCATTTATCAATCTTGAATCCATGAGTTTGGCCTTGAAGGTAATACTTCCTTTCAGGATATAGTCAGAATGATTGTCATGCCATGTTCAATACTCGTGGATTTTGAATGCCCATTGAAAGCCCATTAATGAAGAGAAAGGAACATCTAGTGCTCCTTGGTCTCATGGAATTTTGGAGAGAGAGAGAGAGAGAGAGAGAGAGAGAGAGAGAGATTCATGAAACATCGCTCTTCCAAGCACTGACATACGGATTAAAATCTAGGTATACCGGTAAAGAATGCGTTTAGAAACTAGACTAAATTTTCAAAAGAATGTTACTTTTAGAGGCATCTTCGCGCAAATAGGTCCTTATCGTTGTAATTTGTATTGCGTAGGTACAGTCAGTCACCAAACAGGATAGAACCGACCTTCCGAGCAATATGTAGCGGTTGATGTTCTCGGTACGGGAATTTGCAGTGTTCTAACGTTTGAACAGTCATCCATCGAAAGACGAGGGTTGTGTCGGTCGTGATAATGAAACTTTCCGGGCCTATTTTGTTATTTCCTTGCACTGGAGAATACTTCAGAAGAAGAATTTATGAAATAAGCTTATCAAATAATATTCTGTCTTTCACGATAAACGTGATGCTGACGTTATTTTCTAAGAATGATTTTGTTTTTCCGGAAAGACCAATTTTAATTTCTTTTAATTCGAGTTCCGTGTTTTCCCTTGGGATAAGGTTCTTTCTTGCAGTGCGGCAAAGCGAATTAATTTGAACAGATGCGAGATCGCATTTTGTTTTTATACTCACCCTTGACATAATGAAAATATATGGATGAAGTGAATCTTATGTAAATTATATGAATAATTGTCCAAGTTAATTTTCCCTCGCGTCTTTGCTGCCGGTTTGATTCGTTTTCTCGGCGTTTTTTTTTTTTGTTCAATCAACTGGAGATTGATTTCAGTCTTATGCCATTAGCGTCACTATGATTAGATTTTTCCTACATTTCCTTTTAAAATTTGCAGCGACTTGGAGAATTTTATGCAAATAAAACATAGTTACTTCTTTTAGAACATAATAAGATTGTTGCGTAAACACGTCTTTCTATGACAATTTTATCTATTCACCCACCGACTAAGGCAGTGGCACGTCACCATATTACTGTCATTGATATTGATCCTATGTTTTATGGAACAAATCTAGAGATTACGAACTTACATGCGAAGCTTCTAATAACAGAAATCAGACAGGGAAAAAGTATAACAGTATCTATACATTAAGTAATACTAAAACAGTTCACAAATAATGATTAACATAGAGTGCGTTCATAATTCAGAGCCTGCGACATAGCCCGAGCCTTCTTTGTTGGTCATATTGAGCTGGAAGTCCCCACCAGGCCTCCTGATCATTTTCAAATATTTCTGGTTTTACGACTGGTTTAGGGAAAGGCCCGTGTTGCCATATGGTTAGCGTAGTCTAAACAAACCACGCAACAGAATGCACGAGAAGTTAAAAAAGTATATCTTTGTTTAACCAGACCACTGAGCTGATTAGGGCTGGCCCGAAGGATTAGATTTATTTTTTTCGTAGCTAAGAACCAACTTGGTTACTTAGCAACGGGACCTACAGCTTATTGTGGAATCCGAACCACATTATGACGAGAAATGAATTTCTATCACCAGAAATAAATTCCTCTAATTCTTCATTGGCCGCTCGGAGAGTCGAACGCTGGGCCAACAGCATACCAGCCGAAAGCTCTACCCACCCCACCAATGAAGAACTAGAAGGCACGGGAGCTTCAGCATTTGAGAGATCCAGCTACTACTCATAATGGCACAGATTCTCGAGACAGTTGAGCTTCCCTAATTGATAGCAGGGGATGCAAGAGGACACTATTTGCTCAGCGTTGGAAAAAACGAAAAATTTAAGTCGAGAAAAAATTGGAAATATCGCTCAAGGTGTCAGTGTCAGTGTTAATCATGAAAGTGCATTAGTAAACCATTTGCTTCCTGTGCGAGTATCACACCACAACTAACTTGGTTTTGAGAATCCAGCTCCTGCTCTTGCTCTTGCTGCTCCTGCTACTGCTGCTCCTCCTGCGAGAATAACCTGCGTTGAAATATGGAAATGTGTGGGACAGCGTGAAAGAGATCACCGGACCCCGAATCTCTTCTAAACAAACAGTTTGTTAGCGTAAAGTTTTTCTTGGGGAATGAAATCGGTGAGCAAGAGAACCGTTGAGAGAGAGAGAGAGAGAGAGAGAGAGAGAGAGAGAGAGAGAGAGAGTTTTATTCACTACATGACCAAATCTGCTGGATATCGTATTGACATGACAGTTGTAATATCTGATACGTGGAAAATATATATATATATATATACACACACACACACACACACACACACATATATATATATATATATATATATATATATATATATATATATATATATATATATATATATATATATTATATTTATTCCACACGTATCAGATGTTACAACTGTCAAGTCAATACGATATGCACCGGATTTGGTCATGTAGTGAATAAAACTCTCTCTCTCTCTCTCTCTCTCTCTCTCTCTCTCTCTCTCTCTCTCTCTCTCCGGTATTCATCAAAGCCATCAAATCGTGTAGTCAAACTCGCAACACCTTGTTATCATTCTTCATTGCATGTCTGGAATCAAAAGCTCTTCCAGAATATAGCTTTGGCATTTGGAGGCTCATTCAGAGTAAGTATTCGTCATTCACAGTAAATTTCCAAACTTTTTGCAAGCGGGGATCTCGTGCCAAACTGCACTCCAGTTATGGTCTCTCTATCCGCAGGAATATTGTTTTCAAATTCTAGAAAAAGGTGTTCCTTGTGTATTTGTCGAATGGGGAGTTTAACCCTGGCGGGAAATGACTTTAGCTGCAGCCATACTTTGAGACCACTTATCATCTAATAGTAGGCTCCCTTCAGGAAAATGGTCATTTTTCATGGCACATAAAAACGCCTTCCGCGTATTTTCTAATTGAAGAAAGGAATCTTTTTAGGTAGTATCTCGCCTTATTCGGTTTTATTACTATTGTTACCTGTGTATCATAACTGCACCAGACTTTTAATATGAATGGAAAGAGTAAATGTTACCTTATCACTGCATTCTGTCTTACTTTAATTCTTTCCCGAATCATCCTTTTCCTCGTCACCTCCGTTTTTCTCTTTAGCCTCTTTTTTTTTTCGGAAAAATTGTTTAATGTAAAATTTTTATTTCGATGCAAGCTTATTTCCGTAGCCTATGAATAACAGAAAGGATTAATTTAACTACCTGAATAGTTTTTTTTATTCAATTTTGGACCTTATATTGCTGTCGAGCAAATAACCCCTTTTCACCTATAAAGGATGATGAGTGGCGGTAGGGAATATAAATGAATTCGCAACGGAAGTGTTGATACAGTAGTTTAAGGAATAGTGCTTTAACATTTGTAGAAAAACCCCAGTTAGATTCCCTGTAATTATAGGTCTATTTTCTCTTCAAAATTTACCGTCACCCGCATCGTGTTCTATCAGATAAAATAGTAATGCAAATTGAGATGCCCGTTATTGCAAATAGCTAAATTTAGTTTCTGTATATTCTGTTTAGTTTATTTGTTATGTACACTAGAGAGAGAGAGAGAGAGAGAGAGAGAGAGAGAGAGAGAGAGACACTTAGTACATTCACGACTAGCAAAAGAAAGTCATAGAAAACAATACTGCTTAATTGTTGTCGCTGGTAGTGGACGCTTGCAGTACAAAGGGGAAAGTGGAGAGAAGCAGCAGTGTAAAATTGAGATGAAAGTGGGAGGTAATGGAAGAAAAACATCGCAATGGAGAGAGAGATTTGTTCTGCAGAAGTTGCAATAGCTGGCAAACGATACAAGGTGATATTGCAGGTAACAAATAAAAATGACCGTAAACAAATAAACTTTTCTATTGCTCAATTCTCGGCTGTCAGAACCAGCTTGAGAGCTAATGTGAATCTTGGAGGGAAACGGAAGAAAAGCTTGACCCGGGGAGAGGTTCAAAGAAATGTCAAGTTTTTCAAGACGTGTGGTGACAAGTTTTTCATGACGTGTGGTGAAGGATGGGGACATGGGACTCTGTCATCAGAGGACTACCTCATATCTTTCTGTTTTTTCCTTCACAGTTTTTCTTTTTACCTTGATAATATCGATTATTTTTTACATTAGATTAATTGGCATATGATTAACGTCAGTTAGTTTCGCCATTCTTTCTTGAACTTTTGTTAATTTTCATGTTGATGCCAAGGACGATTTTTGTTTCTTTCCGAAAATTCATTATATATTTTTTTTCAGAAGGAAAATGGTGACTGTGTAATTGGAGCTTTTGTGCAAAATAAAACCACACGTGACATATTCGTTATTTGTGTCTGCTTTATTTTTGTTTTCATCTGTTTTTTACTCTTATATACTTTCTTGAATTCCCCGAATACCTCCTTCATTGGCGACTTTAGCTTCCTTATACCCCTTCTCTCACTCCTCTGTCTTGTCCTTTGGTAGTAAACCCCTTCAGTTGCAAAGTCTTGTGGTATCTTTCTTGCTAATTGTATTTTCCGCTTTGTAAATTTAAGGTTTAGGTTTTCTGAGAAAGATGATTTATGTTTTTTGGGCTATTGCTTCAGAGTAATTAGCCATGCACATTGAAAGTTTTTGGATGATTCAATTGTACGGGTGGTAAAAAAATGGAACATACTTATTTGAAATATGTCTCGCTAAAAACTATAATAGGCTATGTCTTTTAGTGAAGCAAAGTTTTTAAGATATATAACATTGTGGTTCTTTAACGTAAATGAGCGGGAGGGAGAAATTTCAACGATCCGATATAAATTTAGCAGTTGAGTCAACATAATGGTAGAATGGTTCCATCTTTGAAAGTTCCGTGCAGTTCATTAGGTTAAGACTGTAACGTGTACTTTCTTTCATACCTTCATATCTTCGATAGTTATTTACGATAACAACTTTAATAGACACTTCTGTTTTGTCAGTAGTGGCGAGAATGTGTTATTGAGCTTTTGGAGTCACCATTGTAGATTTTCATCAAGACTAATCAGCATTTTTAAGAAATCTTTGGTTTCGTCATTCGTCTGTCTCTGGAGATCGTAATCTTCGACTTCGCCCCATCACTGAAATATGGAGTAATTGAATACTTCTCCTCTAAGTGGAGTGAAATAAATTTTTTTATTGCAATAAGATGTCAGTTTTCTGCGTTCTCTTTCCTGTCACAAGGAATGAAACTTTTACCTTGACTTACATCAGGGCTTAAGAAACCTGCCGAGTTGACAATTTCATAATATATAGCCGCCTGTGTACGTTACAGATTTTTTCATAAATGTATGTGATTGCTCTGTTTTGAAAATTTGGTTATAAATGATGTACAATGTTGCATTTGTGTCAATATTGAAAAGGCTTCAGTGTATTCATCCGTTGTTTTTTTATACATTTTCGAAGAATGGAGAGCATGTCCATTGATTGTGCTTTTTTAATTTTTAGTGGCAGTGTTTTCATGCATCGTCTCTAATTTTTTTTACATTTTTTTGTTTGGGATTAAATTTCTCATGACGGAATCTATAGTATGCGAATTTAATTTGCTTTGTGTGAGGCTTTGTAACCACTCTCCTGTATAACATAAAAGGTCTTGTGATAGGAAAGCGATAACACAGATTTCTGCAATTTTTTAGTTTTCTGTAAAGGAATACCATTGTGCTGGCTTTGTCTATTCGTCCTCACTTTCTCTGTCCTCCCCCAGATCTCAAAAACTACTCAGGCTAGAGAGCTGCAAATTGGTATGTTGATCATCCACCCTCCAATCATCAAATATACCAAATTGCAGCCCTCTAGCCTCAGTAGTTTTGATTTTATTTAAGGTTAAAGTTAGCCATAATCGTGCGTATGACAACGATATAGGACAGGCCACCACCGGGCCGTGGTTAGTTTCATGGGCCGCGGCTCATACAGCATTATACCGAGGCCACCGAAAGATTATACACTTAACAGAAAATATTGCGCCGAAGGAACTTCGGCGCACATTTTACTTCTCTATTGTAGTCGTTTTTCACATTGCACCGCGTAGTGATTGTGGTAGTGAAATATTAATGCTTTTTCAGTAAATCACAGCTAATTTTCTGGGAAGTTAAACATTATAATTCAACAAGGACAGGTACTGTTTCTGTAACTACAATTTTCATTGTGTCGTATATATTATAGAACATAGAACAATTATTCGCGCAATATTTTTCATGTGGAATACATCTTGAATTGATTTAAAAACAAATAGTTATTTGATTTTAACAACAGCTAAATAATAAATCTTAATAGATTCCTTAGTTTCTGGTTATGTGTTTACGTGTTTCCTCGTTGTTATATTGGCCAGCTATGTCCATAGAATCCTAGGGATTCTCTTGTGGTTTTTAAATGATTTTCACTTATTCCGATATGGCACGGTAAAGAATGTGATAAATATTCATTAGGCTAGGGCAAAGGTTATTTGCGAACAGTTACAAAAAAAAAAAAAAAAAAAGCAGCTTCCGTAACGACGAAAAGTCTTTGAGTAATTATTATATTTTTTATTTTTTTGTAATGAAGGAGAACTCGGAAAATTGGGATTGCACCTATAAAAGGAAAACGTACATTTGTTTTTGGTTGGAGAATTAAATATTTTGCATGAGTATTATTTTTATTATATACGCCAGTTAGATTTTAAGAGAAGTAAAAATCGTGTACACAGAAAATAAAAAAGAAACAGCTATCAATATTTTATTAAAAATGTTAGAAAAGTTTATTGTTTACAGTAACAAAAATTTTTACATTCCAAGAACCGCTGCCATATTCCTGAATAATTTTGAAAAAAAAAATCTATGAAATAAACAGAGAATATAAACGAGTGTATAAAATACACACGCTTTTGTAATGGGAGAGTGTGGTGTGTCTTTACTGTAAAAATTTTCATCCAATTAGAAGAGTTTGCCAAAGATTAGTAACAAAGAAAATAAAAACTTACCATAACATTATGGCACATAAATTTACCAAATGCTCGAAAAATGGACAAAAGGCGAAGCGATCCAGAGAATATGAACAGCTGCAAGGGCAGGCCAGTGAAAGCGGTCTCGCCGTTGTCATCTTGAGAAAATATCATTGCTTTGTTGAGAGGGATTCCGTAAAGTCAGTCTCTCAAGTGAGAGGCGACCTCACGAAGCTGGGAAGAGAGAAGTTGAATTCCATGTAGCAGGAGAGTAAAGAATGTCAGTTCTTTATAATGTCCAGACTCCAGCGTGTCTCTGCTGCATACGCAATGTGCTCGAGAAAACTTGGGAACTTCGTGCTCAGAATTTACCCAGCGTTTTCTTATTCTTATATGATTTAAGTCAATCATTTTAGTTGGTTGTATAAGCTCTTTACTAAGATTTATATTGTTTAATTAATCGGCTGTACAGTATTTAGAAGCTCTCTCTCTCTCTCTCTCTCTCTCTCTCTCTCTCTCTCTCTCTCTCTCTCTCTCTCTCTCTCGTGCGAAGACATTAACAACTCAGGCGGATTTCATTCTTAATGACACGTAATATATTCCTGCTTATGTTGACGGTAATGAATAATTTTTATTTACGAAATATTTTAGATACATTTGTTACCTGGCTCGACAGGAGTTCGCTTGCTTCCTCAAAGTTTCTCTGGTTTTAAGATATTTAGTGTTAAGATAATCGTTTTAGATAAAATATCCAGTATTTAATGAGAATGGCTCCTTCTCATGACTTATTTATCTGTGTATGTATATATATAAATATGATATATATATCTGTATATATATATGTGATATATATATACATGTAAATATATATGTATATATATGTATAAAGTATGAAACATATCTATCTGTCTCTTTATCTATCTATCTATCTATCTATCTATCCATCCATCTTTCTATCTAACTATCTATCTATCTATCTGCCTATTTATCTGTCTATCTATATATATAATATATACATATATATATATATATATATATATATATATATATATATATATATATATATATATATATATATATATATATATATATATATGAGAGAGAGAGAGAGAGAGAGAGAGAGAGAGAGAGAGAGAGAGAGAGAGAGAGAAATATCAGTATCATTGTAGATAGTGGCGATGCCCTGTCTGGTATTAAAAAGTCATATATAAATCTTATATCAATAATAAATCATGGTAATTGTTAATGATGGTTAGTCTCCATTGCCATGATAGTAGACCGTATAATGGAGTTTCAGAAATGAACGCATGGAAATCAGTGAATACATTTTTTAAATTTTTACCTGCCTTCATAAAAATATCCAATAAATATTAAATGGAATATTGTTAGAGGCACCATGCTCTTCCTTTGATGTTTAATGAAAATATTGGAGAATTTTTTTTACCTAATTTGATTTCCAAAGGATTACGTAACTAGTTTAGGTCGTTTAATTTTCAGTATATAATTCTAAATTTCTTGTCATGCTAAATAAAATCATTCGAGGTGTTAATGCTTTCGTAGCATAGATTTCCTTTACACCAGAAGTTAATAGTAATGCTTTGAAAAGTCTCATTTACCTACACTCTTTACAAAAGAAATAAGGTTAAAACGCTACACTGCATTCCTTCATAGTTTAGAATTGTGGTGGATGCAGGTGCCGATGTCGAAAGAGCACTTTGCAAGATTTTTTTTTTATCACATATGTAACAGATTGGACTATACTAATAGAAATGCGCTCCTATCCCGAATAATGTGCAGCTGCCCGGAATATATGTTCATTAACATTTCCATGTTGTGGAGTGACCATTTAACTGATTTTATTATTATTATTATTATTATTATTATTATTATTATTATTATTTAGTAATAAACACGAACATTTGGATAATATTAATGATTTAATGTTTAATGTTTCCCAAAGATAATAAATGTAGAATGCTTTGTAAAAGTAAGAGGTGATGAACATCAGAAATATTTTTTGTGTTATAGTGAAAATGCCCTATGAGCTCTTCTACTTGTTGCGTTTAAATCTGTTAAATTTCTACATCTTTAAAGCTTTTATAGATAACCTTTTTCCTAATTAAAACTCGTTTCCCAGGACATGAACCAGCTATCATCCCGACAGCCGAATCAGCAGTTTCTGTTATTTTTTGTAGCGGTTGTTTGAAAGAGAGAGAGAGAGAGAGAGAGAGAGAGAGAGAGAGAGACGGGAAAGTCAATGTAGGGCAGGGTGAGAGACCTCCGGGCTAGTTGTTTCCAGATGTCTTCTTCGCGGTCAGTAACCTTTGTTCATAAAGGAAGACGTCGGGATGCTCTCAGTGGATAAATAAATATCTTTAAACCTCATAAGTTACTTGATGCAAAGTTAAGGACTTTGGGAACGTGTCTCAAGCCTCAAATTATGACTATGGAAGGACCCTTTTTGTTATAAGTGGTTGCCATTAAAGTGAAAATTTCTCTTGTTATTTGCGAATATGTCAGATTTCGTATAAGAAGAAAAACAAGGAAGTGCTTTGAAAAAGATTAATGTGGCTTATATCCTCATGAGTCATTAGATATTTACTAATAGTATTTCCTTAATGACAACACTTACTTGGCCTTATATGATGCTACACCTGTATTAGTGATGTTACTTTTTTGTTAACACCTTTTAAATTATGATTATAATTCTTGACTTTGTATCGTTAAAAGATTTCACTTTTTTTTTATAAGAATAAGTTTCTAGTTTCCTAGGAATATTTTCGTCTTTCAGATTATTGTTGTAGTTGCAGGAACAGTAGTAGTAACAGTAGTAGTAATTAGATAGAGAACGCGAAATTTGGTACTTTTCCCGATTTTCTTGAAAGAATCATTGTTGTAAGAAACAAATAAATAGATAATAAGCTTCTCTGAAGCCAGAAAATCTGGTCTGCCTTCTTTAGCTGCTGATGCGAAGGGCTATCCTTTCATTATGTACAACTCAGAGGCGTTTGGTTACTGGCGTAATTATGCTTAAGAAAGACGGAAAGAAATTATTAGCAGGTGTTCGCAAACACCACTTAAATTTTGAACAGGAAGGTTAGAGGGACAAAAACTCTTAGAGAAAGTGAAAGATTTGTATAAAAGTTTTTTCTGATATCCACACATTTCTTATCTCGAATTATATGAATTCAAGAGGTCCATATCTTGTTAAAGAGGATATGTAAATGTTTACTGCTTAAAGAGTCAATCATTGATGCTACGTATTGATAGTTGACAGCTGTTAGGTGCTATTTGATTCTTAAGTTTTTCGTTCAACTTAATTTTATTTACCCCAACTTTGTTTCATTTAGCCTTTATGGACTGCCTTTATGGACTGGGAAAACCGTACTTTTCTTTTTCTTCAGAACACTCATTAAAACTAAATAGGTTAGCCGTGGAGGGGTTCTGTTCCTTGATGATGTGTACTTTGTGTGTGTGTGTATGTGCGCAGGTCCGTCCCATTGACACGTGTTGTAGCAGTAGTTTGACGTATTAAAACAGAAGAATTAGTAGTTAGTTTCCAGGAGTGGGTGTTACGTAAACCGTTTGATTTCACATGGATGTTCTGTTCATTCAAAATGTTAAGTGTAAAGGACGAGATGAAAGAAGATAGCATTTTGTGTTTGTCACAAGGTTAAGTAACAAGAAGGTACTTGAATATCCAGAACCATTAGTCTATCAGAATTATCGAGTTGGAAGTCTACCCGTATCTAACTTTCATGTCATTCGATAGAAACAAATTCCTGAATGGTAACGACGCTCCTTTTTATGTTTGAAGTATTTACATATACAGAATTCAGTATGCTGTACGTATTTATCACTTAATAACTAGATGCTTTGTATAAGAAAACGTAAGATAAAATACATAT
>NC_089752.1:47326674-47536674 GCF_040412425.1 Macrobrachium rosenbergii | reverse complement strand
ATCTTATAAATTCAAAATAACAACGATGTGCAGGGTTTAAAAATTATAAATAGTCCAGCAAAACCAAAGATTTATTTAAAAACCAGATTGTTTCTGGAATACAAAATTACCCCATCCTTCCCTATTAGAGCTAATAGATTATTTATTAACAATGATCTTATAATATTAGATTTTACAATTTGAACAAAATAATGCCTCCATGGATGATAAGTACTCCCCCCAGATATGTAACAAACTATGTACAATACCAGTTAATAAATTGAATAACCCACTTGTTATGAAACTGTATGCTCTGGAACATATCAAGGTACACAATAATAATCATTTATATACTGATGGTTCCAAAGATGATATGAGTTGGACTCGCTGTTTACGAAACAATATAAAGAGCCAAGCCTCTTTACATAACAAAGACATCAGTGTTCACTGCTGAATTACTAGCAATAAAAACAGCATTAACAACTATATATGAAAACCAGTTTAACGAAGTAACCATCTTTAAGATTCACTAAGTTCAATAAATGCAATAAACTCTTATACTCCAAAAATAAAATTGTAAATGAAATTAGACATACATTACATGAAATGAAAATGCAAAAGATATCTGTTACCTATTTGGATACCATTCTCATAGGATTGAAGGTATGAAAAGCTGACACCTATGCAAAAGAGGCTAGAACACCCCAATATCAGCAGAATTATTACCATTAAAGATTATACTAGATACAGTAAAGCGGTGATTGAAGAAATGGCAAATAACTGGAGGGAAAGCAATCTTAACAATAAATTAAGAGAAATAAAAGAAACTGTAGACCCGTGGCCATCATCTTATCAGAATTGCCGCAGGTTTCAGTAATGTTGGACACGGCTAAGAATTGGTCACACTAAACTGACACATGGTTACCTGATGAGTAACCCCATGCCCCCATACCTATGTGCAGAAATATGTAATATACAAATAACAGTAAAGCATATTTTAAGGTATGTCCAAAATATAGAATCCAAAGAGACATTTTATTTGAAGATATTCCTTTTAAAGATATACTGTCAGAAAATGACAAATTTTCACTTTTTAATATTTTAAAATTCCTTAAATTTAATCATTTTTGTGATAAAATATAAGATTTATAGAACAATTTATAATATATTCTAATTAACTTAAAATATAAGATTCATAGAATAATTTATAAATATTCCTAATTAACTTAATTAATTTCTTAGATTAACATATGTCACTAGGTTTAATTAAATTCTTAGAGTTTAAATAGCTTGTCTAATCCTTCGGGCCAGCCTAGGAGAGTTGATATAACTCAGTGGTCTGGTTAAGCTAACGTTAAAAAAAAAAAAAAAAACATTAGATGTCATCTTTAATTTTCTTCAGGAAGGAAACAAGTTTGCGTACTTATATTTAGTTGGGATTGGATATTAATATCAATTTTAAACCTTATTTGTTTTAATTTAATATGATTTAATTTAATGTCAGCCCATAGATATAGATATCTAACGTTATCAAGCAAGTGTGACCAGTTGATGCCAACAATTAGACAATGATTGAATGTTCTTAACAAACAGTATGTTTCTGTTGTAGTTGTTATTGCTTATATTAATATTATTAACAGTTAGGTTTGTAAGCATCACTACTAGTACCTCTGCTTTTGTTCTTAAAAACGCGCTTCTTCATTTACGAGAGAATTAATTTTTTGTGAGTTTTATTTTATTTTTCGTTAAATTTATTTCTGATGAATGTTATGAGATCTATATTTTGAGAGGTAATTTATGCGTGTTCCAGTAGCGACAGGAATGAATAGCTATGTAAAATCTCTCAGTTTTGACAAGTAAAAGTCCTGTGGATTAAGGAGTGTAAACGGTCAGGAGTTATATGTAATTTGCATTTACATGAAATGCTGCCTGCAGGTGTGCTCTCGCTGAAATGATTCTCTGCTCTGTGCATCTGATCTCTCAGATTTGATGGCTTTCAAATGGACTTTTTTCTTGGGTAACTTGCTCTCTTTTGACGGCATTGATTTGAATTTCTACCCTGATGGCCCTGCCTTATGAAACAATAATTTATGGTGTCTTTCATTTTAACAAATGATTCTACCGGCAATTTTAAAAATAAAAAATCGTTTTATTATATTCACACTACTTTTCCATGTTTCCCTCAATAACAGAGGATTAGTAAGTCTAGTTTATTGCTTGCACAAGCATTTTAATTGCCAGAATATTCTGAGTTTGTCGTTGCGACTCATCTTAGGTGAAATTTCTCCTTTCATTGACATAATGCATCAAATAGTTTTTCCTTCATGGATGCTTGTAAGCAGTGAATGTGGAGGGAAGAGACAGGCGGATTTGCTATTTAAATAGGAAATGTTTACATGAATAACCTTGAAAATATAATCGTCCCATGAAAATAGAAATTAAACTAAAAGCAGTGAAATAAAAATTATAATTATTTCAGCAACATAATCTTGCAACATACTGACTTTTGAACAGTCTTCATTTTCTGTAAACGGAGAGAAGGCTAGCTTGACTCTTGGATTAAAATCACCATTGTGATTATTTTTGATGAAGATATATATACTAGACCCCAAGTAAACTAAAATAAACAGGACTTCGAATAACAGTAGTACAGGCCCTTATTCTAAATAATGGTAATAAAAATAAATGAATAATATATAAAAATCAATAAAAATGAATTATTCATGAGGTATTATTAAATGAACTATTTAGTCGGGTATAAAGAGAATGGCGTACTCTTTCCGTAGGATTGAATTCATACACGATGGCATATTATTTTCCATTGAGAAAGACATTCATTCACTGCATATGTTGGATATATTATTTCATTTGACTGAAATTGGACACGTGAAGTATTTTTCTCCTCGCTATATAGTATGGTAAATTGTTTGACTTCATGAATCATTTACAAGCGAAATGGAAATATAAATATAAATAAAATTTCTTCTTTAACCGGAGGCTAAGATGAATAGTAACAAAATAGGAAGGTATTATTTTGAACAATGAATAAAAGGAATGAAAATATGGCATAAGTATAAAAAAATTTATTAAAACTAGATTAAAAAACAATCGTTCTCCTTAATGCTACCATGAAAAAGGAAATTTACAGATTTTATCTGTTTTGTAATTCACGTAAAAATAAAATATTGGGATCGCTGACCCTGTATTGAACAAGGTTTTGATTGACTGAAGATGTTGTACAATCTCCCAGATTTCTTAATTCATAGGTGATACTGCTCTGTAACATTTAACTGTATTTACTGTGACTTTTGTTTCCATCCTTTATTTTGCTTTCATTAAAAAATATCCAAATCCAGCTGAAGCTAGGCAAACCAACTACCGATTTCAATATGGTAAATTGACCAAGTTTGTTATTTCGTTGCTGGGGTTTCAACGCTCAGGTACGTCATCAGTCATTCAAGTTGCGGACACATTATTCAGAATGCCAAATTACCAGTGTATTTTAATATTGCTCCCATACCCGTTTCCAGAACTGAAGGAGAACGCTTTGCGTAAGTAAACTCAGTTTTCTTTTTCTTTCTTTGCTGGACTGCCTCTTCGACAACGAAGAATAAGTTGTCTTGTGCCTGCCGACCTTTCGATTTTAAATGGCGTTTTATTTCCCTTTCTTCAAATTTCTTGGACCTGAATAACATTTTCCTGCTTTAATTGGGTTTATATGCAGAAATAAATAGTTTTAGTTTTGTGATTAGGACCATCAACTGCCTTGCGTGTTTTGGACCTAGTTTCATCAACTTTCTACAGGACACCACAGGTTTCTTTGTTTAAATCTGGGAATCTTTTGGCATTATATGAGGTTTGCCCATAATGTGAATGGGATGATCGTATTGCTGATTGTTCCCTGTCAAGTGGAGTGTTGCCTCCTTAATTTTTGTTTCATCCCTTTGGGAGTAGGGTAGGGATGCGGACTGTCTCTCACTATGCCACTCGAAGATCATGAGCTGATGATATCTTTTAAGGTTGTCAGGTTTATTTACCTTTTTTTGACCCACTGCTCCAATTTACTTGTCTTAATGCAAAGTTGTTAACGATTTAAGTACCCCTGTGACCCTCTGCAGTTGGAGGATTCACGTTGATGGCTGCAGAACCTCCTGTCCATCAGTGGAAAAGTGTTGTTCTGTTTGACACTGGAGACTGCTGTTGCCAATGACAAGCAAAAAAAAGCCAAGTATCTTGACCCATCATTGACCTGTTGGCCGTCCTCTTTGGGGGAAGTTGTTTTCGATGATCGTACGGCGGAGAAAAATGTTCATCCTCTTCGAAAACCTGGGGTCTCGATTTCAACTACTGAAATGTCTGTCGACAAGTAAAAGAACAGATGTGGTTGATTGTAAAATCAATTGGAAAGTACTTAAATATAAAAAATATTGATAATGTTAAGTACATTATAAAACGATAATTTGAACAGTGTCAGGGTAATTTGTACTCCCTGATGTGACAGACTGTAAAGAATATGTTGAAGATTCCTTAAATCAATACAGCAATATTCAAGACTGAAATTTACACTTTTATTGCATTTATTGAAAAATACTAAGAATGCAAAGTTTTGAGAGGCCATGAATTACCCAAATAAAGTGTTAGCTTCAAAGCAAATGAGACTGTTTGTCCCTAAACCACTACAGTGCCAAAACTGTTTGTATGTGGACATACAAAGAAAAAATTGCCATAAGCCATCCTGTATCTGTGTTATTTAACAAACATGACTCGTTTAAGTGTTTCATTGAAAATTGTAAACTGGACAAAATCATTTTGCAAGATCTAAGGAACCCTGACTCACTTGTAAATACTGTAAATATCAATTATAACAGGAATTAGTTTAAAAGAAAATAAATTAGTTAAAGGTTAGTTCAATGCATGATCCCGCTAAGAAACTGCTTTTCTGCAGTCAATAAAGTCAAACAAAAGTATTTTTTTTGGAAATAAAACCTGCTGAACCGACTGCGGTTCAAAGAAAAATAATGATATTGATGAAGAACATTTATAGCAAAGGACTAAAATGTATAAAATCTTTATAAATTTTTTTGAGTTTTAAGAGTTATAGAATCATAGAAGACAATATATAAGCACCATAGAAATATTAAAATTCTCACCAATACACGACAAAATAAAAAATTAAAAAATTACCCAAGACCAACAAAAAACCAACTATATTAGAGTAAATAAAAACAGACATGAATGAAAGAACATAAAATAAATCAAATACCCCTTTGTCTCCTAAAGTAAAAAAAACCAATAAAAATAAAAAATTTCAAAAAATAAAAAATAAATTAATATAAATAAAAATATCTATTTAGATAAGAGATTACCCCATCACCAACAATAGGTACAAATGATAAATAAAGCTAAATAAAATAAGTGGATAAATAAAGTTCAAACTGTGCAACACAGAAATAACAAAGACAGTTATAAATAAAGCAAATAATAAAAATAAAAACTATTAAATATATAACAATGGATAAATAAAATGTCTTAAAAGAAAAACAAATAAATGAAATAAATTAGAAAAAATGCAATTGATGAAAAGAAATAACAAAATAACTAACGTTAATTTAAAAATAACGTAAATGGTCTAAAAATAATTTGGGAGAAATACAACATTACTAAAGGATTTACGATGAAAATGTTTTAAATATAAATAAATATAGGAAATAATAAATATACCTTAGTATCTACATTAGAAAGAAAGAAGGAAAATTTAAGTACTGCTATATATGTACATAACAAAGTATGTTATGACAGAAAAATTTAGAAATATATAAAAAAAAAATAAAAAAATATTTAATTTTTGTTTCCAACCTAATAAAGTTACTTTGATAAACTTCTTTCGTTAACATAAAGATAGATTAATTATCTTTCTGAATAAAATTGTACAAACTCAAATACAATATAAAAATAAGAAGAAATAAAAAACATGTGCTGTATAAATAAATTAGCAATATTTTTCAAAAATTGACATTTTTCTCCTAAGAACTATTCTTAAAAATTTCATGAAGTTGGAATACAGTTGATGATGAATAAATAAATAAAGTAAAAAATAATCCATAAAACATATTACTCCACTAAAAATAAAAGATTGGGGCGATATAAATGCACACTAAATAAATTTAAATATTTAAAATCATAGGCTAATAAATTTCTTGTTTGTGTTCAAATGGAACTGATAAAGTTTACCAAGTTGTGGAGTGCAACAAAACCAAGTTCCTTGGTGGTCTGATGAGTTAACAGAATTAATAAATATGAAACACTCAATTGCTTTCGATCGGAATAGAACTTCAATAAAAATTTAAAACAGTATCGAAAAGACTTTACAAAATGGCTAGATTACTAGCATAGATACACCTGTATACAACAAAATATCTGCAAATTTAAAAAGAAAGTAATTCAAGGAAGAATCATTTCATGGAGAAATACGTTATCAGATCTCTCTAATATGCTCCCACAAAAAATATGGAAAAATTCAGGAAAATAAATGGTACCCATGTCAAACCACCTAGACATGCCATATTAAAAGATGGGAAAAAACACTTGATCAAAAAGAAAATAAGTAATATAATGGGAGAAAATTTAGCAAATGTAAGTAGTGATAAAAATTTAGATGAACACTTCCACAAAAAAAAAATAAAATAGAATTAATAACAACAAATTTTGAAACAATTGACGATATATATTATAATGAAAATTTAGTACATGTCAGAGATGGAATATGCTCTCTCGAACAGCAATAAATCTGCTCCTGGAGGTGACAATATTTGTTTTGAGATGATCTGTCAATTAGCACCTTTGGCAAGTCATATTTATTAGAGTTTATAATCATTTATGGCTTCAGAATTTTATTTCAGATGATTGGCGTAAAGCTATAATAATTCAATCCCCAAACCTGGAAAGGATCCCAGCAATGTAAATAATTACAGACCAATTTCTTTAACAAGCTGCTTATGCAAATTGTTAGAGAAAATGGTAAATGCTCGACTAACATGGCACATTCGAGAAAATAAAATTTTAACTCCCACTCAGTTTAGGGTCTCAGTGTAACAGATCCACATTGGATTCTCTCTGTAACTTAGAAGACCATATACGTAGAGGTTTTGAACGAAAAACAAATTACTGTAGCTGTTTTTTGACATTGAAAAGGCATACGATACCACATGGAGGTATGCTATATTAAAAATTTTTATAAACAACAACATCCGTGGACATTTACCTAGGTTTATACAGAACTTTTGACAAACCGCAATTTTCAGGTGAGAATTGATGATGATCTGTCTAGAACATTTCCACTTGAAAATGGTGTTCCACAGGAAGCGTCCTTAGGAACACTGTTTTTTAGCAACAGTGTGATATCAGTAAAAATCTACCTATTGGCATTAAAGTAACCTGTACATGGATGATTTTGCCATATATTATTCAGCATCCCGAATAAAACATGCAGAACGAATCATTAATAAAATTAGTAAAAAATAGATGAATGGGCTCAATCTGTAGGCTTTAAATTTTCCATTCTCCCATAAAACTAAAACACGTTAATCATGTTTTATAAAAATAAAAAGTGGAAAAAAGGTGAAGAAATAGATTTAAAAATCAAAAAACCATATGTATTGGCCATAATGGCTAAACAGCAAAATTTTTAGGATTAGTATTTGATACCCACTTGAACTGGAGAGCCCATTACATATGTAAAATCTAAAAGTAAAAAAGCATTAAATCTAATTAGAAAACTATCGAACACACTACTTGGGGAGCCGATAGACATACCCTTACTGTGCTATATAAGGCAACAGTTCTGTCCATCATTGATTATGGAGGCCCGAAGTATATGGCTCGGCATCTGACGCAGTTCTGAAAATGTTAGACCTTGTTCACAATGAAGGCCTTAGAATATGCCAGAGCCTTTAGATCATCACCAAAATCATCGTTACAAGTTGAATGTGGTGAAATGCCTTGTCTCTCCATAGAGAGCTAGTAACAATGAAAGTGCTTTAAGAATTCAAACTAGTGATTCTCCAACCAAAAATTATTTGAATTAAGAGATGTATTTATAAACAACCATCCACCACCTTTCCCAATTAGAGCTAAAGATTGTTTGAGTCGCTGAATATAAATATACAAGTGCCTGTAATAGTAAAATCACCTCCTCCCTGGACAATGAATAAAACGAGAATTTGCACACACCTCAAGTATTTATCAAAAAAGTAACTCATATACAACAGAACACCATAGACAGCATACAATAGAGCATATAAACCGAAAAGGTCCACATTACATAATATATATACAGATGGATCTAAATCAGAACACGGAGTAGGATATGCTGCAGTGTCCCAAGACAAGACAAAACATCAGTTCTGTCTTCCTAATAATGCTTCTGTATTTACAGCAGAATTGTATGGAATTATCATCAGCTATAAAAATAATTAAAGAATCGTCATCATTCAATAATTTTTTGTGATTTTCAGTGATTCAAGCGCTATAAAGCTGTTCAAAGTTACAAATCAAATAATAATAATAGTACAACAAATTAAATTATATCTCCATAAGAATTATATAATAATGGAAAAAATGTATTAATATGTTGGATCCCTGCGCATGTAGGGATCAAGGAAATAAACAGCAGACAAAGCAGCTAAAAGCAGCAACTCACATGACAAGATCAAATGTGAATATGTCCCTGTTACTGATTATGTAACTCACATAAAAATAGATCCCTTCATAAATAAATGGCAATATATATGGGATGAAGAACCTGAAAGTAATAAACTGAAAGAAATAAAACCTATTATTTAAAAATGGAGTTCATCATATCAAAGAGAGACACACTGCGTAATTTTTAACACACTCAGAATAGGTCATACTCTCGTCTGACACGCTGGGCATAATGAGCAGCCCACATGGCCCGGCTCCCGAGTGCTCAGAGTGCAGAGTAATAATAACGGTCAGACATGTGTTATGTGAATGTCCAAAGTATGATCGACAACGAATGTCTACTTTTGGAAATAGGTCAGTGAAAGAAATTTTGTCAGAATCTTTCACATTTTCAATCATTCAATTTTTATGTTCTTGAAGAACTATAATTTAATTAACAAAAATATAAAAATAAGTAAATAATAAAAATATGAAAAAATCCTTTTAACATTTGAATTTTACAAAAGAAAAATTTTTAAAATTTTGTTTAATTTATATTCTGAATTTTTAATATATCGTTGTAGTATGTATGTGAGGAAGTCTGAGAATGTATTTATTGTATGAGAGCATGTGCCTGTGTGCAGTTTTTAATTTCATTTTAATTCATTCATCTTAGTATCGGATGATCTATTAGGTCCTGGCACTTGACTTCAGGCCTAGACCTGGTATTTTATCCAAATCCTTCGGGCCAGCCCTATGAGAGCTGAAAGTCAGCTCAGTGGTCTGGTTAAACTACTTTAATAATAATAATAATGCACGCAGCATCAGCATTCACATTCTTTTGAGCTACGCAGCCGCTCTTAAGTTTTAGAAGGGCTGCAATTCTAATTTAATGTCAAATTATCAATATCTTTTATTTTTCTTACTTGTTTATGACGATATTGATGATGATAACATTTAAAATTTGGCTTCAGGTAACATATTGCATTTTGTAGTTTAAGAGTATGTAGGAACATTTCTCGAGCTAAAGAGGTTTATAGAATCCATTTAGTTAAGTGCAGCTATTAAGTAAACTACTTAGATATACAAAAAAAGTTACGTCAGGAGTAATTCTCTCTTTCTGTTATTTTCAGAGTTAATAATGTTTTAAAGGTTTAGCCCGAGTACGTGTAAACACGGTCACGGACGAGGAGCGGAAGCTTTGGAGTCGAAATGGTATGCGTTTTGATTATCTTGAATAGAACTTGTGTGTTTTCTTTTTTGATTCGGGTATAGCGTCGTTAGTACACGTAAGGGCTACGAACATTAAATATTCTTTATGCCGAAAAGTCCGTCTTTCAAAGGACGCCAGTCATGTTTGTTTTATTATTCTAATTACTTCTCGACTAGTCCTGATGAAAGGTGTTAACAGTATTTGTACATTAGGTTATGTGTATTTTATAGTCCGACTTTTAGAGGTAATAAAAAAGATGTCAACAGTTTTAGAAGTAATAAAAAAGGTGATGTAAACAGTTTTCTCCGTCTTTAATCAAGACCCAAAGAAAAAATAAATATTTTTTTTTATTAGCTAGATCACTTCTAAATTGAATTACAGAGTATTTTAATCACGTCTGTTAATAACACAGAAGATAGACGAGGTTACATTTTCGTCAGCTGTTGACGCCATTCATTGCCAGAAAGAGAGAATGTTGGCCAGAGTAAAGCAACACCAAGGATTGAACTGCTTTATTTCTACAAGTTGTTAATATATTGCCATAATTTGATATGAATTAAAAAAAGGAGAAGATTAGCCATTCCCTTGTCCCTCCCGCGAGGGGCACCTGAGTTTCAGCCTGTGGGAAATGAGGCCTGACACACAGAATATTAAGTATTCGTATTGTATCTGGGAATTTACTTGAGACCTATCTTGCTTTTGTTTCTTGACATATAAGGATTTCTCCTGATTTCAATATCAGTAAAACATTTTATTTAGTCGTGCAGAGTATGAAGTTTTTCTGCCTTGCTTGTTAACGTTGTTCGATTAGTTTTAGAGATGCAACCTTCTCCCATACTGTATGTTTCGGGTACAGATAATTTATCAGATATTTTTATTAGAAGTTATATCGTTTTGAAATATCCTTAGGTACTTGGTGGGTGGAGAAGGTCTTTCGGTTAGCAACCTCATTCTTAAAACACTTACCGAGAGGCAGTAGGCTACAGCACTCAAAAATGATGATAATTGGTAGCAAAGGCGTCATCATTCTGAAGCTTTATGGGTAGGCCAATGGCGGAATTAACCGCACAGCATCATTCCAATGATCTTTTAGGTCACTGGAGAGAAAGACTGGCTCTGGAAGGAACGCTAAGAGTCGATCAATGTGACCTACAGTGGTGGTGGTGGTGAAAGTAACACAACAAATAGATAGTGCAAGAATCCTCTTGTGGCTATATATATATATATATATATATATATATATATATATATATATATATATATATATATATATATATATATATATATATATATATATACACATATACAGTATATATGTGTATGTATGTATGTATGAATACAAAATAACCACGCAGTTTCAATATGTATATATTCCTAATACTCGTGTTAGGCTTCAGTAGAGGGGAGTTGATTGATTATGGAATTTTTAATTTACAGTGTACAGTTTATCAAGTACTAGCTTTTGGAGGCATACAGACTTCATCATCAGGTACCGATGCAGATTCTTAAATTTACAAATTATATATATATATATATATATATATATATATATATATATATATATATATATATATATATTATATATATATATATATATATATATATATATATATATATATATATATATATATATATATATTATATATATATATTGTTATAAACTGGGGCTTAGTTATGAGAATTGGAACAATTTTCTGAAGTTACTGCCAAGACTGAGGGGGCCTGAGTTTATAAAGAAAAGGAAGTATTTGAAACTCACCTTAGATTTTTCCTGGATTTACACGTGCATGATTAAGGTCGCCATTTGAAATTAGACTTCTTTTACAGTTAAAAGGGGTTTATTTACAGAGACTAGGCAAGTATGCAAGGAGACAAAACAGAATGCAAATTGTAACCAATAGGCAGGCTCATTAATTATCTACAGTGAGCAGTAATGCAGTACTTGGCAAGCAAGCAATTTAAATATGAAGGGGCCAGTGTACAATTATTCCCATTGTAATAATAACTTGGTTAGGTCAAAATTACATTAAATTGTCTCAGTTAATTATGCTTCAAAAGGTATGAACTCCAGGGTGATGGAATCAATTCATGTAAAATTCTGTGGGGCCAGCAACGGACCCTTGCAACCAGGCTGCGACCAGGGATGGTTGCGAAAATTTGGATGGCAGTCATGAACAGGCAGACAAAGATTGGCAACGGAGAAGATGATATCTCCCCTGTAGGAGAGGTTATGAGTGAACACCACATGAAATTAGAGAAATGAGATCTTCCTATAAAATATTACAGAAATGCACGTTCTTAAATGCTAACATTACGTAGCCCAGAAGATAATTATAAGGAATCACGTAATCACAGCCCTTGAATAGAGGTGGATTTGGGCTCGGACACAATGAACATGTGTTGCTGACACACAAAGAGGAAACTTCAACACTTGTATCACTTAGACTAATTTGCCCTTAATTTGCACTGGGGAAGGGATAATTGGATATTTGTCACTGGATCTTTTCCTTGATTTCAAGGCACACGGGGCGATTCTGGGATGCGAGCAGGACAACTTAACAAAGGGAAATGTTTTGTGGAGGAAGGAATGGAAGTTTAAAGGAATGGAAACTTTAAGGGTTTTCAGGGAGGAGGGAAAGGGCTGGCTTATTGACTACTTGCAATCCACGAACCTGGTCTAACAATTGTTGGCACCAAACAATCGACTCGGCCGTTTGTCAAAGGTAGTTTCACCCAGCATAGAGCTGAAGGAACGCAGGACATTCGTTTCAGACGGGTTACCGGAGATCTCTGAACGCATCTCCGAGGCGGCGAGTAGTGTTGGTCGTTTGTCGACATTTAGGCCGATCGGACCTGCAAAAGTCATACAGCCAGCAAAAAAGTAGAGGGAAAGGATCCTTAAATATAAAGTACTTAGAGGTTAAGGTCCTACCTGGCAGCTAGCTCCACTATGCCTATTAAGCTTCCCATACCTATCTACTCCCACATCGCGTGATTGGGGTGAAAAGGGGGTCCCCATTGTTTCCCCGAGTCAGGCAATTGGGGGGAAGTGCATCCTATACTGCTACAAACTGGTGCTAACAGCTATTGTCTGGTTCAAAACAGACTTGTTTTCTCCCTCGCCCGCCATCTTCCCTGGCCCCGATCTTCAAATGAACAGAGAACTGCATTTCAAAATTAATGATGTAATTATGTTTAATGAGGGACGGATAAATTTGACAATATATAATATATATATATATATATATATATATATATATATATATATATATATATATATATATATATATATATATATATATATATATATATATATATATATATATATATATGAGAGAGAGAGAGAGAGAGAGAGAGAGAGAGAGAGAGAGAGAGAGAGGAATAATGAAATTTAGATCTATACATTATGAAGCGTGGCTAATCATAAAAAAAGGATATATTATAGTTTGGTGTCGGAACATAACAACATGAATCGTCGAGAACTCAGTCATAACAATTTGGGTTTGTAGAACACTTTTTTTCTTTTTCTTCGAGTGCTTGCTGTCGAGAGACACAAAACTGCATTACGTTTATGAGCAGTTTCTGGAATGCTTCGTCGCCCTAAATGTATTATCATCTGGCAGCAGCATCAACAAAACAACGAGGTGCATTCTGTTGGAACTTTATGTGGCAGATAAGCAAATTACCATCTGTGTTTTACTCACATTTTGCTCGTTGAGCCTCGGTCACTTTGTCTTTCTCTTTTCTCTGCAAAAGAAAATAATCATAGTTATCAAAGCACTCTCTCTCTCTCTCTCTCTCTCTCTCTCTCTCTCTCTCTCTCTCTCTCTCTCTCTAAAAAGAAACCCTTTTCCTGGAATTTGTCCAAGCGATCTTTGAAAGTAGAGTATAAGAAAACCAATTGAACAGGAACAGGACAGGAATCTATCCTAGCCTTAGTGTACCTCTGTATATTTCGCAGCCCGTCAGACTTTCCCTGATAACAACAGAAGCTAGGAGAAATTTAAAAAGGGTAGTCTGTGGTTATCTAGGTTGATATCTTAGAAATTGATGTATAAAAGTAACATAGAAACCTATAATTAAAATTTTTATAAATGTGCTTCTCTAAGTTTGTTCTTTAATTTTTCCTATTTATAAAATGTTTGGATAAAGAATATATTGGGCTTCAAAAGAGCATACAAGAACTTGTCTAAAACTTGTTCTCTCCCTTGGCTCCTTGTTATCTCCTTTTCTTAGTAGTGAATATGTTTAAATGTAATTTTATAGAAAAGCAGATATGATATGTATTTTTCCTGTTTTATGCCTTAAAACTATATTAGAAGTTGTAAAGCAAGCGCAACTGGGATTTCAATGGTGGTTTATTTAGTGTTCTTATAATCCTACATTATTACACAAGACGTCATTTGTTTGTTTATATTCGGCGATACTCATCCCTCAGGCAGTGATCACTTGGACAGATAAAACTGAGTAAATTTTTCATTCGATCTAGTCACATAATGATGAAGATCAGAAAGTATTGGAAAGAAGAAAGGAAAGGAGAGTGCTCAGGCCTTAAAAGTGTTCGGTCTGAAGGTGGTTGATATTCAGGAAAGGCGAACGAGAGGGGAAAACTTTGAACTTGGAATTTTTTTTCAAAGAGACAGAGATAAAATGAACCACATCGGTACATTCCCAAATGCAATTTATGGTAATGGCAGTATAACCACCAAAAATTGAGCGTTTCTTCTTTTATTTCTTAACCCGAATTCTCTCTCTATCTCTCTCTGGTTACATAAAATCTTCGATGTCAATGTAGACTGGATTTGATAAGGAAGTCGAAGGAACTGTTAAGAATTCTGAATGGAATTAGGGAAAGACCACGAATGATTACATTCTTTAGAAGTGCGTCCTTCTGTTTGTTAGTAGTGTGCAGTAAATAAATGGTACTTGGTTAGCTTGTCAGTGCCATGGTTCTTGAGAAAAACATCTATTTTTTAAATTTTTTTCATTTAATCTTATAACAGTGGTTTTACCGAGAAGACCATAAAAGGATTTTTTTATGAAAAACGAAGAAAGTTACACTTTTATACTCAGTGTTAACAGCCACAACACAATTTTTCTACTTAACAACTGATTATGTTAATAGTGTGATGACGGTTAAGAATATTAGGGCATTTTTAAAGCTACTCTTCATAATTAAAACCTCTGTGGGATAACATTCAGTGATGAATGGAAAACTTCATTGTACTTCTTTCTGCTCAGATCAGGGGAAAAAAGTAAATAAAAAAGTTATAAAGATATCTTTCATCGTAAGTGAAAAAAAGTCAAACTTGGGTCATGCTCAGAGCAAGCGCGGAACACAATTTGCGAAGTAAAAATTGAAGAGATATTGACTTGCCTCTCTCTCTCTCTCTCTCTCTCTCTCTCTCTCTCTCTCTCTCTCTCTCTCTCTCTCGTCAGTTATTAATGTGAGGTCAAGGTTATACTTAGAACCCGAGTTAGACAGAATTTAAACTTTGGCTCTAACTTTCCATCCACGAGAGAAAACGGTTATTTAACATGCACATTTCACTTTGAAGTCATTGTGCAGTTAGGCTGATGCTATATTTGGAGATCAAAGGTCAGATAGGAAGTTAGCATCGCAGGGCAATTTGCTGCTCAGACAGCGTTTTTTTTAAGGCCGAAAGTCGATTTTGTTTTTTTTTGCGACTTGACTTTCACTGACGCCTTGTTACCCACTTTTCTGTTGGAATGTTTAATTATGTTTATATGCAATTAGAGCTTTATTCATTATCTAATAAATTGTTTTTAAGCCAAATCGTTAGGTTGCATGTAAGAAGTACCTTATATGGAAACCTTTGCAGTGAGGAAACGCTGTGTAAAACGTCTGAGTTTTGACAGGTAAAGATCATGGCAGATATTTCCAGTTTTACAGAGTGAGAATAAAAAATAATCCTCGGTTGCTTAGATATGTAATCCTTCCCTTAGATTCCGAAGTGCAAAAGGTCGGGAGTTTTCTGTTATTTGCATATAGGTGAAATGTTGCCTGGAAGCGGTCCCCTGGCTGAAATTATTCCCTGCTTTGTGCATCTGTTTTCCCCTTAGCTTTGATGGTGTTAAACGGAACTTTTTTTCTCGGGTAGATTTCTTTCCTTTCACGTCAATGATTTTAATTCTCATGATGATGTCTACCCTTTATGAAGAAATAATCTATGGTGTTTCTCACATCCAGATGATTCTACTGCAATTTTTTCATTGCAGTGGTTTTTCTGTGTATCTGAACGGGTTTTGGGGTGGGGAAACCAGACGCTCATCAAAATTTTCTTGGAAATCGTTTTATCTTATTTATAATACTTTTCCATGTATCCTACAATAGCTGAGGATTAGCAAGGCTCGTTTTTCGCCTGCGTGAACATTTCAATCCCCGGGGTGTTCTTAGATTGTGGTTGCGACTCATCTCAACTGAAATTTCTCCTTTCATTGACTTAGTTTTTCTTCTTATATGCTTTTAAGCAGTGAATGTGGAGATAAGAGACTGGCAGATTTTTTTTTTTATTAAAGCGGTTCATCCCAGCCGTTGACGTTATTATAATCGTCCCAGATTTTAATTATTAAAGTGCAAAAGCGGTGACGTAAATGTATTATAATTCTCTTGAGCGACATAGTTTTGCAACATACTGTCTCCATTTTCCGTAAACGGAGAGGAAGCTATTGGTAACTATTGTAAGATGAAGGTATTTGGATTACGAGGAGTAAATAAAAATGTGTTAGTTTTGTGTGTTCAGTTATAGAGGCCCTTATTCTAAAAAATGTTCAACTTTTCTTTTGAATAATGATTACATATCGTTTATAAGAGGAATGATCTGTGAGCTATTATTAAACTGAAGTATTTAGTCAGGTGTAAAATGAATGACTTACTCCGTATGATGGAATTCATACACTTTGGTATATTATTTTCCCGTGAGAATGATATTCATTCAGTCATATTGAATGGCTTACATCATATTATTCAAACAGGACACGTGCAGTATTTTTCTCCGTGTGTTATATTTTGATAAATAATTTTACTTCGTGAATCACACATGTTAGTTTGATATATCTTCTTTTTTCTACATGCAAGCGAAATATATTCTACATCATATGATGGAACTGCATTTTTATTTCTTATACGATTGAGACTGTGTTTTCTAGCTGTGATGAACCCATCGGAAAGCAGTTATTTTGATATGTTAGATTCTTGGTTTTGAGAGGGATTGTTATATAGGGCATGTATCTTTGAAATGATTTTAACTAGACATCTTTGTGACGGTAATCGTTCTCTCTATTTATGGTGCTATGAGTATGATAAATTGCATCTTTTCTTTACTTTGTTACTCACGAAATGGTGTAGTTTGCGGGATGTTTTGCAATCAAGAAGGTTATGTTGATTGGCCGAGCTTGTCGTATTATGTTTCACGATTACTGTTTGTAGGTAGTATTACACTCCGTCATATTCAATATAGGACTTCGCAATTACTTGCAGTACCTGTCTGTAGAATCACTACGTGCTACTCTCTGTAAACAGCATCACCGTCCACGGTCTGTGGAACTACGCTGGTGCACTTAAGTTTGAGAGAAACAATTCCGCTTCAAAGTTGTATTCTCTATTTTTTTTATTTTAGTTTTCTGTAAAAGAAAAGTATTGTGCCGGCTTTGTCTGTCCGCCCACACTTTTTTCTGTCCGCCCTAAGATCTTATAAACTACTGAGGGCTAGAGGGCTGCAAATTGGTATGTTGACCATCCACCCTCCAATCATCAAACATATCAAATTGCAGCCCTCTAACCTCAGTAGTTTTTATTTTATTTAATATTAAAGTTAGCCTAATCGTGCGTCTGGCAACTATATAGAACAGGCCACCAACGGGCCGTGGTTAAAATTTCATGGGCCGCGGCTCATACAGCATTATATCGAGACACCCGAAAGACAGATCTATTTTCGGTTTCCTTGATTATACACTGTAGCGGCTGTACAGAAAACTCGGTTGCGCCAAAGAAACGTCGGCTCATTTTTTACTTATTTTTTTTTTTTTATGATATTGGTGACGATAGCGTTTTACATTTGCCTGTAGGTAACGTACTTTTATAGCTTATGAGTTGTTTAGGGGGAAATGATCTTGCTGAAGAATCGGTATTATATCTATTTAGCGAAGTGAAGTGAACTGATTTAGTAACTTACTCAGATATATATACTGTATATAAAAAAAACATAGTTGCGTCAAGACCAGCTCGCTTTGTGATTTTGCCATTTGCCTGTGTTTTAACGGTCTGTTCCCCCGAGCATGTGAAACACGGATACGGACGAAGGGCAAAAGCTTTGCAGGTGGAAATTATCAGTGTTTTGACCTCTTAAGCGGAACGGCAGTGTCTTGTTTCATAGTTCACGTGGAGTGTTGTTATTACACTTAAACGCTGCAAACTTTAATTATCCTTTATTGTTATTACACTTGACCGATACAAACGTTGATTATCCTATCTATATATATATATATATATATATATATATATATATATATATATATATATATATATATATATATATATATATATATATATATATATATATAGAGTCTCTCTCTCTCTCTCTCTCTCTCTCTCTCTCTCTCTCTCTCGTTCTTCATTGGGGGCGGGTAGAGCTCTCGGCTAGGGCACGCTGTTGGCCCAGCGTCCGACTCCTCCGGACTGGCCAATGAAGAATTAGAGGAATTTATTTCTGGTGATAGAAATTCATTTCTCGTCATAATGTGGTTCGGATTCCACAATAAGCTGTAGGTCCCGTTGCTAGGTAACCAGTTGGTCTTAGCCACGTAAAATAAATCTAATCCTTCGGGCCAGCTCTGGGAGAGCTGTTAATCAGCTCAGTGGTCTGGTTAAACTAAGGTATACTTAACTTTTTTCTCTCTCTCTCTCTCATATATATATATATATATATATATATATATATATATATATATATATATATATATATATATATAAACATAAATTATATATATATATATATATATATATATATATATATATATATATATATATATATATATATATATATATATATATATTATATATATATAAAGTGCATCCTTGCATTTTCATTTTATTCTGTGTAACTTCATCACAATCATTGTAGGCCACATCGGCCTACTAGCGTTCCTGGGAAGACCGTATTGCTTCATGGCAATTATTCTATATTTTTCCATCTCTTGTATCATATGGTTCTTAAGAAATAGCTTGTCTGTAAACTCATTACCTTTTTGATACAAGTCCTTTCATTGCGTAACTTTTCTATTACAGGTTGTACCTCTGTCACGGCCTAGTTTACTCGATATGCTGCGAAACAATTTTTTATCAAGAGGAAATTGAGAAGAAATTAATCTTGATAAAATTTATGCTGATGAATTATCACTAACACGTAATTACTGAAGGCAACTTTTAATTTCTGACCCTTGCCGGGTTTATTAGCCTCCTGAAAGCATTCCATGAAATGGTTAATTTGAAAGTCGCTGCCACGGGTTTCCTCTGCCAAATTCAAGAAAAAAATCGTTGTTCTTACATTGTCCAGCGTGTATCTACATTTGCTATGGATGGTATTTTAGGCTATTTGAAAATTTTCTCGTGCCAGAATGTTTTGTGAAGGAATGGTTCTCTCTCTCTCACACACACATTTATTTTGCATTTACAATGTTGTTCTTACTTGTTTTCTTTTTTTGTTTGCTTGAAAGTAATTAACTAATTTTCCTGATGTTCTGTACGAAATTTCAAAAGGTTTTCAGTGATTGCCTAAATGTACAGGATACTCTGATAGATTTAGTCATTTTACTTGATATTTCTCTAAATCTCAACTTTCCAAGTATATTTAAAGTCGTAAAGCTTGGGTACCTTTGGATTCACTGGTGCCTCAATCAGTGTACTTCTAACACAAGACGTCATATGTTTATTAATATTCCTCGATACTCATCGTTCAGGCAGTGGTCAGTCGGAGAGATGAAACAGAGAGGACATATTTTATTCGATCTGGTCACATAATTATGAAAATCAGAAGGTATTGGATGGGGGAAAGAGGAAAGTGCCAGGCCTTAAAAGTGTTGGGTCTGAAAGTCGTTGATATTCAGGAAAGGCGAACGAGAGGAGAAAAGTTTGAACATTTGAGTTTTCTTAAAGAAATAGAGATAAAATGAACCACATCGGTACATTTCCATACGCAATTTATGGTAATGGCAATATAACCTCTAAAGTGGGCGTTTCCTCTCTTATCAGTGCTTAACCCGGAATCTTTCTCTCTCTCTCTCTCTCTCTCTCTCTCTCTCTCTCTCTCTCTCTCTCTCTCTCTCTCTCTCTCTCTCTCTCTCTCTCTCTCTCTATATATATATATATATATATATATATATATATATATATATATATATATATATAAATCTTCGATGTCAGTGTAAACTGGATTTGATAAGGAAGTCGAAGGAACTTACGAGAATTCTGCATGAAATTAGGGCAAGACCACGGATGATTGTATTCATTGCAAGTGCGTCCCTCAGTTTGATAGTGGTCGAAGTATCTGGTTACTTTCATCATCTTTATTTAGTCGTATAACAGTGGTTTTGGGCGAAATACATAAGTAGATCTTTTATAAAAAAAACGAAGAAAGTTACCCTTTTATACGCAATGTTCATAGCCACAATATTAATTCTCTGTGTATTAAATGAAGATTATTATCACTTCTCAAGATTGCTTTTCATTGTTCATGTAGATCAAGCCTGTGGAATAGCATTCAGTGATTAATGTAAAATTTCACATTATTTTGTCTGGAAAAAAAAGTTCAATAAAGATACACATAGGAACACCTTTTGATAAAAGTTCAGCTATTAATTCTGCCGTCACGTCTCTCTCTCTCTCTCTCTCTCTCTCTCTCTCTCTCTCTCTCTCTCTCTCTCTCTCTCTCTCTCTCTCTCTCCGATCTGAGAATTGGTCTTTTAGATTAAAATGATTTGCTTGTATTAATGATATATAATAAAAAAAAATCTTAAGTTTTATAGGCATTTTATCACAATAAAAAAGGGAAAAGGCAAACCTGGGGTTCCGCAAAACAGTCGCGGTGTACAGAACAATTTTCGAAGGAAGGGTGGCAAAGATACGTGTGTTGTGAGTATAACAATCGCTTTCTAAATGTAATTACGGTTATGGGTAAGATACACTCCCTTCTTTGACACATCAAAGATACATACTGTAGTCTGGTTGCCGAAACAGCCATCTCAATGTCATCAGGCATCAACAGGAATTTTAAAAGCTGGCCACGAGCTGTTAAATTGTTGAACTATAAAGTTTAGAAAATTAGAGTCTGTATTGTATTTATGTTCTGTACATACATATATACATACATACATATACATACATACACACACATATATATACATATATAGATATATGCAGTATTTGTATAAATATATTTTATATATATATAATATATATATATATATATATATATATATATATATATATATATATATATATATATATATATATATATGTGTGTGTGTGTGTGTGTGTGTGTGTGTGTGTGTGTGTGTGTTTTGTGTAATTTTTTTAAATGGTTGTAGGTTACGGACCACAAAGCCCATTTGCCCCGTCATTTTATGATTTTCACAACAAGCGCACACACTCTGAGCGGTGAGAATGGTTGTATTTCTCTTTCATGGAGCCAGATATGTGAAAGTATGTCGGCCATCTGCCTTTTGAGAAAACGCTCGTCTGTCGTTCGTCAGCATTCCCCAACACCAAGAGGTCCACAGCCTTTCAAAATGCGTTCATTTACACTGAGACACACAGTGCATTGGTATCCTGAGGCAGCAGTATCCACATTTTACCTCTCACTACTGTCACAGTAACAGTCCCCAGTGCAGTAGTTACAATGACCTGAAGTATATAGTTGCAGTTGGCCTAAAGAGGGGGTCTTATCTGCCATTTAGGAGGTATGCACCCCTCCACTGTGTGGATTTTGTTTTAAAAGCATAAGCCTATTGCGCTACGGGGGATACTAGAAGAATTATAGTACCGCTTACCAACACTCCAGTAGTAGTGAATTTTAATTGAGTTAGCTGACTTTAATCATAATTCAGCAAGTGCAATGTAAATATGTCAGTGATTGTTGTGCTTTTACTAACTGTTGAGCCAACCTCATGTGGGGAAACGACATACATACATGCAAAATATAATATAATTATATATATATATTATATATATATGTATATATAAACACACACATACACATACATAAAAACACACCGTGTGTGTGTGTGTGTGTGTGTTTTGTCCACTTTTTTAACTCTTGTAAGGCCCGATAACTTTTAGTAATTCGTAAAATAAAACTCGTTTGGGCTTCACTAATGCACAGTATCGAGTGTTGTCATGTTAAAGAGGTTTAGTTCACAGTATAAGTTGTTGTTCATATTATAATTTGTTACACTGATTATATCAGATTTTGTGTTAAAGTTTATTTATTTGCAACATTAGTTTCAGATTCACTTTCAGCTTTCATCCTGTGGACGGCGTGGAGTGCCAATACTGTTACTTATTACCAGGGATAATTTATCGGGCATAAGGAATCCATTTTTGAGATTTCTCTTTTAAATTCCTACGTTTCGTCCTAGATTGCCCATGCCGTATGGTGGTAAAATTGTTTCTTGCTGGTATAAAAGTTTTCATATTGTGTCTGGTCTAGAAATTTGTTTCAGAGCACTCTCACCCTGGTATTTATACCTACAGTTGGGCGAAAGTTACCATCTGTGTAGCATCTCTCTCTCTCTCTCTCTCTCTCTCTCTCTCTCTCTCTCTCTCTCTCTCTCTCTCGTGTTTACTTGCTTGATCACGGTACCTCTTTTATATTCCGGAGAAGAGACTGGAAGAATTTGAGTCAGGGAAAGCACTTCATTGAGCCCTGTGGTCATGTAACCGCCGGCATTCACGCGTGCGTCCTTCGACTTGGGCATCTCCGAAAAATACGCAAGCTCTGAATTCCAGTCCGTTACTTTTTTTTTTTTTTTTTTTAACCTTGCTGCGACCCCTTCCTGCTGGTAACCGAAGAATTTAAAAGTAAGAATGCAATGATCAAATATCTTCAACAGGAGACGAAAGAATACACGCGCAAACATTTGTATGTGTATATATATATACATATAAATTTATATATATATATATATATATATATATATATATATATATATATATATATATATATATATATATATATATATATATAATGTGTGTATGTATATATATAGTATATATATATACACATGTTGTATGAAAAGAACATACAACTTTGTTTTTACTCATCTGCCGAAGTTGCAGGCGTTGGTCCACCTGGTAGCGTCGACCTCCGAGAGAACATCCTCTCATGGCAACTGGAAAGAATCTCTCTCTCTCTCTCTCTCTCTCTCTCTCTCTCTCTCTCTCTCTCAATTCTAAATAAATCCTTTCAACTAACATGTGTGAAAATCCCCTTTACAAAAATAAAGTTTTTCTACAAGAAAACTAACATAAACAGGTTAATTATGGTAACCAGTCATAATGAAAGCATTACACCATTTTAAAACAAATGGGACTATCTTCCATCTCTTTGTTGGCCGAGTTGGTTGAGCTTCAGACCGTCATTCGATGGGCCGGAGTTCGATTCCCGCCGCCGGCTGATGAAGAGTTAGAGGAATTTATTTCTGGTGATAGAAATTCATTTCTCGCTATAATGTGGTTCGGATTCCACAATAAGCTGTAGGTCCCGTTGCTAAGTAACCAATTGGTTCTTAGCCACGTAAAAATAAGTCTAATCCTTCGGGCCAGCCCTAGGAGAGCTGTTAATCAGCTCAGTGGTCTGGTAAAACTAAGCTATACTTACTTTTTCTACACTGTCACTACAAAAGTCCCCTCATTTTTAAGTCCATTGTACCAGTCTCACTTGGCTATATTCCCACAACAGTTAAATTCTAATAAGATCATACATTCGCCCATATTCTCCATAAATGGGACACATGTGTCATTCACGCCCATAGATGTGAAACATCTGTAGAAGGAGAAATATCGCCTATTAACCTTGGGCACATTATGTTTTTACACCATCAGAATGCATGAGAATAAAAAATGGTACAAGCTCCAAATAATGCAATCAGTTATACAAAATGACGATAGAAAATAGTGCGATCAAAGTTTATCTTCAAGACTCACCATTCTGGCGACAATTCGAACCCAAGTGTCCTGGCCGTGTCACAGTTCAAAGCAGAATAAAATGTTATTCCACAAAAGGTCAAAGCTCGAGGCACACACAGGTATGTACAAACGAACCCACATACCTCAGTGCCCCAACTATAAACCAGTTAAATCTAGACATTCCTTCTAGAATGTTCCAAAGAGTAATGTGGACGCATATCTGTTCTCATGGCCTGTCGCTAGGCGATCTTACCCCACCTCAGGTTAACGAATTCTTAATTACCTGCGCGCCGATGTGCCACCACTAATCACTTGAGTAAACATTTTCCAGCACTGAACATCACACTGCTTTCGCAACCAACAGGGATGTCACGACTCCGTAAAACGCAAACACAGCCACACACACAAACACACACACACACACACACACACACACACACATATATATATATATATATATATATATATATATATATATATATATATATATATATATATATATATATCCACATAATTGCTATAGTCAACATTTTTATTCTACTGGGACGTTTCGGCTTTAACACACTAAGCCATTTTCGACCTAAATAGATGCAAACCACCAAAAACATAAAACTTTATACTAGTAAAATACAAAATCAAAGAAAGGTCACACTCAAGAATAATTTTTTTCTTTTAAAACTACTTTACCATAAAAAAAACACTACTGAGAAAGGAGAACATAGTGACTTAAAACTAATACAATTCAGTGAATTACAATAGTCAATAAAACTAAGAAGAAACTAAAGACAAAAAAAAAAAAATCAAATAAAACACAGAACTAGGAAACAATAAAAAAGACAAACAAACACGAAAAGAAAAATTACGCAATATATAAATTAGCCTAATTACTGGAAAGCGAGAGCTGATAGAAAATCAGTAGATTATAGATAACGGAGAGGAAGACTGATCTTGGTTGAGTTGTGGCTTAATATATATAGAATATATATAGATTCTAAAAATATATAGAATATATATATAGAATATATATAGATTCTAAAATCCTTAAATCAGACAATACTGAACAAGAATCTACAATTTTAAAATCCGTTATACTAAGTCTTGCCTGATTGCATCTACTGCAATGTTCACGGATGGAAGACTGCTGCTTGACTGTTAAGTCTCTACCTGTCCTGTCACTGATCCCTGCATACTGGCAGTATCTCGTTTTGAGCGCCTGTATGGAACTACCCAAATACCCCCTTGGCAGTTGGGGCTTTAATAAACAATACCAGAACGCAATAAATCAGGCAGTCTATCTTTGAAAGGCAGTAAGCATATGGGCAGGGTGGCTAGTAAAGTACGTCATACTACAGTGTCAATGAGTGGGAGGGCCTTCAGTAATGACGTTTTACTAGCCTCTGTCTACAAGCCTGCTAGATTTAGCTAAGTTTCCCTTTAAATTTCTTTGATTTATTCAGATAAGTGCCTTAATTATGAACATTACACATCACTGCATATTTTTGCCAATTAGGCCGTGGCTTCAAATAGCTGTATCCAAAATACGATCCATATCCGATTGTTTGGTAAGGTTTTATCGACGAAAATCAGTAATTAGACACGGCCCTGAAATACACAGTAATTTTATCCTTAGATAGGTAACCTAAAACTCCTCTTTCATAATAGGTAACCTGTGGTATGACATACCCCAACAAAAAGTGTGATATGAATAGTACTTATGTTAGTTTTATTGACAAATGCTTCCTCATACGAACAAATAAACTTATTTTCGTTCTTTCGGGAAAGAAAGAGTGAACTTTAAATAAAAAAATTTCTTTTACAAATATTTGAAAAAAATGAACTAATTTGCATATTTCAATTTTAACATTAAGCCTCGGAGAAATGAAAACTAAAATGTTGACTTCTTGGGTCACCCACAGTAGACCGATACTTGGACATTCTGTAAACAAAAGGAGAAACACAGGAACTGAAAAAAAAAGTTGAAAAAGCAAGAGGTCAAAAAATAACCAATAAAAAAAATGGTGATTTTTGGTCATTTTCAGGGGACACAAAATGATAATAAAAATAGTACTTATGTTAGTTATATTGGAAGTTGCTTCAACAACACACAGTTCAAGTTATTTCCATTCAGTTTGGCAAAAAAAAAAGTGAGCTGTTATTGAAAAAAAATTTTTTTTAACATTTTAGAAAAAAATGTACTAATTTGAATCTATCAATTTTGACGTTACCCTCGGAGAACTGTAAACTAAAATGCCGACTTCTTGGGTCACCCACAGATGGGTGACTGAGGCTGGGGCATTCTGCAAACGAAAGGAGAAGCACAAGAAATTATTATTATTATTATTATTATTATTATTATTATTATTATTATATACGTGTAAGAACATAGTTAGCAGGTAGAATGAATGATAATCCTTGATAGAACTTACTAGGATCTAAATGCAGTCACTGCAGATGGGTCTGGCGTGGTCACCACACACCAGGCGAAGGCAGTGCATACGCTGCTGCCGAGTCTTGCGGTCCTTCTTCCTGGGGCAGAAGACACATCTCTTCATTGGGTTGTCACCCTGAGGTGGCCGCTGTTGTGGGAGGTTGATGTTGTACACATTTCAGCCCTGATTGTCATCTGAGTGCTCCTCCACATGCCTTGAAATGACATCCGGTCCTCTGCCCAAGGGAAGATCAAGTCTTCTGCCAGTTTCATCATGAATTGTCTGCGCTTCATCACTGGTTGACCTCTGTCCTTCTGCATTCTCTTGTAGATGATCCGTGCATTGATAGTTGCGCATTTAGCATGCCGTAGAATACACATATTGGCCATCGTCTCGTCTTTCTGCTGAACGAATAACGAGCACACATCTGATCAAATGCATCGACAGCGCCTTTAGTCTTATTGTAGCAAATCACCATCTCAGGCTTCCCACTGGCTTCTATAACAGGCTTATCATGCATAGTTGACATCAGTTGGACAAATTTGGTCTTTTTTTTTATCCGGATGGAAAGACAACATGGTCAGTTCTTGGTCGTAGAGGAAAGCAGTGCAACCTTTGGGGATGACTTATTTATCAGTCATCACTTGTGGTGTATGTGGCTTGTTAAGCCTCAGTGTCCCTAAGTATGTCAGGCCATAGTTTTGAAGAAGGTCATTCACAAGTTGCATAGATGTGAACCAGTTGTCTTCTGTAATGTTTCTGTTAGTATGTTTGTAAGGCTCCATCAATTGCAATGTCACAAAATGGCCTAAGGACATACCCTGAGATGGTTTTGTGTGTTTCCCTAGGTAAGGCATGGCCCCCGGCATGTATTTAGTTTCCACATCGCAAATCATGATAATCTTGATCCTATATCTAGCTGGTTTATTATGAACATATACATTCTGAAAGGACATCGTCCTCGAAACCCAAGTAGTTGCTCATCAATTGTAATATGTGCTCCTGGTGTGTAGCCACTCTTACACTGGGCAATAAATAAGTCCCACACCTTTCTGATGGGGGCGAATTTATCATTCTCTTTTCTCTGCTCCCTTGTAGTGTGGTCATCAAACCGAAGGCAGTGCAGCAGAAAGCAGAATCTCCTTGCTGACATTGCAGCACGGTAACAGTGCAGGTCCATACTTGCTACTAAACGTTTCCTTAGTGATAACATCATTATCACCTTTGGCCCCAGAGAAAATCAACATACCAATCAGTGTTGATAACTTGGTGTACGTTGCTTTGTCCACTGTTGCCTTCTTGGTTTTATATTTTTCAGCTTTTATGTCAAGGTGGATGTTTGTATGTGTGAGAATTTCATTTAGCATGTCAGTTGTGAAGAAAACCTCGAAGCAACATGTGGGGCTGGGGTCTTCATAGTGCTGTGCGGGTGATGCAAAGTTGAAAGCTGGCAACAGATTTCGCCTGGGAACTCTTGAGCTACTTCTAACTACTTGCTTTGTCGACCACTGATGGCCATTTTTGTTTGTAAGGGTCTTCGAGGTGAATTTCACAAGTAAGTCACGTCCTGTGGTGGAGGGTGACTGGCCTGTAACAGAAGAGGTGGAGGGAACTTCACCACCTGCGGGAGGAGCACTTGGGGGTAATGTGCCCAGGCGTTTCCTTCCTGGTGCCAGAGGGTCGTCACTAGCATAACTATCACTGTCCACTGAATTGTTTTCACTGTCATAGGTAGAATCTGCTTCCACATCATCACTATCTACATCATCAAGACTACTGTCACTCATAATTTTGTTATCACTTTCATCAGCCATTTTGTTATTTATCCTGAAAACAGTCTATATTTTCCAGTAAATCAAATCACTTGTTGAATTAGTCCTTTTGTATAATTCTGAAAACAGTCTATAATCTGAAAGAAAGAAGAAATGACTGTCATCACTAGAACTTATTTTTTCCACTAAGTCAATGAATTTGTTAGGCACATTTGTTTTCCATTAGTCTTTTCTGGCAACCACATAGTTTTCCAATAAATCAAATCATGCATTGAATTAGTCTTTTCTTATAACCACATAGTTTTCCCATAAATCACTCCGTTTTCCTTGTTTATAGTCTATCACCTGAAAAGAAAAGAAAAATTACCTGTAGACATCATCATCAAAAGAAAAATTCGCTGTAGACATCATCATCATTCATAATTCATAATTTTACATTTTTACTATATATCTTGTGATGTCACACATAGGCAACCTGGGGGTGTCTGACACACCCCCAAATTCCCACCATGATAGGTAACCTGGGGGTCTGACACACCCCAAAAGACCCACCACTATAGATAACCTGGGGTATGTTATACCCCATGAACCGACTACGATAGGTAACTTGGGGTACAAGATACTCCATCAATCCAACACGATAGGTAACGTAGGGTACGAGATACCCAAAGGGCTCTATACCGAGAGGCTGTTACTGGGATGACCCCCCCGTCCCATGAAGGACTTGACAATTCAGGTATGTAAAGGGAAGGAGAGATCTCTCGGTCTTATGGTCATGTAAATAAAACCTGAAAAAAAATTGGTGGCGTATCTCACACCCCAGGTTACCTATCTAGGGTTAAACAAGTCGCTACGTTTTATCTGTGCGACAGTCTGTACCGACGTCCAACACTCCGCCCACTTTTCTACAAATCTTAAGACCGGTGCTGAGTGTGGATGGTGGGCCTTATGTTAGTTTTAAGTGGTGAATTGGAGGCAAATTTGCTCGTGTTTCTTCATCAATGAGAGCACAGACCTCAGAAATTATTTGCTACATAGTTTCTTCTGTATCGATAGCTTGCATTTTCATCCTGTGGATAGTTTTAGCGGCTTTAATTTTTGTTTCATGTGGCGCCAACAATTTTGGATATGCACTTTCACTTTAGCTTTGCAGGTGGCTTTGTTTCTGCGTTCTTCACACTCAAATGACACAACACTATTTGCTAAGTCTTCTTGTTTAACATAAATATATCAACCATAAACTAGCCTGCCTTTTCCTCTGTCACTTTTTATAAATTCCATTATCTCTTAAAGGGCTTACAGTCTTTTCTGTGATGCTAAAGAATTAACAAAGAAAAAACTTCAGTGAATGTCAACGGACAAAAATGTAAATATTTTTAGTAAATGTATTCAAAAGAAATTACAAGTGTAACTCTTGTTAAGTTGTTATAGGTAATATGGCACTTGTTGACATTTACGAAAAATGTATTATTTTTTTCTTTTTGATTTTAGAAGTTATCCAGCTCTCAACCAAGTGTCCAGACCTATTTCAGGGGACTCGAGAGTTCCTATCTCCACTTTTGTACACCTAAATTTCCTGATATGCTTGAGTTCCTGCTAAGTGCCGGGCACTTTTGTCTCTCTCTCTCTCTCTCTCTCTCTCTCTCTCTCTCTCTCTCTCTCTCTCTCTCTCTCTCTCTCTTTCTTTCTAATTGCAGACAGTTTACATGATCCTTACCCTCGGAGAACGAGATTTAAGTGTTCTGATTTAACACTATACAATCAGAATCTTTTTTCCGGGATTTTTTTTTTCTTTTTTTTTTTTTGAGATTCTGCATGTGTTTGTGTGCGTGTGTGTGTGTATGAGTGTGTATGCGTTGGTGTGAGTGAGAGAGAGAGCACGACATTTTGATTTTTTTTAATATATTTTAGAAAGATTATCCTTTTTTTTTTTTTAGAGAGAGAGGTTCACAGCTATTTGCATAACTCCCTCGAAAAAGTTAGTTCCGGCCGGTTGCATCATGAGCGATAGCTAAACGGAGCACCAGATTTTCCACCAAAGTTTCCAGTGGCATTATTTTGTCCACTCTGTTTTAAGCCTTTTTTTTTTTTAACAATTTTCTTTGATTGCCAGGTTTGTAGGTTTGTACCCCAGACGATTTCATTATTATATAGTATAAAGTATAATTCCTAACAATTATAACTTGCTTAATTTTTAATTTTACATTTTTTATTTATTACGTTGGTGTTTATTTTTCCCTTCCTTTTTTATTCAGTTATTTTATGCGTAAAGTATTGCGCTTCCTAGTTAAAAATGATAAGGTGTACGCATTTATGAACACTCACACTTTTAAAATGGAACGAGAGGTAGGCTATAAGGCGTTTTTAAAGAAGAGGGAAAGATTGGCACAAAACAAAAATTGCAAGAGATAGATTTTTTCACTTCATGAAATTCTGAGAGAGATAATAAGTCTCCTCTCGTCATGAAGGTCGGCCATTATTGATATTGCATATTCTGGCGATGCAAATGAAAGTGGAGCGCTCTTACGTTCTTTGACCACCCCCCCCCTCCCCACAATTTGTTTAGCAATGTTATTAGGCGAGTCATAGCATTTAATGGCTCTTAATGTTAATCTCCTTTTCATGGCAGTTCTGGATGAAGAGTTCGAGTGGTTGGCAAGCTTCAAACTTATTTCGGTTTTTCATCGTCTATTTACCGTTAGGTAATTTAACTTTTTGGTTATAATTGTAAAAAACAAAAAACTTAGTTAACTTTTGATACACTGCATTATCCTCAGCTGATTTTTTGTCGAAAATATTTGCTCTTTAATCATTCTCTCTCTCTCTCTCTCTCTCTCTCTCTCTCTCTCTCTCTCTCTCTCTCTCTCTCTCTCTCTCATGCTTCTGATTTTGTGTGCTGTATAAAACATAAATATGAGTAATTCAGATTTATACACTACGTTTAGAGAGGGAGAGAGAGAGAGAGAGAGAGAGAGAGAGAGAGAGAGAGAGAGAGAGAGAATGATTAAAGAGCAAATGTTTTCGTGGCGGTAATGACCATCTTTACCCCAAAAATAAAAGAACGTGTAAGCGCCCTCGTTATAAAGTGATCATGGGCGGAGCATGGAAGTATTTATAGGCTCCGAAAAGCAGCAAAGTAAGTGGCTTAATTGTTTTCGCTCACGCCAAGTCCTTTTCTTGTTCCTTTGTCTTGATGGTTTTTTACCCGGAGGCAAGTCGCCTTATCTTTTGGTCCTTGAAGCTTATTTTATTTGTGTGTTAGGTAGGTTTTCATATAACTATGGTCAAATCGTTAGTGATCATATACTACTTTTATTGCAGTTTCCATTTCAAGTCAGCGCAGACTTTCTGCCTCTCTTTCTCTTCTGGCGTTAGAACTGAATAAATGTTTTAACTCTGAAGCGAAATGTAAGGAATTTTTATTTTTATCAGGATAATGGTCTCGTCTTTCAGAGACCGGCAGGTTCGAAATAAAAACAAGCAGTCGGGCTGAAATGACTGACAATAGGTGACAAAGGAGGAAGGAACAAGACAAAACCAAAAAAAAGTGACCTTAAAATTAATTTATGTACAAAACATACATAATGTACAGTTGAGTCAGGTTCAGTTAAAAAAATAATTAAATCACATTCAAATAACTATAAAAGTCAGTTAATTAAATTCAATATAAAACAGATGTAGCTAGACTACAGTTACTTTACGAAGAACATCAAAGTAAAATAACAATGCACAAACAGTAAACATTACTTTGAACAAGATTATACAAATAAAACACTTTAGCTACATCTCAAATAGAAAAAAAACAGGCAGTATAAACAATAGCACAATCAAGCAGCACAAAACATAAACAATAATCAAAGAGCATAAATGATAGCAATACAAAAGTGGTAATGCAAATAACTTCGGGCAGCACCAGTACAAAAAAAAAAAAAAAAAAAAAAACTGACAATCTCAGTAGAGACGTCGAGACAGTTACCACTGTCTACAAGACTGCAGCCAAACAGACGAACACTGTTGAGGCATCAAGACAGCCACTGGCTGCGTAACGGGAACACATCCACGAAACAGATGACCCCGATCGAGTCGTCGAGACAGCCGTTTGCTGCCGAAGGAACAAATCCTCTCACAGATGACCAACAACGGTTGAAGCATCGAAACGCCATTTGCTGCCGAAGGAACGAATCCTCACTCAGATGACCAACAACGGTTGAGCCATCAAAACATCCTCATGCTGCCAACGCCAACAGGTAAATAATAACTGCTGTCCATCCAAATAATACTCTCTGCTGCTCTGCTGTCGAGATTCTGACTATCAGTTTTGTTCATACAGAGGAACTTTTACATTTTTGTGCAATATTTGGCCAATTGAATGGATAGTAATTCAGGCTCTTGCCAAAGAAGAAACTTTGCCATTAACAAACGGATTATCTGAAAAGCGTTTTCTTTTTATGTAAAACTTTCCTATTGGCAAAGTCTCGCCCTCGAAATTTTTTTTTGTTGCGGGGGGGGACCTACCCAGTTATTGTTAGCTGCCTTGTTTTTCCTCACTTCATGAATGGATTCCTCAACACGTCTCTTTCTTTACATCGAGTCAGTTTTAGGAGTCTTGAGAGATAAAAGTTAACTTTTTCTAGAGTGCTTGCTATTTTTTTTTTTATTTTAAACGATGCTGTAAAAATTAATGTTAGCACACACAAACACACACATATGTACATATGTGTGTGTTTGTGTATAATATGCACTAATGCGTATATGATTCACTGAAGACAAGGAATCTTTCTTCCCCCCTTCGTTGCACTTTCAGGCAAGTTTTGGTTCCTTTCGGAAGGTCTTTGCTTCCAAACATTCTTTCATGCTACCCAGTAAATGGATGTTTTCGTTAAAAAAAAAAAAACTCGGCTTTGGTAGGTGAAAGAGTACGAACACAGGCAGGGTATTTTTAGACTTACTTGTTTCTAATATTTTTCCTGATTAAATTGATACAGTGTGTTTCCCCTGTGAGAGAATGGCTCAGAGGAAAGCCTTTTGTTTCAATGCCATTTACGTATGAGGCACAAGGTTCAGTAAACTCTGTTTATCCGCACAATAGGCACGGGTATGGGTGATCTGAATTTCCAAGGAATTTAAAAAAAATGAATAATTTTAACATTTCCATGTAATAGCTAGTAATACGAACCCCAGCATTTGCATGATCACATCATCAGCGCAACTGTTTCCCATAAAGGCCATGTATGCGTATCTGTGTGTGTGTGTGTGTGTGTGTGTGTGTGTGGTTAATATAAAGTGACATGACCAGTTTGAAAAAGTATAGAAAGGCGTATCTTTCCTCTTGCAGGCAGTCAGTAACCGTCTGCAGTGGCCAATTGATACGTTCAAAATGGAGAGTTTAGTTTCTAAATATAAGGGAAGGGAAACCTGGCAAACGGGAAAAAAAACAAGTAAGCTTATAACATAGACCATTTTTAGGTAAGAGGATTTTCCCATGGCGTGCGACTGTGTCCGGTTGCTTAGGTGCGAAATCCAGGTAACAGACATTTTACCATGGTACTTTTTTTTATGATCTTTTCAGTACATTCACCGAAATAGTTTTTAGTCTATTGTTATTCATAAAGGCAATTTCGTTGAAATATTTCAGGGCGAGAAATCTCAATGGTTTACCGTCAGTGGATTACGTCATATATACAAGTTCATCCCTTGTTAAATAGAAGAGAGGCAGGATCATTTGCCAAATAAAAATTCTGAAAACTGGGTAGCCCTTTCTGTTTGTAAAGCGCTCAACGTGAGGAGGTTATAAAAAGCGATTAATCTCATATTCCTCCGGGCAGCGGCTCCATGACCATTGTATATTGGTATTTGTTACAGTGATCACTTTACAGTAACAGAAAACCTCTTTGCTTATTTTTTTTTGTCTCCCTATAGTCAGTTGTTTAATCTCTCTCTCTCTCTCTCTCTCTCTCTCTCTCTCTCTCTCTCTGTCTCTCTCTCTGACCCCCTTTTCTGTTCATAATTTCTATAACGAGGCTAGCTAGTTAGATTTCTCAGGAAATGTAACTGGGTTATGGTTTATCTTTGTGCATACACATACACACACACACACACACACACACACACACACACACACACACACACACATATATATATATATATATATATATATATATATATATATATATATATATATATATATATATATATATATATCATACCTGACTGCAAGTTGACTTCGAATAACATAAAAAGCATATTTTCATCTTTTAATTGTTGTTAATATCATCATAATGATACGTGAGAAGAAAAATCCTCCAGAAACTTTCGTATGCGGAAAAAATTATGCGGGTTCTTGAAGAAACGGCAAGTATATTCAATGATGGGAGAATAAATATAGGGAATTTGCATTTTGAGTTTCCAGTAATTTGTGTTCAAATTTTTTAATTCCCTTATTCTATAAAAATATAAGCCTTTATGCACCAAGTTCAGACTGGATGCCTTAATATAGTCTGCTTGTGTGTCTTCTGGCTGACAGAAAGGGAGTAATTAGAATAAGGTGTCCTACCTTCAACTCCTCCTTGATCCCAGCTTAACGCCCCCTTCTGTTTTTTCGTCCTGAATACTATCTGTTATCCTCACCTTGTATGAAAAACTAAGACACTTATTTCAAGTCAGTCATATTGAAGATCTGTTCTACGGTGAACCCAAGAAGCTTATCGTCACTGCTTTACCTTTTCCACTGTTAAGACTGTTGTTTGTTGCATGTTTCAAAAAGCCACTAAAGTATCAACAGTCACTTCGAGAGAGAGAGAGAGAGAGAGAGAGAGAGAGAGAGATTGAAAATCTGTCATTCACCTGAAAATAATATTGACCTGGAACACAGGAACAGTAAAATCACTAATTATCTTTTGTTGTTGGTTGTTTGATGATGTCATTTTTGGTATCATTGCAGTGTGGTGAAGCCAATAATTGTCTAGAAATATCTCTCTGATGATTAAATTCTATACAAAATATAGAATGATGGAAGGCAAATCCCCTGGTAAGTTGCTCAGAGATTGGCTGTCATTCACATTTTGAGCACAGATTACATTTCATGCAGGGTTCACTGACGAATAAATTGGAAATCTTAAAGTTAGGTCACAGACGCAGAAAGGCCTGAAGGCTTACACACCATGCTTACGCGCACACATACACAGCTACATACACGCTGTATTAATAAAAAAAAAAAGAAGAGAAGGAATGATATATTAGGTCGGCGTTTGCAATGTGTGTAGATTTGGTACTGAAGAAATAAAAGTATCCTAGGGTACGTATTGGGGACGAAAGTTATGGATGGTGGTAGGATGTAAGAGGAGGAGCAGCAAGTGGTGCATGATTTGTGCAAGGTCAACGCAATGTAGATAAGCCTTCTGCGGAGATATAGGATGAATTAAGCTACAAAAAGCTACTAATATTGAAAATTTTTCAGCACAATTAGTCAATTCTTGATTCAACGGTTCAAGGATGGAAGTAGCATTGTCTTTCATTCTTGAGCGCCATATTTTGTATGTGAAAGGGTAATTGGACCTAACAGTTATTTTTTAAATATTCCTGTATTTACGTTTTCCTAAAATTTAAGAGGTAGACGTATTCCCTTTTGTAGGGCGAGAGAGGGAAATGGAAGGTTTCGCGAAGGAAACTACACCATATTGCTAGGGCCTAGCCATTCGGAATTTTCGTATGTGCGTAGATTATTCCCAATGCCTGTTCCTTTCTCGCGTCTCTTTCACTTGCCTGCATCTTGTATCCACGTGGAAGTCTTCGTCGCTTGACCTGGATGGAAATGATTGTGACTAAACTTTCTTTCTATTCACTTCTGTTACGCTCGCTTCACCTCACATGCCGAGATTTGTGTTGTCCCGGGTATTTAGCTCTCCAAACTGCTCCATGTTGTCAAATGTAATCCTTCGGGCCAGCCCTAGGAGAGCTGTTAATCAGCTCAGTGGTCTGGTTAAACTAAGATATACTTAACATTGATGACATTATAAATTTTTTTCTTTCGCCACATTATCCCTTTTCTTTCTCTTTTCCTTTTCCGTGGTTTATGTCAACGAAGTGAGTACACTCGAGTATGTAAAGTACATTTGTAAGATGACTGACGTAAGACTAACGATTCGGTAGGCAGTAGTTAATAAGGAGTTGAAAAAGTCTCATCATAGAGGTTATAGATATGAAAGTAAACGGTTTGGGACACTCTCTCTCTCTCTCTTTGAATAATTATTCCATTCTGATCAGGATTTATGCATAAAAGTGAGATGGGTCTCAGCTTCTGAGACAGAATAACATTCAGTGTTTATTAAAAGAGTTTTCAAGAAATGTACATAGTAAGATGTGACTGACCATTTATTTTTACATCCATTTATATAGGCAAGCGTTCATTTATCATACATATATACAGTTCACACCTGTCACTCCACAATGCACATATGTATATTTCCTTGTGCTGTCTCAATCCAGGTTTGGTTTAGTTGTCTCTTTTGACTTTCTTGTACAGAATTAAAGGATGAAGATCTTTTCTGTACTGGTACATAAAAACTGGATCTGCATTCATTTCCCTCCAGCTCACACATGCAAGCATTCTACGATTGCACACAAATATGCACTCAAGAATCTGCAGTCTGTGGAGATGTGTTTAAATATGATATCAAACTAAATCTATCTACAATGTAAAATGAAACGCGTGTCACAAGACTAGGTACCAAAGTCGGTTTTTCTAATCTTTACCCAAAATTGGAAGCGATTCAAGAATTAATTCTTGAACGAATAGAAAAGTACTTTCTGGTCTCATGCAGTTTTTGTGTTGCCAATTTCACTGTCCAGGAAATACCTGTTGATGGAGCGAAAACTTCAGATATGACTGGTCATTGATATGTATTCATGCAATGCAAAACTGATGCAAATGAATCCTTTGTGGAGGCAGACTGCGTTACAAAAGTTATTAGCGGTCTCGCCTTTATTTATTTGTCTGGCAGCTTTCACTTTTGTGCGATGATTTCTCTGGTGCAGGAATACAATAACTTTTACTTTTTTGTACTTGCGACATCATTTTAGAAAATGAAATAAGGATTTGCTGCGTAACCAAGTGAATAAGCATAAAGAACCCTATCTTGAAAGAGAGATTTCATAAATCTGGAGAACACAGAATTAGGGAGAGAATTACTGGTCATAAATCAGTACGGAAGATATGTAGCCTAACCTTGTTAAATTTCTGATAAATTCTTGTAGCCGTTGATTAAGCTGGCCTTATGCCAGCTCGAGCTGTTGCCCTTGGAGCAGCCCGTAAATTTTTCTTAAATCACTGTAGTTGTGGGAGCTGATGGAATTGTGAGTGTTCAGCGACTAACGTTATGTTGCCAGGATATAAGGTAGATGGATTTGTATGATCTCACTTCATCAAGCAAAATTAAACTTATGTATAAAATAAAATGCCTGATGTATACTTACTTATGTACTGTCTGATGTGAAAGAGGATCTCTCAGGCATTTCGATATTCGACATCGGATCTTGGTTAGAGGTTATTCACAGTACATGAGTTTCTCTCACTCAGCATGTAATATAAGTCTTTTTTTTTTGTCATATATTCACCTATTATTGAACCCTTTAGTTCCATTCATCTGCTCATAGGTAACGATGATGATGATGATGATGATGATGATGATGATGATGATGATTATTATTATTATTATTATTATTACATTTTGACAGGTCTTATTGAAAGAAACATGAAGCCAGAATCAGTTTTTCAAAAGATTGTGTCTGTTTTGCTCAGTACTGTGGATTTTCACCGAAGCAATGACACGCACCTTGGCTGGCATTGCTTTATAGTCATGGTCGAGGCTCTCGTAAATCACTACAAGGTCCATCAATTTTTTTTTTTTTTTTTCATTAGAAAGCTTAAGAGGGTTTTGTCTCAGAGTGCTGGGGTGAGATCTTTTGTCTCCATTTCTCGGAAAGTATAAATTTATAAAGCAAAGATTTTCGAGATTGTTGAAGAACTTGGTTATAGGAATGGGATTAGGCTATCTATAAGTAAGCATGGTTTTATTGAACGGTTTATGAGGCATTTTGGCAAAGAATTATTATGTATTTGCCTTATCAATGAACTTGTTAAATAATTTATTCAACATTAGTAGTGGGAATGAGAAACTAATACTGACAGGGGCAGGAGGGAATGACGTTTATAAAAATAATGTTTATGGAAGGAAAAGGTTACTAAAATAAAAAAAAAGAGAAAGAAACAATAAGCATGGCATAAACTCAGGAAATAGAACACCCTGTTAGGAGCGACGAATATTAGTTAACTTTTATATTGTGGCTTTACAGTGGTGAAAGGTGACAACCTCTACGTCGCAACGGGAGATTACAAACTTGTGTGTAGGGGAAAGAGCGGCTGAGCAACCCCTAATACCATTAGAGAGCGAGGAGGTGTGAGGATGGAAGGGGTTCTAAGCCTACAACGACTATGACGAGGGAACGATGACCTACACAGAGTCGTCAGTAGAGATAACGTTAATTGGACGCGAAGGAACCATATTGCCTCCAAATGGCCCTCTAGGAAGCGGCAACTTCCACAGAAGGGGACAGGACAGGACTCGAGAACTTGGGATACATGGGGCGAATGGAAAATGACAGTGAAAGTAACAAAATGAAGTCCTTGGTGATATATAAGCGGTCAACAACGAGATAAATCTAAAAAGTATAAGGATATTTATAACAATCAAATTTCAACCAATAAGCCATACGCATGATGCGTCATGATTAATTAAGCATATTTGCGTGAACATGGAAAGGAAAATTAATAGTTAGCCCCAAAAATACGGTCATCGAAGGGTTATCTTCAGAACCGATTTTGAAGTTGAAGGGCGACAGTGATAAAGATGCCATACATAGTGTGTGTGTGTGTGTGTGTGTGTGTGTGTGTGTGTGTGTGTGTGTGTGTGTGTGTGTGTGTACGAGCTTCCGTGTTTGTATTTCTTTTTAAATATGTTCTTTCTTGCGTGTTTTGTGTTCCTAATCTTTGAGTAAAATTTTGGCTTTCGAAACGTTTAGTTCATTGGTGTAGGCCTAGATCATCGGAAGCACAGGACGCTTCATTCACTGTCGCTCATGCCTTTTCCTAGTTTATTTTTGTTGTCTTCTAGCAGTCCGTATAGTCCCAGAGGTTTAAAGACAGAACGTAACTACAAACCCTCAGGGGCATTTTCGCCTCGAACTGCCAGTTGAGACTTCATCATTACAGTGAAGTGTAAAATGGCGATGGAATACAAATCCTAAAAACCACATTAAGTAAAGAAGATAAAAATAGACAGTGAAAACCTCTGGCCCTTAAAGCATAGACATCAAATTCATTTACGTTCCGGTAGTATTTAAAATTAAGTTTACTTTATACATCGCATAGAATTTGCTATTGTAATACCCAGGTACATCGTCAGTTAGATAGTACCTCCTTTCTTGTGACCATCATTATATTGTATGGTTCCTCTCCAACAGTAAATATTCGTTTTAATACCAAAAACAGCATATATTGTAGGGCCTCTTCAATTACGAGAATTTTCAACAAACCAGTCTCAAAAAATTATACATACGAAGCATCATACTTAATTATGACTTTTTAAGATTCAAGTCATATGACAGTGAGAGTTAGCAGTTATTCAAAATGCGTAAGTAAGCGTAGATTAAATCCTGTCAAAAGGCCTGTTACAGCGAAATATGGTTTTCACATTATAAGTAAATAAATAATAAACATTAATGATTATTAGCTTTCACCAAAAATTTCCCGCTGAAAGAATATAATACTTTAAAGGGTCATCAAGGGTTAGTTCGTTAAAATAAAAGGTCTCTAACATTTCATAAATAGGTCGATATTAATGACGATGATCAAAACCTTTAGTAAAATTTCGAATGTTACCCATAAAAAATTCCAAGTATCGTTTTCTTTAAATGTTTTCCCACAATACCCTACACAATGTCAACATAACATTGTTGACCGTACCTATCCAGTGTTGCGGTAACGCGATTGTATTTATTTGAGAGGCCCTTGTAATACAGTAGCGTGCCGTTATATATTGGACAGTAATGGAACTTTGACGAGACAGGAAACAAAGTGAGAACTTGAAATCGTAAAGCAGGAGTAAGGGAATGAAGGGTCCACCGTTAACAATCCTAAACCGTGTCACACACAACCGTCGCTTCGTCTGGAATCGGGATCAGATCAAACCAGTTGGTGAGTGTTAAGGTTTAGTTGACGCACGTTATGCTCGAGAGAAAGTATTTCCGTCTAATTTTTTTTTTTTATTTCTACATTTTGTTTGTGTTAAGTCGTGTGAACTCAAGCACTTACTTGCAAAGGTCTGGGCCCGTACTAGGCTACTGACTAAAATGAGCAAGTTACTGATAGTCTCAGCATGTTAATGATGAGAGAGAATTTTTCTGTTGCAATTTGGTTGTTGTGGAAGTATTAATGGATATTTTCCAGCCTTTCAAGGAAGGCGGGCAGGTGGGGGAGGGAGAAGGGGATGGCAGACGGTAAGTTTGGATGTTTAAGGAGACAAGCTGGAACTGGCAAATAAGTAGACAAAGTATGATGTTCACTGGTTCCACTTAGAAAAGAGACATTAAACTGTCAAGGTTATTCAAATTTAGTTTTCATGCCAATTGTTGCAAACGTAGCGCATTTTTAGTCATTTGCCGTTCAGCTAGCTGCTGTTTAAGATTTTAAATAAATGTGGGGAGTGTTTTCAAGAGAGACGACGGGATGTTCAAAATTGCCAAAAATATCACATTAAGGTGTTTTACTACAGCTTTTGTTTTGGGGGGGGGGAAGGGGGAACCTTTCATTAAGAGAGAGAGAGAGAGAGAGAGAAACTTGTAGGCTACTGTATCCGTGAATATCTCCCGTGATTATTTTAGTTGTGCTTCTCGATACTTCCTTTCTCCTTCCAACATCCTCCCCCCAACCCTCCCTTCATTCTCCGCATCCTCATCTATCCCCTTTGCTCCTCAGTCCTTTTGACGAACAATAAATGCTAACCTTCTTAATTGTTTTTTCATGGAAGAAGACGCAACTCTGATAAGTTTGCGGTCGGGTATAGAGAACTTGGGTAGATCGAGTGAAGGGAAGGGGTGGTGGCGCGGAGGGAGTTATCTTGTTAATGATGATGATGATGAGTATGATGATAATGATTAAAATTACATTACATGATTGGGACAACGGCAAAAATGCCATGGTCAGATCTTGATGGTTTAGATCATGTCTTCATAAAAACAAAAATCTTTTGGTCCTTTTATCCGATGCAGACCAGATGTTTGGAGAGTGCAGTATTTTTATAGGGACTCCTGAATCACATGACTTTTTTTTTTTTTTTTTTTTTTTACTTATTTGTAATTAATCGGCCACAAATATGTGCACTGAAAAGTCACCGCTGCAGCAGTAACTCGCATATATTATTCTACCACGTGGTCTTTGTATGATTTGCAGTTGAGGAACCGGTTTCGTGTAGTGCCATTAACTACATTCATTTCCAAACCAGAAAAATATCTGCGACGTAACATAAATATAAAATGTTATTTGGGCATATTTTCTCTCATGCAATTTTTATTGAAGTCAGTGGCATAGTTCGCAGATACTATCTTCTTATCAAGACTTTGAATCAGTCTGTAAATTCTTTTTCTCTTCTGGTAAGCTTCTCAGGAATAAGGAAAAATCATTCGGGATTATATCCGTATAGTTTTAGTTTTTCTTTTTCTAGTCGACGGACCGTTTCTCCACCTGTCTAGGCGGCTTCATCAGGACTGGATTATAAATCGACATTCACGGTTTTATTACTGCATGTGGAGATTTGAATTTCAAACATGCTGTCATTGGGATGCTGAATTTCTAAAATGGTCGGCAAGTCTCATTCTCTCATTGGCCGTCTGGGCGGTAGCACAGATATTCCTTGTGCTCCGTAGGACACGTCCTATGCCGAGGTTTGCATCCAAGAGCGTGGGCAAGGGTGTTATTCCCGTCTCTGACTGATAGTTTTGAAATGCTTCGTTGTCGGTAGTCATGTCCAGGGGTGTTCTGTCGCTCATGTCTCTCTTCATATTCTCACAGATGTCTTGCAGTTTCCTTGAAGAAGGATGGGTGAAGTCCGTCTTCCTCCTTATATTTAACACTAGTTGTTGATTTATACTCACGGCTTCTGCTATTTGCAATGCAATCTGTAGAACTTGGCTTCTCTATGCACGATCTCTGTGCTTTCTAATGATTCTTGTAGTCTTGGCTTACATTCATGTTCGTATGTAGTGTTGAAATATTGCCCCTTGGTTGAGGCGAGCTTGCAATCTCTTATGTAGAGTGGTAGTGGTGTGACCTATGTAATAATTGCCGGGGGCTTTACATGTTCCTTTGGTACATGTCAGGAATAAAGTTCAGCTTTTTTAAAAGCAACCGAACTGCAAAGAGGGCATTGTGAATTCATGTCTGGAAATATCTTTGGTAACGCAATGATTATTACCGATTTAAAGTGACTGTCAGAATCCAGGAAAACACTATTTTTGAATCCCCCAAAGGGGTTGTCATATCTTTGAGGCTACGTCATAAGGACTTTTGTGATTCATCGCCTTGGGTCCTGCGTTTCTTGGATTAAGGAAATCACTCGTGGAGAAGTATGTGCTTGCTCCGGAGGTAACAGTCGCCTTCCCTGTTACACTCCCTGATGTTAATACATACATACATACATATACAGTATATATATATATATATATATATATATATATATATATATATATATATATATATATATATATATATATATATATATATAATTTCTTTCTATTCCCTTTACTTATTTTCTCTTGTTAGTGTGGTTGGCTCCAGACCATTACTTAACAAATTTTCAGCCAGTATTTTGGAATGAAGGTGCCATCTCCATCCTTGCTCATCCATACACCCTGGTTGTAACAATATACCTGATTCTGGTAGACGATTGATGAATCTTGTATGAACTGGCGATAGTCTAGCATAGGAAAGAAAACAGAAGGAAAGGCGAAATCTTTAAGATGTTGCAAATATGAGGTAGAGAATGAGTGAGTTTGACGAGGTGATATCTTGGCGATGCTCGAGATTTTGTTGTGGTAACCCTTGAGTTTCAAGAACATTATACATTGTTAATCCATCCTCGATATAAGAAATTGATCATGTACCCTCCTGGATTTTAACGAAGCATTTTAATTGAAGTCCTTGACCAAGTGCCCCATTGTCAGTTGGCGTTCGAATGTAAATTTGCCGTCCGTGAAAGTAATTGGCATACATCGATATTTCCAGTTACCGCTTTCCTTCTGTGAGTTCGCGATTTTATTTAAAACTCGTTCGATCGTTACTCCTGACTTTTTTCTACCACACAGCAATACTAGGATGCCTTTTTTGGTGATAAGTATTCAAAACTTTTTCGCTGCAAGTATGGGGAGCTGCTGCTGTTTTATTTTTCTTCTGTTTGAAAGTATAAAGTTTGAAAGTTAGGGATGCCTAGAGGTTACGTCTCGTCGTAAATGATCAGAAATAATGGATATATGTCCAGATATTGAAGAGAATTAATGAAGAAATGAAGGAAGAATGTAGCAGTGTAACTTAGGGAGGGGTTTGGGAGAGTTAAATGGGAAGTGAGAATTTGATTGTAAATAAAAGAGAAAATCCTGATGGACATAAGGTACAATAAAACTGGATTAAAGGTTGGTCGAATACTATGAAGAGATGCCTAACCTGAATTCACTGTAGAAGAAAAACAAGGATACCTGTAAAATATTTTATAGTAGTAATTTCAGAGTGGGTGAGAAATTGATAAGGCTTGAAATTAGTTCAAATATTACTTTATCTAAAAGTAATATTAGATTACGCATAACATATTTTACTGAAGGAATAATTTTTAATAGTATGCACATAAACGCATATGCCTGCATATTTTCGAAAATAAATCCCGACGCACTTAGTTTTATGGATTGCACAAGATTTTAATCTTCATAATCGTGTATTTAAATGCATGTTTCTTTATTTTGTTCGCGTAGTGGCCAGGAGGAAGAATTATGGACGATTTCCATCTCCAGTAGCAGTTGATTCATGACTGGCTGAACTTGAAGGAAGGAAGAGTAAATAAACCTAAATGGCTAATTAGAACATGTTTTAAGTAGGTTGACTGACAGCTTTTCGGATGGAAAAAACTTTCGTTCCCTCAAACAATTAAGAGAAGAGTAAAGGTCTCAGTGGAAGACATTTCCTCGTGTGTTGAGTGTAATCTCCATACTTATATAGGGGCCAGTGGTAAAAGATTGTTAGATTGAGACCTGGGCGGGTCAGATCAAGAGTTTAGCGTGTGTTGCCATTAGTAATGTTTAGCAACATGGCTGCGCTGTTATTATGCAAACATTTGTTTTGGTTAGGCGGGTCGCTTCGTTGCCAGGCTGCCCTCTGTCTGTCAATCTCTTCAAGTTGTTATTATTGTAAAATATAGTTGCTTACTTATGTATTGGTATGAAGGATGTCAAGAAGTAAAAAAAAAAAAAAAAAAAAAAAAAAATATATATATATATATATATATATATATATATATATATATATATATATATATATATATATATATATATATATATATATATATATAATGAGAAAACTGAACTGAATGTTACACTAAAAACGAAACGTTCATTATTACTCAATGAAAGTAAGCGTAATTTTCTCGTTCTAGAAACTTTTGAAAGGCTTTATCCATTTAAAGAGACAATTTTTTATAGTTGTATAATAGAATTTGGGACTTTATTTTCTTTGAAAGTAATGCTGAAGAATTTTTTAAAATTATATTTTATATATATATATATATATAGTATATATATATATATATATATATATATATATATATATATATATATATATACACACACACACACACGTACATATATGTGTGTGTGTGCACGAGCAATGTTTAGAGTTGTTGTTTTGCTGAGAACTGTGTTATTTGAGTTTGCGTGAAGTATAATTCTACAGGACTAATCGACGACTTAACTATGACTGCAGGTCGAAACTATGACTGCAGGTCGAAAATGGGTGACTTATGCCTGATTACATATCACAAAACGATGAAGTAGATAGAATTGAGGTTGTGATTCGATTATTTAGACATGATTTAGGTATGATTTGAAAGAGTTCCGTGCGTATGTAATTGTGAAAATTTGCGGAAGCTGTTAGATATGAGTTGTCTAGCTTATAGCCTTTCTAGTGCTATCACAAAGCGATTGAATAATGTAATAAATGCAAAATGTTGTGTATGCTTTCCACGAGATTTTTCATGATGATTAACATCCGTCATAAGTAAGTATAATTGAAAATATTTTCAGATATTCTAATGATTTCTGAAAATTTATAAAAGAAGCCCATAACGTTGATATAAATATCTCATAAACAATAAAGAAATATTTCCGCGACAGAAGATTCGTATCCTCACTTTCTAACGCTTCTCGCTTAGAACCACAGATAGAATACTTCTCTCTCTCTCTCTCTCTCTCTCTCTCTCTCTCTCTCTCTCTCTCTCTCAGCGTATAATCTCCGGGGCAAGCGAATACTAAAGTTTCAGTGGGGAAAATTTTTGCTGTTGTCAATTTACTCAATTGACGGCGGAAAATAAATAGAAAAGATGAAAATAAAAACTTTAGTAATTTCGTGGTGCCAAATTTGTCCAGGAATTGATTTCATTTATTGTTTTACATTTCGAGAGTTTATTTTGTTGAAACTGTTCTACTCATAGCTTTGGAAAATAAAATGTTGAGCTTTATGATAATAAAACTAAAAGTATGAAAACAATATCAAAAAGTCAATTGCTGTTATCTAAAGCCAGATAAGTCAAAAATCATCTTTGAAAGGGAATTGAAAATCTGCTTACAACTGTAGTGATGGCTTGACTGCAATAAAAATGGTCCGAGAAAGACAGAAAGGTTTTTAGCTTTTTAGAAGGGCATTGCGTCGTGTACATCATATCACACATACACACACACATACACACACACACACGTTTCTTCTCAAATAAATAGAAATGAAATGAAAGGATTAGTGACCAAAGAATACTGTATGACCTTTGGATATTCTGTTCTCCTTTGGATGACTGGATGTGGTACAGTCTTCAGGAACATCCTATTTATAGTGCAGTGTGAATCCTCCAACTGTTATAATTATCTAGGCTTTACCTTTTTTTACTGGCTTTTTGTGTATACAGTAGTCGCTTGGTAGGAACGGCTAAAAGGATCGACCGTTGCCTGTGTGATTCATGGTGTCTACTTTTATGCAGAGGCCTTTCATTGAGAACAATTAATTTCTACGTTAAAATGATCCATTGTGTCCGAATTTGTTCATATGCACAGAACGTCTATTATTAATTTTGTTATTGTTCTGAAGTGAAAGCATTGTAATATTGTGTAATTTACACCAGTTACAGCATTTATGTCAGTTTTTGGGTCAACTGAAACTATAGTGTTCAAGGGTGTGTACAAAATATTAATATTTCGAAATCATCTGCTTCGCCTCTAATCGTTTCCAGATTTAAAGGAACCATTTTGTATTATCTTTATGTTTTCGAAAAATGTCCTTATGATTCGTCAGTATTGATAATGTTTTCGAGTAGTTAGTACAAATATTTGAAAATGTTCTGTATTGGCTGATGAATAAATATGCATCACCTTTTAATATACGAAAGTGTTCTCTTCTGATTCGTAAATACTTACAATGTTTTTCAAGTTTCTTTCTTGATGCATGGCAGTTTCAAAAGTATCATAAATTCAATATTTATTCATTCATAAGAATTAATAAATATGTAGAACAATGTAGACCAATTCCATTGTGGGTAAGGAACTGTGTATTTAGCAGGACTTACTCTCTTTGTTGCAAAATTGAAGATAAAATAAAAGACATTACCCACTCACTTGTTAATTTCATGTAGAAATCAAAGGAGCTGGGAAGTGTCAAAGTTGAAAGCTACATAATTGTTTTATTATAGAAAACCAAATTATAACCAAAAAGGATATGTTTTTTGTTCTTGCCATATTTTCTTCGTGGCACTATTTCTCATCTATTGTATAATACAAAGAAAATCTGTTTGTAAAGGATTTGAATTTATATGGAGTTTTTATTCATATTTTATTAATTTTATTTCTTTGAAGGGTATAAACACATGAATAATAACAATAATAATAATTACTACTATCATCATCAGTTACTAATATTAATAATATCATCACTATAATTCTCTCAGTCTAAGGCAAAATTTGGACTAACACTTTAATCAACTAATTCTCATTGAAATATACGGCTGACATTTGTTGTCCTCAAGTCTGATTCATTTTGTTGAAATGTGACAAATCCAGATGCATTCTTTTGGTGCCTCAAAATATGATCAATATCATTTGAACATCAAATTCGTACTGATATAGCAATATCAGTGTTAGAGAAGCTTTTCCGATCCTAGATTTTAACGTTCTAGCTTATAATTCTCCTAATTACTTTTTTTATGTGTTTTGCATATTAATTGAGATGCCAAGAAAGAATATGATAAACATCAAAGTAAGAGCCAAATTTTTTGACAGTGATTAAACAAAGTGTGCTCGGTATTATTATCCTTTTAAATTTTATTCAAAATTCTGTTTTTTTTTATTTAAGAAGAATGGTTCAAGATATATTGCTCCAGAATAAAATAGTTTGCCTGCTGCTTCCTAATTTATGTTAATACAGTAATAACAATGAAACATTCGAATGAAGGATATTCGAGTTGATTATATGATCATTCTAATGAGCTATATTCTCGTCAGTTATAACAAATTATTACAGTGATGCACAATTTTCCTTAATTTGTATCTGAATGCTTTGTGTTGTAGCGGTAATGTTTATGAATTTCATATCAATAAAAATGTTTTATTTTTATTTTGATAAAAAATGAAAGACTGGAGTCAAGTAATGTCCTTAATAAGTCCTGTCGCCCTCGCGTGAAGGCAGGACTGATAATCAGAAAGGTGAGCCTTAGTTGCCTCTTGTGACAGTATGGAGACGAGGAATCAACGTGTCAGCAAGTAGTTAATTGTTGTGTGTTTATAAGAGAAGACGAGTTATTAGCTATATTATATTGTTTGAGAGATAGATAAATAGCGTAGGCACTCCCTTACTGGGCCGGAAATGTTTGTCTTTAGCTGGTGCGCTCTCTGTGTGATGAAATTCAAAGGCTGCGTCCACACGATCTTTGTTCGATGCGATGTCAGAAGCGGAGAAACGGCGGGCAAAGTTCTGACTTTGCCCGCTGTTTCTCCGCTTCTGACGTCACAGCGAACAAAGTTCTATCGGGTGGGCGCAGCCTAACGGAAGGAGTTTTTGGTTGTATAGACAACTGAAAAAGGAAGAATTGTTGAAAGGTACGAATGTGCTTGTTAATTTCGTCTCTTTCCTCTTTATATGCCTGGTGGAGCTTCATTTTGTATCAGAAGGAAGTGAAAATCAGTCCAGTTCAGGTTTCAATGTTATCTAATAACTAGCATCACGTTCATTTCTCATTTGGACATAGTCTGCAGCTTTAGGGCATGGAGTCAAGTTAGTTTACCTTACAACACCAGAAATTGATTTTGTATTTTTGGCTCGTCTTTGAGATAGCTTTTACATTACCGTGAATTACAAGCCCAAGGAAGGTATCAAAATTAGGAATCGATGTCATTTAATAATCGCAGTTGAGTTTCGTTTGTGGCTGACAAAGCTTCATCTAATGTTTGCATAGGTTCTAATGACATGGTCGGTTAGTAGGTTAAGATTTAGCCTGTCCATACCAACTTGGGGTCATTGCCCAGAGTTTGGTAAGATTTGGAAAGGAGCGCGAGTCCTGTTTTGTACTAGTGAGATCTACCGGACTACGAGATGCATGGCGTCAGTTAAGCTGCAACTTTCCATTTCCCCTCATTAACATCTCTCCGTTCTTGGTGAATTTCCTCCGGCTCAGAGAGAGAGAGAGAGAGAGAGAGAGAGAGAGAGAGAGAGAGAGAGAGAGAGAGAGAGAAGAGAAGAAAGGAGTGGTTTGCTTTTAACACGCAACCCATACGCTATCATATAAGCTATGCATGTTGCTAAGAATGTTAAGAAGTGATATTGATATGGCCTCTCTGTCTCTCAGTTTTGTTATGGTTATCGTCAGCACCCCCCTTCCCCCCACGTTACACTTATTATTGAATAATTCATCAATTGCTTGCTTTCCCATTATGACTACCGTGTTGGGATGCGAGGCAAAATAGATTTACATTCCCCGTGAAAGTCTCTTTCCAGATCCTCCATAATTTCTTTAGGACCTGTCTGGGACAATATTAGTAAACTGCCACAAAGTATTGTAATTGTTAATTTTACGCTTCGAAGATAGCCTTTCATATAAAGCTTCATCTTGCTTCAGTGTATGTTGTTTAATGCTTTAAAGGTCCATTTAGTCCACCTTATTTTAAGATAACCGGAAGAGAGGTGTTGGTCTGAAAACTTCTCCGAGTTTTATCTTCATTGACGGTTTTTTTTATATTTTTTCTCTTACTTTTCTCCTTTGCAATTTTATCATATTTTCATACATGTTCTGGATTTACGTTATCACCACTTCCTTTTGCTGCTTGTGGGTGTTTCATGTCGTATGTTTTAACCTTTCACCATATTTGAAGGCCACTTCAGCTTTTTCCCGTCACTTCGTTAAGATTTTGGTCGTTTTGGCTTTCCTACAGAACTAACTTTATTCTCTAAATCTTATATATACCTACTTAGAGACTTTTTTCTATTTTGTTTTGCATTTAGAAAAGGTTATTTTTGGAAAGGTCACCAGGCAGTGACCTACAAACCATAGACTTTTGGCGCGGGGTAGCGTTACCTTTGTGAAGCCATGACTTTGATATCCAGATGCGACACAGTACAACGATCCAAGGCTCCGAGTCTAGATGTTGGTTAATGGATTATCTGGAATCGAGAGAGAGAGAGAGAGAGAGAGAGAGAGAGAGAGAGAGAGAGAGAGAGAGAGCGAGCATAGTATCACGTTGGAAACTTCAAAAGAAACATTCGATGTTATCTGAGGTTGGAAGGAAGAAACGAAAAGAATAGGGCATATAGAACAGAGATAAAACAGAATGTTGAGAGAATGGAAGGTCGAAGAAACAAAAGGCGTAAACTGCTGTAGAGGTTTGCATTCATATCTTTTTAAATCGCAAAACTTAGAAGCGAAGAACAGATACGGTCATACTACCGTAGAAAGTATCTCTCTCTCTCTCTCTCTCTCTCTCTCTCTCAAAACAGAGAAATTGTCGAGAATAACGGATAACAAAAGATAAATAAAGGGTAAAATCTCAGGAGACCAGGAATGATGACTGGGGAATAGGAAGGAGATATTAATTAGGGTAAATGAGAAATGCAGGATGCCTTCCAGGCGATATAGGGCCACAGGAAAATGGCAAGGAAGAGGGGAAAATGGCTGAAGGGGAAATGATGCAATAATGTAAAGTAAGGGACCTTTCGAGTAATTTAGTAACCTGGGAGAAGAAATGCAGAATTCACTGTAGATTTGAAAATAAGAAGGCGATTACTAAAGGGTATATGGAAGACAACGAAAACGTGTCATGAATGAGCATTACATTGGAAAGAAAAAGAAGAAAAAACTTGCTAGTATTATCAGACTACGAATTCGTTTCTCAACTAAAGGAATTGATTCGATTGCCAAGCAGGAGATGGTTTTCTTAGTGAAAGCTTGATATTGATGTTTCCCAACATCTCCCAGAGGATGTCTTTTGATGAGATTGCTTTGGAAGTGTTTCTGAGTGACCGTGCATTTGAAGAAGAGTGTTTCTCATTTTAAATTTTTTATTTAGTTTACGTGGAGTTGATACTTCGTTGTTGGAACATGATTTTGCGATGAAGAAAAAACTATCAATTTTTTCATTTTATTCTATAAAAATATATATGAATATTTGGAATCACTTTTCAGAAAAGAGATTTAAATAATATGAAAGATGTATATCGAAGAATACTTCACAGTTCTTGTATATTTTGTTTACAAAACTTTGTAAACTACTGTCAAGAAAGGAGGCTAGTTGTCTGGGTTTCAGCAAAAAGGTTGCATGACAATGGAAGCCGTGTATTCTCGAATGGATGCTGTATGTTTCGCTAGAGCTTCCCACTTTTATTTTGTTTCGTGGTACCTGATGGAGGTTTAATAATATTTCAGCTGAGTTATGTATCTGTGATGAATTTTTAGAACAATTTAGTACTGAATACTGGACTTTTCTAACTAATCGCAATGAAAACTTGATATATATTTACAAATGAATTTAGGTTTTTTTCGAAAGTATTTTTTATGTATGGATTTTGCTGCCGTTCTTAAATATAAAAATCTCTTTGGGTACTTAAAAGTGAGCTTTTTGTTACAGTTCTTCAGTCTAACTGTCCTTCATTTCAGTTATTAATGGAAACTGGTACTTCTCTACAGTAGTTGTGGCCACTATTTCGAAATTATGAATTTAAAAATCCATTTCTGGAAGTTTTCGAAACAACCATGCCCAGATTCATACAATGTCGTTTTTGTGAACCTTGAAGTTATGTTAACATATTCACTGCTTGATTGCTCTTGGATTGTAGGTTTTACCAGAATTAATATCTTTCTAACGGTGCATTTCGAGGACGCATAAAACTTCTTAAATTTGTATGGCTCAGTAATAGCATGAAGATTATTTGAAATAAAGAATGAAAGGAAATTAATTGCTTTTATTTCAGCGGATTAAAGGGCATTTTAAGTTTACATTTAAATATAGCTACGAGAAACATATGTATATTGGCCGAGGGAAATGGTTATATCATATTGTTGAAGAACTGAATTCTTTAGTTATTCATCAAAGTTAAAAATATTGGATCGCTAATTGCCACCGGCCCTGTCATAGTTCTGTTGAGCTGTATCGTAGAGCAGGAAACAGCTTTGTATTTCTTCCTTAACCTCTTGCATATATTTTTTAATAAATGAACTGGTTATTAATAAGAAGCGAGAGGCGAAAAGTTGCTAAAGCTTTATGAAAAAAAAATTATGTTGAGGGTAATAAAAATATATCACTGAGCGATAGTGAACTTGATTAGTAACTAGAGAAATATATATATATATATATATATATATATATATATATATATATATATATATATATATATATGTGTGTGTGTGTGTGTGTGTGTGTGTGTGTGTGTGTGTGTGTAATGTAATTGTGTGATATCAAGATCCGGTAAATTTCTGATATTCACGTGATAAAGGCGTGTGGATAACACGAGTCATAAGGGAAAACCTAGGACTCGTGGGATAGTGAAAAGTGTGCAGTGGAAAGTTATATTCATGGAGTACTTGTTTGTTAATGATTGTAGTGTAGAATAACTTGTTTGTGAATTATTTGAATTGGGAGTGATTTATACAATATTAGGTCAGTCAGAATGTCATAAGCCCCATCATAATGCGCTCACGAAAAAACAACGAAGGAAGGTCGGCTGTATGTGTAAGTGTTTACATGCTGCCGACCTTCTTTCGTTGTTTTTTCGTGAGCGCATTATGATGGGGCTTAGGCAAATGTTAATAATATAAGGTGCCATCCTCGATTTAAAGAAATATGAAAAATGACATCTGTAGAGCTTAATAGGATGCAAATGTCGATATTTGGCTTAGATGTGTTGTAAGCCTCGTTCGTATGCCGAACTTGTATTGCTAAGGCTAGGCTCACACGTACTGCAACAAAACCACACCACACCACAAACCAGTGGTTATAGTGAGGGCAGTTGGTTATTCATATAGAAAACGCTTCTTAATTAATATTCAGACGAGCCAATTACTGAAGTCGCAATGAGTGGATGGTATCACCTACAAAGCTGTCGTCGTGCGTGGGTGAGCATAACTCGCACAGTCCTAAGTAAGAACCAGTGGCTGCTAGCAGTGAATCCTGCTGTTTCTTTGCTATGGAAACAGTTGAAGAATCATTTGATTGAGTTGTATATAGAAGAGATCCGGAATTTACCATGCATTTGGGATTATTCTTTTTATACAGTCTTTAAGTCACTCCATAAATAATCAAATGTGTTTTTGCTCAGTCTAAAGTAATCAAAGAATTTATGTTCATACATTCTCAATTTTTAATAAAGCATGTGAAATGACCTCTCAGTTTTAATTTATGTAACTGGATAGACCCAAAACACCCTCTTCCTACGACGACTCCTGTAACGTAATAACGTCCATAGGAGAACTTCAAAATCCATGTTGATACTCGCTTGAATGCCTGCGTCCGTCTGTGTTATAACGGACTTCAATCGACCACTACACAGTGGTTCCTTTCAGGCGACAGCAAAACCACTCAATAATTGCAAAATAATAGGAAACTTGTGGCACGTGTGAGCCTAGCCTAATGGGCATACTGATTGGCGAATAAAGAAAGAGAGTTAGGTGCAAGTGTAATGGGAAGATCGGACTTCAGAGTTTTGGTTGCTGGGAAGGTGTAAGCTTTAAAAAACAGGGAAATCGTTTGATGATGGCAAATGAAGGTTGGGGTTGAAAAAGAAAAGGGCTTGGATGAGTGAGATGTCTGGGAGCAACAGGTGGTTTACACACGTGCAGAGTAACTAGAAGTGATGTTTCATTGCATAATTATATATATATATACACAGTATGTATATGTATATATATATATATATATATATATATATATATATATATATATATATATATATATATATATATATGAGAACTTTTGAGAGTCACTAGTCAAATGCTGGTGCATATGTGTACATATATATATATATATATATATATATATATATATATATATATTATATATATTATATATATTATATATATATATATATATATATATATATATATATATATATATATATATATATATATATATATATATATATGAGATATTCTTATGAGAGAGAGAGAGAGAGAGAGAGAGAGAGAGAGATAGTACATATGCACCAGCATTGGACTAGTGACTGCTCAGAAAGGTTCTCTTATTGTTCTCATATATATATATATATATATATATATATATATATATATATATATGTATATGTGTATATATGTATATGTGTATATATATATATATATATATATATATATATATATATATATAATACAGTATATATAGCCTATACTTGCAGATACTTATGATTTCAACCCTTGGTATGAGTAACTGCAATTCCAGTCTCTCTCTCTCTCTCTCCAAAGCCTCCCCGATGTTTTCCTATCCATTCCTTTCCTACCCCTCATCCATAAAACAACAGACGAAAACTTCAAAGCTACAGTTGGTTGCTATGGAATGGGTTGTAAGGCCTCTCGAGCTTTGGCGATCTCTCAGGCACCCCTTCTTTATTTCACACGCGAATACAAATGTCTTCTGGAGGAAAGGTCGGACGTTATATGAATCTCCGCCAAGAAGGAACTACGTCTTCGAAGAACACTTTCGATTCCCATGCCTCTGCCACTGACACATCGAGCGACTTTTTCCTGTTTTTTCTTTGTTTCCTTGGTTTTATGTGCCTTTGAGGTGACCTCATTTTGATGTGGTATTGTATCTTCAGAACATCATTCTTTTGGGAAATTTTGAATTTTACTTAGTAACATACACCAGCTGCGATTGTTTGCTGCCAATTACTTTATGTCCTTGACTAATTTCTTTTTACTTGAATTCTGTCACTTAGATCTATTCTAGCTGAGAGTTGGGAGGAATTTTCCCTTGCGAAAACTAATGTAAGGTTCTTCATTATTTAACATGTTTTGTTGGCCACCTTTTTTCTTAATATTTATGCAACACACACATCCACATATATATGTGTATATATGTATATATATATATATATATATATATATATATATATATATATATTATATATATAATGTATACACACATATATATATATATATATATATATATATATATATATATATATATATATATATATATATATATATATATATTTATATAATCAAGAGCAGACAATTATGAAAAAAAGTGTATTTTAAATAAACACCATTATGCTTAAAATTGTTACATGATTGAAAGTTTGAACCTCAGAAATTTACAAACAGTTACAGTCAATAAAATAATATATATGCATATGTATACTTACATATATATATGTTATATATTTTGTATATATTTGTATGCATATATATACATAAATAAATATATATATATATATATATATATATATATATATATATATATATATATTCTTATGTGGAGTCCTTCGGCTGATGAGTTTTTTTTATTAATTACTGTAATTTATGTCGACCGGGGGAAATGATCGAAAAAACGCATCCGTAAGCCATAATTATTACATTCGGTAACAATCAATGCATTTACCTTCATTTTGCAACAAACGGAAAGTCTCTAGCATATTATTTAGATTTTTGGTGAATTTTGAAAAAAAATTTTCCTTCGCTCCCGCGCTTATGTACTCATAATTTCGCATTTCTTGCGTCAGCTTGCCGTAATTTTCGCCGTTTCATATTATTCGTTACATGAGTGTTATGCATCCAAAATGTATAATTTCATGTAGAATACAACAAAAATATGTCATTCCTTTAACTCTTCACAGATTTTAATATTTTCGCCGAAATTGCTTATAACTGACAAAATTTTAACATTCCTAGTCTGCAAGGGGGATATCTGATGCAATCTCCGTAAGCAATAATAATTATTCGGTAACAGACTTCATTTACAGGAATTTGGTTCAAACTGGAAGGTCTCTAGTCAGGTGGCTGAGGAAGGGGGAAATGAAAAAAATTTTGGTTCAAATACCTGCGCGCGCAATACTTCGCTGAAAATCCAGACATTTCTTGGCTGCTTGCAAACGTACTTTTGCCCGTTTCTGGAACAACACATAACGTGAATTATAAATAAAAGTCAGGAATCACAAAGGACAGAATACAACAAAAAATATATCATTCACTTTAGCTCTGAAGATGTTTTTATATTTACAGGTCAGAAATAACGATAAATAGAAAAATCAACCTTCCTGTGCTCAACTTTAACTCGCAGGCTGAAAATGACAAAACATCGCCGTACATAGTAAGAGGAAATGAGCCTAGTAATATTCAATCAAGGTCCTTAAAACCTCCACAATTGGAAAGTCTCTAATACAATATTTTTGATTGTTAGAACGGTTTTTTGAAAAACACAACTTTTTTTTTGCCCGCGTTCGCTTCATGCATCATTTTGTGAAAACTTTTCTGTCTTTGTTTTACAATCTATATATACTAAAATAATGCAATTTAGGTACAATACAACTAAAAAATTTATATATATATATTAATTTTTATATATATATTTGTATATCAATTATATATATTTTTTTTTTTGCTGTCACATATTCCAATATATATATATATATATATATTTTTTATATCTATGGTTATACTAAATATATAATATAAATGAACTCTTAATTTAAAACTATGTGCGCTGTGATTTTTGAAAAAGATTTTTCATTTTTTACAGCCTCGGCGCTACCTCTCTGAGTTATTCTGCCGGCATCTCGGGGAGACGTTCCCCAGAAAACTCCTCTTCGGCGTTGTTAGGATTATACTCCTACTAAAGTAATGCAGGGAGGTCGAACAGCAAAATATATATATATATATATATATATATATATATATATATATATATATATATATGTATATGTATGTATATATATATATATATATATATATATATATGTATATGTATATGTATATATATATATATATATATACATACATACATATTATACATACATATTTATATATGTGTGTGTGTATTGTATCAGATTGTTTCATCTTACAGCCTGGTGCATTTTCACCTTGACCGAAGGTTATTCTGTCAAGTTTTAACTATCAAATTTAGGGTCTAATCTTTTCCACATGTCTTAAGCATTGTCCTGCTTTGGCTAAGTTTTTATTTTATTCACTGTAATTGTTTATAAATTTATTAACTGTCAGTCATGTAACAATTTTAAGCATAATGGTGTTTATTTAGAATACTATTTTTTCACAATCGTTTGCACTTGAATGTTAGCAGTGGTGATGGATATTTTAACGAAGCTTATTTTATTGTCTTCTATTTTAAATCCTTGAAATAATACAAAATACAGTTCTTGTATTGCGTGTTTAAAGCTAAAAAATATATTCTATATATATCACAAATCATTGGTTATATATATTTCAGAAAAAGAATATATCATTTTCTCTTGTCGTAGACGATATATATATATTTGTTTGTAGGTGCTTTTGTTTTTTGTGTTTATTCCCAGGACTCATTCTTTCTCGTCACGTTGTTGTTTATTATACATCTTGCTCTAGGGCCATATACATATGTCCTTCCCGAGGGGGTTAGTGCATATCAGTGTACCATATGCATATACATATACTGTAGGCATATACAGTGTTCTTTGCAGCGTGCGTGCGGCCCCAAGCTGCAACCCCTTTCGTTCCTTTTACTGTTTCACCTTTCATATTCTCTTTATTTCATCTGACTTTCCACCCTCTCCTAACAATTGATTCATATTGCAACTGCGAGGTTTCCCTGTTACATCTTTCAAGCCTTTTACTGTCAATTTCCGTTTCAGCGCTGAATGACCTCATAGGTCCCAGTGCTTGGCCTTTGGCCTAAATTCTATATTCAATTCAACTCCACTGTCCTTGATTGTTGTGATGTGTTTGCCTTGGTGTAGTGAAGCAAGTCTTCCTACGCTTGTATTCCTGAATGGCGTTATTTGCTGTATTACATATAAAAGGCATTGTTTTTAGTATGTATATATATTATGTTCGTATAATCTTTTTTTCCAACTGCATATTTTTTTTTTTTTGTATTATGATTGTTACCTTTATATTCTTTATCAAAAGCGTTTGTGTGTATGGTTACCTAATGATTGTACGTCTTATATTCATATTTATGTCATATTTCTTCTAATTAGGGGTTCCCTAAAAATCAGTAATTTTCTTCAAGTTGAACTTCATTATTTGTTGCCCCAGAGGAGAAAAGAGTGACCGCAAGAGAAAGGGAAGGAGTATAAAGGAAGAGAGAGAGAGAGAGAGAGGGAAAAAAAAACATACACCATGTAGCTAATTTTATGGTCACTTAAGAACGTAGACGTTTAGTGCAAAATAGAAGTCAAAACAAATATGTTCCTTGTGGACAAAGAAGCCACGTGGAACCTCGTTATAAGGTAGATGCTATGGCTGGTGACCAAGGTATTATAAAATTCGCGTAAGCGTGGCTTGCAGTTTCGTGTTTTTGCTTTTTCATTATTGACGATATTTGAAATAGGTATGAATGTGCCTGTATACATAAGTGCGTACGTGGATGTTCATTTGCATGTATAAAGAGGTATGTGTAGTGAACATAAAAATTGCTGTGTAAACTGTTCTGGTTGGGCGAAATCTATTTTCGGACTTTAAATTCAACGACCTCCTCGATACGTTCATCTTTAAATCTCCGGAAAAGGTATTCCGATGTAGTAAAGTGGCGTTGGTTTCAGTTTTGCTTCTGTTTTCGTTTATTTCTCTCACTGTTTTACTGTCTATTGATTTATTTAAAATATAAATAAAATATCCCAATGTAAATCCATCTCGACATATATCCGCGAAATGTTTTGAAAATTGACCAAAGAAACGTTTCTTGAAGAATCGCTCGTAACAACATGCGCATTAAAGCAGTGATTACTGTGTATAGAGGGAAACTATGAAATCAGTACCTGTCTCATCACCACTTGCCTTTACTTTTAGTAGTTTTCCTGATGACCATCCATTGTCGGTTATGGTTCAGTCAGATTTCAGGTCACATGTATAATAATACTAAAAAATGCAGTTGACGTTTTCATACTTCCTTAGTTGAACATTTTGTGTTGCAGCATTCTGAAATTCAGTGTCGTGGTTTATATGGATTAGATATGGATGGGCCAGATGACTTTTAACCGTATTATTATATACAGGAAGCTGAACGTTGTAATTCCATATACAGTAAAAATATCTACCGTATGTGACTGCATTTTTATTTAAGGACTGTGAATACAGGCATACATGTTTAGTAAATATTAATGCCTGTATTTATTCAGCGTCTGTGGATTCTCCATTGAGCCTTACGCATATCCATTATCAAGGTTTGTACGTGGATATCAGGCCTCTTAAGTTAGAATATTAAATCTGAACATTGTAATTTCAGATATGTGAACATTGTAATTTCGGATATGTAATCACTATGAAATCAATTTAGCTTACTTAACTTTCATAGACTCCAAATCCAACGTCGTCCGTATTTAATCTAAATCAGCACAACAGTATTCAGTTAGTGGTAACGATTTTTTCTATATTTAATCCAAGTCCCCACCCGAATTCATTGAAGGGGTTAATGCCCATACATATATACTACTCATGCATACATATCATATACATATAGGTTTTACATTAATCGTTTTAGCGATATCCAATTCAATTGCTTTTAAATGCGATCTCTTCTGCCTACCCTTCCGTTAATTCAGTTTTAGTGCGCGTTTTTAAACGTAATTTGTTATATTTGATATATAATTTGTTATATTTTATGTATATTTTGTTACATTTTATTTATAGTTTATTGCCCCTCGAAGTAGGTTCCTTCACGTGGTGAGGGTAAGGCCCTAGCTTTTCTTCTTCGTTCTTATGAAGAATAAGAGCCAAAGGCCCTGACGGATCACCTACAAACCTTTCGATTTAAATAGCGTGGATATTTTCACTTTCGTACAAATTTCTTGGACCTGGTAAATAGGAAAAAGGTATCATAGCTGGGATTGGGTTTTTATCCAAGCTAAATAGTGAGAACTGTGGCAGGACCATCAACTGCCCGATAATGTTCGGACCTGAGTTTTCAGGCGGAACTATTCTGCAGGACTGGACCACGGATTCAGGGGGTCTAGTTCTGGGAATAGGACTCTTGGCATTCTGTCCGGTTTGCCCATAATGTGATTAGGGTGGGGATGATTGTATTCTAGCAATGCTCAGTCCTATCAAGCAGGTTGGCTTACACTTGAGCCAATTTTAATCATAAGTTGTGCCATCCCTTTGGGGTAGGGTAGGGATGCGGACATTTGGGAGTCAGTTTCTCACTTGTGCCATTAGTGGAGGAATGAACTCCATGAAAGGCTGATGATATCTTTTAGGAGTTTTTCAGATTGTTTTTTCTCCTCCTCAAATCTTTATAAAGTGAAAATAAAGATTCGAGTACCCTGGGCCCTTTTGATGGTAGTGACTCCAGATGACGACCGATGGAACCTCTTGTAACAACCTATCTTTTGAAAAAACAATAAAGAATCCAAATATAATCACACTGGAACCTTATGTCCAAGTACACAACAAAATAAAAAAAAAGTAAACATCGTCTTGACTCCAACCTTGACTCACTTCGACTCCCTTTGGGAGGAAGTTGGTCAAGGTTTCTAACCATGGAAACAGAACAGCAAATCTCAGCCATAAAAAGTTAGAAAACTTCTTATTAAAAAGACCTCAACGACAGAAATGTCGTTTAGACAAATAAAAATGAAGACGTGGCTTATAGAAGCCACAACCAAAAACCAGTCTGAGGACTATCTGTCAATAAAAAGTGTTGACAATGTAAATGTAAAAGTAAGGAAACATGGCACTATGAACAGCATTCAGGGTACTATTGTACTTCCTGAAAATAATGACGAACCAGTTGACAAAATATACTGTTGGACTCTCTTAAAATGAGATATACCAAAATCCAAGACTGTGAGGTATATATAATACCAAGTAAACAAAATAATAAAGCATTAAAAATTGCAAAAATAAAAATTTGAGGGTCAAGAGTTACCTCAAAAATAAAAATTTTGGGTCAAAATAGAGAATTGAGACCCATATGTTCCCAAACCCTACATGTCAAAATTGCTTAGTAAGTATGGACACATTAAGAAAAACTGTCGTAATGAACCTGTATGTGCTATTGTGGATCTAACGAACATGCCACACAATGGAAATGTAGTGAACCAAAATGTGTAAACTGTGGACAGGATCATCATGCTAGTCCAAGGAGTGTATGTACTACATATACAATACAGAGTTGAAAATGTTACCAAGAACGAACAGGGATGTCTATCAGAGAGGCTAAATTGGAATTAAAAGTGAGAGGAATGCAAAGATCCATCTAAAAACATTCATATTCCTCAATAACAAGAGCAAAAAATGAAGCAAAAACGGAAACAGATAGAAATAACAGAGCACAGAAAAGTAAGTCTCAAGAAAAAATAATAATTTAGAAATAAAAATAAAATTGTAAAAAATAAAGAAACAGGTACAAATGAGATGGATAATATTTTATCCAATTCATTTGAAATATTAATGCAGATAGAAAACACAGGAGGATGCTGCTACTAAAAAGTGACAGAAGAGGGTAGAGATAGACAGGAAATTAAAGATAAAAAGGCCTTTTGGAGAGAACACCACCCAAAAAACGTGAAGAAACCAACTATTATTAGAGAAACATCAATTAAAACCAAAGATAAAGGAGATGAAAAGGAACAAAAAACAAAACAAGCTAAGAATATACCTTTATCTCTAAAATAATAATAGAACCTATGAAGGCAAATGTCGAGAACATGAAGAAGTGCAAGAATCATACCATAGATGATAATGATTATGTCAAGGGAGAAGAGAGATTACTCCTTCTCCAGTAATTGGAACAAGAGCAAATGAAAAGAGAAATACACATGATAATACTTGTGGTGTAATGATTGTTTCATTGAATTATGCAATAACAACAAAAGCATAACAAAAGATGGTTTAACAAACATTATAAGAAATTTTATGAAATATAGAAAAAAAGGAAACACAGATTTGAGTAACCATGAAAGGGTGCATGTGCATTGAGCACTTAGTCTATTATAAGGAAAAACAGATGAATGTCGTGAGTAAATTGTTAGAAAAATTCCAAATTGATAATACAAAAAAGAGAGTAAAACCCAACCACTATAAAAATATTTTCAATAGTTATATTATACAATGGAACGTAAATGGTCTACAGACCAGATTACACCTAGAGAAATACAAGTTTATTAAAGAATATGAACCAATGATATTATGTTTGCAACATGTCAACAAACAATATTAACATAGGTAAATATACCTTAGCATCTGCATCAAGAGAGGAAGAGGGAAATTTAGGTACTGCTATATATGTACATAACAAAGTATGTTATGACAAAGTACCTGTAAAATTTACCCCTGATCTGCAAACGTCAAGTATTAAATACGAATAAAAACGATAATTATGTAATTCATAATTTGTACAATCAACCCTAAAAATTATGACGTTGACAAAATCAAAGAATTACTTAATAATACTAAGGAACCAACGTTAATAGTAGGTGATTTTAATGCCCTGAACCCAATGTGGGACTGTAATTGTACAGAATCAAATAGAATAGGAAGTAAAATAGAAGAGTTCATGGATTCCAATGACATGTGCTGTATAAATGATGACAGAATCAGCACATATTTTTAAAACACATGGAACATTTTCCTCAATTGACGTAACTCTATGTACAACAACATAGTAGACAGATTGGACTGGAATACAGTTGATGACTTGCATACAGTGATCATTTCCCCATATTAATTTCTTTATTACAAAATAACCCCACCAAACATGCCCCTCATATAACATTTATAAAGCAGATTGGGGAACAATATGATCCACACCAGAAATATCCACCATTTGAATATTTGAAAGACCATAATGAAACTAATGAATTTCTTGTTGATTTCATTACAAATGCTGCTGATAAAGCAATACCAAAATCAAATCTCATCCGACAAAACACAAAGTCCCATGGTGGTCTGAAAAACTAACAGAATTAATAAAAATAAAACACCAAATTGGAAGACGATTAAATAATTTGAATAGAAAATTCAGTAAATTAAACAAAAATTACCAATATTAGAAGGAACCTTTACAAAAAGTGACTATATTATTATTAGAAATTGATACATTAAAACCTCTGTATAATAAAATATCTGCAAAGTTTAAAAGAGAAGTAATACAAGGAAGAATCATTTCATGGAGGAAAAATGTATCAGATCTCTCTAAAAATACTCCCATACAAAAATATGGAAAAATTCAGGAAAATAAATGTTATGTTAAACCACCTAGACATGCCATAATAAAAGATGGGAAAGAATACTTGATCCTAAAGAAATAAGTAATGTAATAGGTGAAAATTTAGCAAAATGTAAGTAGTAACAAAAAAATTTAGATGAGCATTTCCACAAAAATAAAATAAAATAGAATTAATAACAATAAATTTTGAAACAGTAGAAGATATATATTATAATAGAAAATTTAGTATGGAAGAGCTAGAATTTGCTCCTGTTGAACAGCAATAAATCTGCCCCTGGAGGTGACAATATTTGTTTTGAAATGATATGCCATTTAGCACCTTTTTGGCAAAGACATACTTGTTAGAGTTTTATAACCACTTATAGCTTAGAAATTTATTTCTGATGAATGGCGTAAAGCTATAATTATTCCAATCCCCAAACCTGGAAAAGATCCCAGTAATGTAAGCAATTACAGACCAATTTCTTTAACAAATTGTATGTGCAAATTACTAGAAAATGGTAAATGCTCGACTAACATGGCACATACGAGAAAATAAAATTTTAACTCCCACTCAGTTTGGGTCACAGTGTAACAGATCTACATTGGATTCTCTCTGTAACTTAGAAGACCATATACAAAGAGGTTTTGAATGAAACAAATTACTGTAGCTGTCTTTTTGACATTGAAAAGCATATGACACTACATGGAGGTATGCTATATTAAAAACTTTACAAACAACAACATCTGTGGACATTTACCTAGGTTTATACAAAACTTTTTGACAAATCGCAGTTTTCAGGTGAGAATTGATGATGTTCTGTCTAAAACATTTCCACTAGAAAATGGTGTTCCACAGGGAAGTGTCCTTAGTGGCACACTGTTTACTTTAGCAATTAATGATATCAGTAAAAATCTACCTATTGGCATTAAAAGTAACTTGTACATGGATGATTTTGCCATATATTATTCAGCATCTCGAATAAAACATGCAGAGCGAATCATTAATAAAAGCATAGTAAAAATAGATGAATGGGCCTTATCTGTGGGCTTTAAATTTTCCATACATAAAACCCAAGCAATCATGTTTTATAAAAACAAAAAATGGAAAAAGGTGAAGAAATAGATTTAAAAATCAGAAACCATAGTGTACCAATTGGCCAAACAGCAAAATTTTAGGATTAGTATTTGATACTCACATTGAACTGGAAAGCCCACATAACATACATGAAATCAAAATGTAAAAGAGCATTAAACCTAATTAAAAAACTATTGAACACTACTTGGGAGCCGATAGGCATACCCTTACTGTATTGTATAAAGCAACAGTGCTGTCTATCATTGATTATGGAAGTGAAATATATGGCTCGGCATCAGATGCAACGCTGAAAACGTTGACCCAATTCATAATGAGGGCCTTAGAATATGTTCAGGAGCCTTTGATCATCACCAACATCTTCTTTACAAGTTGAATGTGGTGAACTACCTCTGTCTCTCCATGAGAGCTAGTAACAATGAAGAGTGCTCTGAGAATTCAGACAAATGATTCTCCTACCAAAAAATTATTTGGATTAAGAGATGTGTTTATAAACAATCATCCACCTTCCTTTCCCAATTAGAGCTAGAAGATTGTTTGAGTCACTAAATATAAATATACAATTGCCTGTAATGTTAAAATTGCCTCCTCCCTGGATAATGAATAAAAATGAGAATATGTACACACTTGAAATATTTATCAAAAGTAATTCATATACAACAGAATACCAAAGACAACATGCAGTAGAGCATATAATCCGAAAAAGGTCCACATTACTCGATATACACTGACGGATCTAAATCAGAATACGGAGTGGGATATGCTGCGGTATCCCAAAACAAAACGTATCAGTTCTCCTTCCCAGACAAAGCCTCTGTATTTACAGCTGAGTTATGTGCAATAGCATCAGCCATAAAAATAATTAGAGAAGTCTCATATAATAATTTTGTAATTTATAGAGACTCCAGAAGTGCTATAGCTATTCAAAGCTATAATCCCAAAAATAATATTGTACAACATATAAAGTTCTCAATCCATAAATTGTATAATAAGGAAAAAATATTGAAATATGTTGATCCCTGCCCATGTAGGGATTAAAGGAAATGAAGAGGCTGATAAAGCAGCTAAAGAAGCAGTCCACATGACAAGAACAAATGTAGACATCCCTATCAGTGACTATACAAAATATATAAAAACAATCATTGTAAAAAAATGGCAAAATATATGGAATGAAGAACCTGAAAATAATAAATTAAAACAGATAAAATCCAGTGTTGGAAAAAATGGAATTCATCATATCAAAGAGAGAGACACAGCACAAGTGATTCTGACACGTCTTCGAATAGGCCATACTCGTTTGACACATGGACACTTAATGAACAGTCCATGTGGCCCTTCCCAAATGCCCAGATTGCAAATGTGCTGATAACAGTTAAGCATATACTGTGTGAATGTCCAAAATATAACGTGCAGCGATTATCAAATTTTGGAAATAGACCGATAGAAGAAATTTTGTCAGAATCTTCAACGTTCTCAATAGCACCCATTTTAATGTTCTTGAGAAGCTGCAAAATTAATTTGGAAAATATAAAAAAAAAAAAAAATCAGTATAACATGAATTTTAAAACAAGTAAATTTTAAATTTTACTTAATTTATTTTAAATTTTAATATACCTTTTTAGTGAGTATGTATGGGAAGCATGAGTTTAAATGTATTTATTGTGTGAGTGTGTTCCAGTATGAAAGTTTATGCCTTTTTACAGCTTTTAATTTCATTTCATTTTCGTTTATCATCATTGACAAGTGACCTATTAGGTCCCAGTGCTAGGCTTCTAGCCTGGACTTGTCATTCCATCCTAATCCTTCGGGCCAGCCCTATGAGAGCTGATGGTCAGCTCAGTGGTCTGGTTAAACTATTTTAATAATAAATATAGTTTATTGCGAATATAATGATTGATACATAAATGCTACCGCTTCATTAATCCTTGATATTTATTTCAGAATTATCAACTGTTATGATTTTTTTTAATATTTGAACAAAATATTTCATAACATGCAGTTCACATAATGAATAGATTGGCAAGGCGTTCAAAAATATCTTCTTTAGTATTTGCCATTTCTGAAATATGTTCGAAATCGGTTTGAACATGGATGTTATGTTTCCAATTCCATCCGAATTTCTAAAACTTAATACCGCATAATTGGCTGGTCCACTCTCTCTCTCTCTCTCTCTCTCGTTATTCCTTTTTGCATAATTGCTCTTTCCCTTACATGACGTACGGCGTTATCTGCATCCACTGTCTATGATTGATCTGAGCTCTCTCTCTCTCTCTCTCTCTCTCTCTCTCTCTCTCTCTCTCTCTCTCTCTCTCTCTCTCTCTCTCTCTCTCTCTTCTGCGTCAGTCGCCTGTAGGTGGAATGTAGGTGGAATGTCTGCTTTTGTGCTTCTGTATCCAAGGATTTTATATATGTATTTAATAATTCAAATGTTCCATTACACAACAAATTACGAATAGAATGTTGGATAATTCATCATATTTTTTTATTTTTTTTTTTAATTTCTCTCTCTCACATGTACGGGCACAGTAAGGGTCCGCCTCTCGCTTTCACCGTATTGGAAATACATATGAATAGTCTTATCCTTTTGATTTAAAAAGATCAGTAGTAGGCTGACAGAAACAAGATAGGGTTTCGTTAGAAAGGAGATTTTGTCGTCTATTTAATTTTTATTATTAAAATTTATGTTTAGTCTTCCTTAACATTAATTAGACACATTTTTCAATATTTTTATTTTATGCCATGGAATAACGTCTGATATTCCGGCTTGTAAGTATTTTTGGGAAGGTAAGGGTTTCGCACTAGATTTTTGTATTATATTACCCCCAAACATATTCAATACAAATTCAGGATAGTCTGGCCGCTCTGTGTACGACCCCTTTAGATATGCAGCTTGCGAGAACCCAAGTTTCTCTGTGTTATCTTCCTCGACCTGGGCTTGTGATTACGGGAATGATACCATTGCCACAACCGTGGCCTTATCATAGTGAAACGTTTCTCTTTTCTGTACGATAAGCTGAGATTTCAATTACCATAAATTCAAATTGTGTGTTCAAGTTGGCTTCCCTGTTAGGATTAGGGAGATAAGGCAGCTGGGTCAGTGTGCTGTCTCGGGTTGTTTCCATCAGATGATTTCTTAATTAAAGGAAAGCTAACGTTATATTTAGTTTCCCTCTGCAAAAGTTGCATTGCGCAATTCGTGTAGTTTTTAACTGACTGTTTTTACTGTTTTTGAAGGATGAGTTGAGTTTAGAACATAGATCCCCGAAGTAGGTTCCTTCACGTGGTGAGGGTAAAGCAGGGCCCTGGCTTTTGCTTCGTTCTTACGAAGAATAAGAGCCTTCCCTGACGAATCACCTACAAACCTTTCGATTTAAATGGCGTGGATATTTCCACTTTCGTAAAATTTAAAACCTGGTAACAGGAAAAGGTATCATAGCTGGATTTTTATATCCGAAGCTAAATAGTGAGAACCGTTCTCAAGACCATCAACTGCCTGATAATGTTCGGACCTGAGTTTTCAGGCGGAACTATTCTACGGGACTGGACCACGGATCCAGGGGATCTAGTTCTGGGAATAGGACTCTTGGCATTCTGTCCGGTTTGGCCCATAACGTGATTAGGGGGGGATGATTGTATTCCGAGTAATGCTGTCAGTCCTATCAAGCGGTTGGCTTACACTTGAGCCACTCTAATCATGTTGTGCCATCCCCAGGGGTAGGGTAGGGATGTGACATTTGGAGTCGGTTCACTTGTGCCATTGGCGGAAGAATAAAACACCATGAAAGGCTGATGATATCTTTTAAGGTTGTCAGGTTTATTTACCTTTTTTTTATTTTTTCTCCATTTTACTTGTCTTAATGCAAAGTTGTGTTAACGATTCAAGTACCCTGGTTCCTTTGATGGTAGCGATTCTTATGACAGTTAACGACTGCAGGAACCTCCTCTGACCTCTCTCCGGAAAAATCAGAAAAAATACGAACGTAATTACACTGGAGCCCTATGCTCCAATGAAAAACAAGCCAAAAAAAAAGTATCTTGGTTAACATTGACCCACTTCTTCTCCTCTTTGGGAGTGGAAGTTGGTCAAGATTCCTAACATTAGAAACGGAGAAAAAAATATCACCATTGAAATTAGAAAACTTCTTATTGAATCGACATTCAACTACTGAAATGTCATTCAGACAAGTAAAAGAACAGATGTGGTTGATAGAAACCACTACAAGAAATCAATCGGAAAATTACTTAAATATAAAAAATATTGATAATGTTAAAGTACATATTAAAAAAACATGACAATTTGAACAGTGTCCAGGGTACCATAGTACTCCCATGATAATGATGAACCAATAGAAAAGAATATATTGCTAGATTCCCTTAAAAAAGGTACAACAATATTCAAGACTGCATCAGAAATTTACAACATAGCTAGTAGACGGAGTAATAAAAAAATACTAAGAATAGCAAAGATAAAATTTGAAGGCCATGAATTACCCTTAAAAATAAAAATCTTAGGCCAAAGCAGAGAACTGAGACCGTATGTCCCTAAACCACTACAGTGCCAAAACTGTAGTATGTATGGACATACAAGAAAAAATTGCCATAATACATCTGTATGTTTATACTGTGGATCTGACAAACATGCCACACAGTGGAAGTGTGGTGAACCAAAATGCGTGAACTGTGGACAAAATCACCATGCAAGATCTAAGGAATGTATATATTATATATACAATACTGAATTGAAATTACTTCAGGAAAGGACAGGAATGCCTATAAAAGAGGCCAAATTAGAATTAAAGGTTAGAGGAATGCATGATCCCGCTAAGAAACGAAATTTTTCTGCAGCAATAAGATCAAACAAAGAAACAAAAGTGGAAATAAATAAGAATAACAAAACCCTGGTAGATCAGTCTCAAAGAAAATAACCACTTTGCAAGAAGAAACCAATATAGCAAAGGACCAAGAAATGTATACAAATCTTTCTCTCAAATTCATTTGAGATTTTAAGAGAAATAGAATCACTAAAAGACAATACAAGCACCATAGAAATATTAAAAGATAGTTCTGATGAATTAGAAAAACTAAAGAAAAAAAGAGACCTTTAGAGAGAACTCCACCCAAGACCAACAAAAACCAACTATTATTAGAGATACATCCATTAAAATAAAGGCGGGAGACCCCAAGAAAGAACATAAACCAAATAATAAGAAAATACCTTTGTCTCCTAAAGTAATAATAAAACCAATAGAAACAGATACCCAGAAATATCAAAGAAATAATAGAGGAACAAACTATTGATAAAAATGATTATGTGATGGGAGAAGAGATTACCCCATCACCAACAATAGGTACAGCAAGAGTAAATGAAAAAACGACACACGAAAACACATTAAAGGTTAGAGTAAATGAAAAAACGACACACGAAAACACATGTGGATGTAATGAGTGCTTCATTGAACTGTGCAACAAAAATGAAAGCATAACAAAAGACAGTTTAACAAACACTATACGAAATTTTATCAGTTACAGAAATAAAGAAACTACTAGTTTGGACACTCACGAAAAGGGCTGTATGTGCATTGGACACATAATGTCTTATAAAGAAAAACAAATAAATATTGACTAAATAGGATTTTAGAAAAAATGCAGATTGATGATCCACAAAAGAAAATAACACTTGAACACACTAACGTTATACTTTCAATAATTATATTATACAATGGAACGTAAATGGTCTGACCAGATTACATTTGGGAGAAATACAACGATTACTAAAGGAATATGAGCCAATGATAATATGTTTACAACATGTCAACAAAACAATACCAACAATAGGTAAATATACCTTAGTATCTACATCTAGAAAGAAGAAGCTAAATTTAGGTATTTGCTATATATGTACATAACAAAAGTATGTTATGACATAGTACCAACTGTAAATTTTACTGACTTGCAAATATCAAGTATTAAAATACGAATAAAAATGATAATTACATAATTTATAACTTATATAACTAACCTAATAAAAGTTACGATATTGATAAACTTTAAAGATTTACTTAACAATACCAAGGAACCTACATTAATAGTAGGTGATTTTAATGCATCAACCCAATATGGGACTGTCATTGTACAAACTCAAATAGAATAGGTAGTAAAATAGAAGAGTTCATGGATTCCAACATGTGCTGTATAAATGATGACGAAATTAGCACATATTTTTCAAAAACACATGGAACATTTTCCTCAGTAGACTTAACTTTATGTACAACAAGCATAGTTGACAGATTGGATTGGAATACAGTTGATGACTTGCACACCAGTGATCATTTCCCAATACACTTCATCCCTTACTGCAAAATAATCCTGCAAAAACATGTCCTCACTATAACATCTATAAAGCAGATTGGGAGCGATATGAAATGCCCACTAGAAATATCCTCACAGTTTGAATATTTAAAAGATCATAATGAAACTAATAAATTTCTTGTTGATTTTATTAAAAATGCTGCTGATAAAGCAATACCAAAGTCAAAACCCCATCCAACAAAACACAAAGTTCCCTGGTGGTCTGATGAGTTAACAGAATTAATAAATATGAAACACTCAATAGGGAGACGATTAGATAATTTGAATAGAAAGTTCAATAAAATGAATAAAACATTACCGATATTAGAAAGAACTTTACAAAAAATGACTGTATTATTACTAGAAATTGATACATTAAAACCTGTATACAACAAATTATCTGCAAAATTTAAAAAAGAAGTAATTCAAGGAAGAATCATTTCATGGAGGAAATACGTATCAGATCTCTCTAATAATACTCCCATACAAAAATATGGGAAAAATTCAGGAAAATAAATGGTACCCATGTCAAACCACCTAGACATGCCATATTAAAAGATGGGGAAAAGAACACTTGATCCAAAAGAAATAAGTAATATAATGGGAGAAAATTTAGCAAATGTAAGTAGTGATAAGAATTTAGATGAACACTTCCACAAAAAAAAATAAATAGAATTAATAACAATAAATTTTGAAATAATTGACGATATATATTATAATAGAAAATTTAGTATGTCAGAGATGGAATATGCTCTCTCGAACAGCAATAAATCTGCTCCTGGAGGTGACAATATTTGTTTTGAGATGATCTGCCACTTAGCACCTTTGGCAAAGTCATACTTATTAGAGTTTTATAATCATTTATGGCTTGAAAATTTATTTCCAGATGATTGGCGTAAAGCTATAATAATTCCAATCCCCAAACCTGGAAAGGATCCCAGCAATGTAAAAATTACAGACCAATTTCTTTAACAAGCTGCTTATGCAAATTGTTAGAGAAAATGGTAAATGCTCGACTAACATGGCACATTCGAGAAAATAAAATTTTAACTCCCACTCAGTTTGGGTCTCAGTGTAACAGATCCACATTGGATTTTCTGTAACTTAGAAGACCATATACGTAGAGGTTTTGAACGAAAACAAATTACTGTAGCTGTCTTTTTTTGACATTGAAAAGGCATACGATACCACATTGAGGTATGCTATATTAAAAACTTTACAAAACAACAACATCCGTGGACATTTACCTAGGTTTATACAGAACTTTTGACAAACCGCAATTTTCAGGTGAGAATTGATGATGATCTGTCTAGAACATTTCCACTTGAAAACGGTGTTCCACAGGGAAGGTCCTTAGTGGAACACTGCCCTTACTTTAGCAATTAATGATATCAGTAAAAATCTACCTATTGGCATTAAAAGTAACGTATACATGGATGATTTTGCCATATATTATTCAGCATCCTGAATAAAACATGCAGAACGAATCATTAATAAGAGCATAGTAAAAATAGATGAATGGGCCTCATCTGTAGGCTTTAAATTTTCCATAGATAAAACTCACAATCATGTTTTATAAAAATAAAAAGTGGAAAAAAGGTGAAGAAATAGATTTAAAAATCCGAAACCATAGTATACCAATTGGCCAAACAGCAAAATTTTTAGGATTAGTATTTGATACTACTTGAACTGGAGAGCCCACATTACATATGTAAAATCTAAAAGTAAAAGAGCATTAAATCTAATTAGAAAACTATCAACACTACTTGGGGAGCCGATAGACACACCCTTTACTGTGCTGTATAAGGCAACAGTTCTGTCCATCATTGATTATTGAAGTGAAGTATATGGCTCGGCATCTGACGCAGTTCTGAAAATGTTAGACCCTGTTCACAATGAAGGCCTTAGAATATGCCAGGAGCTTTTAGATCATCACCAAAATCATCAATGCCATGTTGAATGTGGTGAACTGCCTTGTCTCTCCATAGAGAGCTAGTAACAATGAAAAGTGCTTTAAGAATTCAAACTAGTGATTCTCCAACCAAAAAATTATTTGAATTAAGAGATGTATTTATAAACAACCATCCACCACCTTTCCCAATTAGAGCTAAAAGATTGTTTGAGTCGTTGAATATAAATATACAAGTGCCTGTAATAGTAAAATCACCTCCTCCCTGGCAATGAATAAAACGAGAATTTGCACACACCTCAAGTATTTATCAAAAAAGTAACTCATATACAACAGAACACCATAGACAGCTACAATAGAGCATATAAAACCGAAAAAGGTCCACATTATGCAATATATACAGATGGATCTAAATCAGAACACGGAGTAGGATATGCTGCAGTGTCCCAAGACAAAACTTATCAGTTCTCCCTGCCCAATAATGCTTCTGTATTTACAGCAGAATTGTATGGAATTGCATCAGCTTATAAAAATAATTAAAGAATCATCATTCAATAGTTTTGTGATTTTCAGTGATTCAAGAAGCGCTATAGAAGCTATTCAAAGTTACAAATCTAATAATAATATAGTACAACAAATTAAATTATATCTCCATAAATTATATAATAATGAAAAAATGTAGAAATATGTTGGATCCTGCGCATGTAGGGATCAAAGGAAATGAAGAAGCAGACAAAGCAGCTAAAGCAGCAACTCACATGACAAGATCAAATGTGAATATCCCTGTTACAGATTATGTAACTCACATAAAAATGGGTACCCATAAATAAATGGCAACATATATGGGATGAAGAACCTGAAAGTAATAAACTGAAAGAATTAAAACCTAATGTTAAAAAATGGAGTTCATCATATCAAAGAGAGACACACGCCCAAGTAATTTTAACACGCCTCAGAATAGGCCATACCCAGTCTGACACATGGGCACTTAATGAGCAGCCCACATGGCCCGGCTCCCGAGTGCTCAGAATGCAGAGTATTAATAACGGTCAGACATGTGTTACGTGAATGTCCAAAGTATGACCGACAACGAATGTCTACTTTGGAAATAGGTCAGTGAAAGAAATTTTGTCAGAATCTTTCACGTTTTCAATCGTTCCAATTTTGATGTTCTTGAAAAACTGTAATTTAATTAACAAAATATAAAAAATAAGTAAATAATAAAAATATGAAAATCCTTTTAACATTTGAATTTTACAAAAAGAATTTTTAAAATTTTGTTTAATTTATATTCTGAATTTTAATATACCGTTTTAGTATGTATGTAAGGAAGTCTGAGTAAATGTATTTATTGTATGAGAGCATGTACCTATGTGCAGTTTTTAATTTCATTTTAATTCATTCATCTTAGTATTGGATGATCTATTGGGTCCTAGCGCTTGACTTCAGGCCTAGACCTAGTATTTAATCAAATCCTTCTGGCCAGTTCCTATGAGAGCTGAAAGTCAGCTCAGTGGTCTGGTTAAACTACTTTAATAATAATAATAATAATAGACCATAGATATGGCTAAGAACCAGAATGCTGTCATGTAAAAAATAAATATTTATAAATTTTGGAGAGAAAACTATAGCTATAGGTTTGCCAGAGGGTATGTAATTTATTTACACAGAAATAATTGATTCTTATTGGGCATTTGGAAAAGGGTTTAAATGCCAGTGCATATGGTAATTGGTGACTTCCGTCATTATTATCCAATGGCAGTAATGTGGGAAAATTATTTTGGATAACCTTGCTTGCGTGATTTGCTTAGATCTCAGTAGTCCCTTAAAAATTGATTTACTTTCTTTTGTTCCTCGGGGCGTTTCGATCATCTCATACGATGGTATCCTCGTAGTGATTTCATAAGATAAAAATAGAATTGCTTTCGCTAACAATATTATACCATTTTTTGCAGCAGTTTTATGACGGGATTTTTTTATAGCAAATAGTATTAGTTTCAGTAGTCAAAATTATAGTGATTACAGTAATTTCCTTTCAAATTGTAATCCAACCATTATTTTTTATCAATATAAAAATGTTAACAGCGTTGGCTCTGATTTTAGTATTTCTAATATTGTTATTAACTGTAATTAGATGATTGCCTATGAAACAAGAGAAAAATGAACCGTCATATTTGATATGGAGACTTTGGTTGCAAAATAAATTTAAATGTTTAGTAAACTTGATAGCGTAGTAACTAGGGGTGATGATGTTTTAAAAGTCTGTTTGGTCAAGACACTAAATGGTACTCTCATGTGTAAAGGAAGTTTTTCCATTAAATATTACTTTCAAGATCATATGAGGTAACTTTAAATCCAAGTATTTTCGCTGACGTGAATTTATTTTTAATTGTGTCTTCTTGTCTAAGTTGTTTTAACATTTAGCTTTGATTCTGCTATTATATATCGAGGGCTGACAACCAGAAGTGGTTATGTCCAAAAAAGAGATTTTGAGTAAATCGCTTCTAAAGACTTTGCATAGTCATAAAAAATACCTAAATTAGAGCTACATCAGAAATATTTACTGTATATGTTGATGAATATATATGGATGATATAAATGTTTATAAGACAGAGAAATTTAAATTCTTTTCAATGATAGCATTGCCAAAACATTGATTAATTGGACATAACCAGTTCTGGATGGATAAGATTCTGCTACAATTTACTAGGATATGCAGTTAAACAATTTTAAAGAAAAATGCTTTTATTCAATACATTCAAAGGATACATGATGAAAACATTAATGCAGTAAAAAACACTATTTCAAAATAATAAATCCTCTATTTCAGTATCTTGAAAGGTATTTTCACTATTCATCATCATCTCCCGAGTCTTCAACTGAGGGCTCTGGAACTTGGTCCTTCACATTTTTTTGATCCCGGGAGGGCTTCATACCAGGGGTGTACTTCTTCTGGAATCACAAATTTCTTGCAGAGGTTGATCAGATCCTTTTTCTTGGCCTCACTAATAGGAATTTTGCCATTATATGCACGGGAGAGGTTTTTCTGCTTTGTTGGCTGACCATGTCCTGAGACACGAAGCTTCAAGAATGTGTCAGTATAATTGTAGCGATACATAATAACCCCTGGTTGATCTTTTCTCAAATTTGAAGCTTTTAACCAAAAGCCAGTTGATAATATTGCCATCCTCATCAATGCGTTTATTTTAATCAGAGTTTGTGCAAGCCCTTGAAATTATGAAAATCCTGATAATGAAGATTCTTAATACAGTAGGGATTTCGACGCCTTGCACGACGAAATATGGATATCCAGTCTAGCATAGCGTAGACACATGTGCTATTTTTCTCGTGCTCTATTGCAGCATGCATTGAATCACAATCCATGTAAGACTTACCACTCTCCAAGAAGTGATGGGTAATTGTCTTGAGTTTAGTGTTCTGTACAGCATAGAGGAACATAGCTGCAATGTTCTGATTCCTGTTTTGGCCACTCCATGTATCAGAAAATAGGGATACCTCAGTGACATTTGGAGGCAACTGGCAGAGCCAATCATACAAACAAGTTTCGATCTCGTTGCTACCCCTACCACCATCCACCTCAGACCAGCAATAACAAAATGCATCATTCGGTTTTGTTGCATTATACACACAAAGATTATAAGCACATAATTTCCTACTATAGTACATGAGTGAAACCGAACTGTATGGAATTTGAAGGACACTTTGCATATCAAATGTAGCAGACACAAATGCACTTTCATCGGTTGCCTTCTCCTTATCTGCGGCTTTGGCCCTCTGTGCTTCTTCTTTTCGCCTAAGATGCTCATCAAATTCTTCCTGAAATTTTTCTCTTTCTTCTCCTATGAGTTGGTTGTTTTTAGTACACTTGGCTTACTGATCTTTTTTTTGGATGAAAAAAAGGAAGGTTATACTCATTGCAAAAGATTCTACGATAGGTTTTTTCATGTACTGGTGTTTTTGCTGGATGGGATGTTTCACATTGTTCTTTATAAAGTCTGTAAATTTTGCTTATAAATAAACATTCATCAAGGTATCTACGACGAGTGTCTTTACGGGTATAGTGAGACTCAATAGTTGGGAAGCTTTTAATATGTTTCCCTACAGCATCGATATCTTCAGTCTTTGCCTTGTTTGAAGGAGGATGTTTACCACGCCTGTCCTCGCCAGAAAATGTTCCATTGTCAGATTTATGTCTCAAGGCAGTGTCGAGGGGTCATGTCCAGTATCTAGGGTTTTTAAGCAGAACTTCTTACAAACCCGATTTTCCGAAATACCTTTGATTTTAAAGGAATACTCATAACTAGCTCCTCTCATTTTCTTTTTACGGTCTCCTCTTGCTCTTACTCTTTAAATTTGGGTTATATGCACTCTTGACAGTAAAAAATCCTTTCGGCGATTATGCTCACCAAGTCGCCAGTATTCACTGCAGATAATAACTCGCTCTTCTTCTGAAAAATTTTCCTTGCATTTATACCTACATTTAGAGCAGTCTACCGGTTTGGGTACTCTTTCTGGCCTTTGTCTTCCCTTTGTGTCCACGTATTTCTTTCCAAATGAACGCCTTCTTTTCTGACATTCTTTTTCCAAGCTTGCTTTCTACATTTTCTTTTTCTTGCACTTTTTTTCCAGTTGGTGAATTTCTGTTTCATTTGCAAGCTGGCTTGCTTGCTGATGTGCCTTCTTTCTTCTAATTGCACAAGGTTCAGAGTTCTCTGATGTTGAATCTGCAGTGTCCTCGCCAGTACTATTGTAGTCGGGATCAAGGCTGCTGTCGTCAAGATCGCTGTCCATTGAATCTAATTCTTCTAATATTTCAGCGTCACTAAGGAATTTTGCCATCTTCACCGATGTACAGCAGACAGTTAATTATTATTAAATAAAGGAAAGGTAAGAATGAAAACTACCACCAAACTACTTAGAGTTGACTTGTATCCAATTAGCTAGTTGAGAGAGATAACTACTCCTCATAGTAAACTAGCTAATTAGAGCCTGTTCTCAATTTCATCTATTCTCATTTATGAATAAAACAAGTACTGCTAAATGTTACACGAAATTAGCATTGCATTTCAAAAATAATTGCAAAGTTATTACAGTCAAACAAAACTGCTAAAAGGGACATAGCCCGTTGTGGCTGGAAGCAAGAACTTTTCCAACCAGAACTGATTAAGTGGACATACCCAGTTGTGCTTAGGAATAAACTATGCAGTAATGGACTTAAGCAGTTAATGACTTTGCTAAACGGCCTCTTCTAATAAGATTTGGACATAAACACTTCTGGTAGATATAGCCCATGGGGAAAGAATCATTTTGGTGGACTTAACTCAATTTTGCCAAAAATGGACATAACCACTTTTGGTTGTCAGCCCTCGATATAGTTTGTTTTCTAAAAGATGATAGAATAAAAGTGATTGAATATTGCATAGGAGAGCACTGTTAGGAGAGTGTGTAGGTATTCTTAAAAGGATGTCAGTTAAATTCCACCACTTTTCGGACTGAATTTGGACTATCTTTAGAATAGTCGGATTTGTAATGGTTTCGTTGAAATTCGACTTCAGTGATGCAGTGGCTATGAATTTTGTTACTTATTGACTTTTTAACTTATTTGCATTTGTGTCACTTAATATCAGCAAGAACCTTGTTATCGATTAACCAGTTATATTGGTATAAGATTTTCGAATCTCTCTCTCTCTCTCTCTCTCTCTCTCTCTCTCACACACACACACACACACACACACACGCACGCACGCACACACAAATAAGATGAATGCGAAATACTGTATTTTCATTTGTCCCAAAGGCGTAGCTTTTCCAGACCTTTCCATCTCTTGTCACAAATGTTTTTTCGCTGTTTGTGTACCTGCGTCAGAGCAATATGAGCAAACGAGGAATAGTAAACATCCTTGGTTTTACCTTGGTCTTTGTTCAGTCACGTTCATTCTCATAAAAATAACTCGGGCTGCTACGAATGGAGGTTGTAGTGGTCGTGGTCTGTCTGTACCGGAGGGGAAAAACGTAATCTCAGTTTATACGCTTGTTTGTCTAGTTTGTCTATGCGGAGAAATTACAGCAAGTTTGTTTTTGCAAAAGCCATTCGTTCCAAAAACACAAGTAGGAACGATTTAGGACGTCCAGTCATACATAATCTGTGATGTTTTTTTTTTCAAGATTGCGCGGGAACAAATTTAACGAAAGTAAATGAAATATAGGTATTGTTACCAAGGGTATAAAATATTATAATTCTCTCTCTCTCTCTCTCTCTCTCTCTCTCTCTCTCTCTCTCTCCAGCTCCTAGTTCTATTTATTTGATTTATATGTGATTTTTATTTTATTTTGAAGGGTAGAAGCTCGCCAGTTCGTTTCTTCTCCTTTATAGCAGCCCATCCAGTGAGCGTCTTTCCAGCAGAATTCCTTATTCGTCCCACTGATTCGGAAGTTTGAACATGAAAGAAAGAGGCTGGAGGTGAATGATGCGGTAAAAAGTCCTGTCGTCTCCTTTAAATTTACATTATCTATACATATGAAAGACCTGTAGTTACGTTACGCATCCAGCATTTATGCGTGCGTTGGAAACGTCTGCGTGTGTTTTTGAGAATTAGTTAATAATTATTTAAGATTAAAAAAGAATAGCAAGAAAAAAAGTTTTGGTCACACACCATTAGTTTTCAGCCATGTGCTTTGTGATTAGTTTACATTAAAATACTGTTTATGTGTAATTAATGAGTCTTTTCTAAAGACCAAAAGTTAATAGTATTCTTCCGTAGTTGCTATTCTGAGCCATCAAGTAAAACGTCTAATCATAATGTTCCTTGGCAGGAGAAGACTTATGGATTAATTAAAGGTTCCAAACAGATAATGACACAGTCGTGGAATATATTAGCTTACCTGATTTTCTCTTCTTTACCTTTAGTCAAACTATGCCGCTAGATCAACTAGGATTCTTCATTACTTCAATATTCTTGAACATTTATTGTAAGCCAACTTGTTGAACTTGCAATAGTATATAGTGTAAGGAGATGTTGTTTAATGTTGATTAAATTTAGTGAGCATTATTGGCACCTGTGATAGAAGTGATTTCATTGAAACCTAAAGGAGGATTGTTACCTGACTTAGATGTACAAACATATATGGTATCTCGTACTTACCCCTATGGATTTATATCCGGGGATCAGTTGATGGCTTCCTTCCTAATGGGGGTCAGAATCACATCGAAGTTATATGTATAGAATGAATATCTCTTTCCTTAGAGGATTCACATATTATGGAGTTTATCATATATATTGTATGATAAATACGGGTCTTTATATCCGTGTACGCATGTTTGTAAATTTTAACTTAGTTCTTTCGCGTAGAATAAGTTTCTAGTCTACCTCTTTTAGATGAAAAATCTTCTTCGGGAAATTTATATGGACCTGCAGTTCATAGAAATTAAATCTGGGTTTTTCTTGTTACTCTGTAGTTGTGAGGTTCCCGATAATTGGATTATGTAATGTGTCATGTATGAATGTATAGTTTCAGCCTTTGAGTAAAACAAGAAAACAGTAAAATCTTCGACGATATTTCCCTTGGCCCCTGATGTTCGCAAGAGCCAAATGGGTCTATTAAGCACTCGATTGCGGACAGAACCAACGACACAATCTCTTTAATGAAGCGAAATAGGTTTTATTTTGCTAATCTCTGCAAACAGTCAGTAGAATTTAAAAATGCTCCAGTCTGTCAATATAGTATTATCAAGTTTTTTTTTTAATAATCAATGACTTATATACTAGTATTCGTCATTTTACTCATCTCTTGTTCTCCAGGTATTTTTGCTCTCTCTCTCTCTCTCTCTCTCTCTCTCTCTCTCTCTCTCTCTCTCTCTCTCTCTCTCTCTCGTAAAAGAGATTATGAAATGTTCAGCTTCATTTTACTATGAAAATAAGCCAGGGTGTCATTACTTAACGTTAATGAATAAGTGTTTTTGTCTTCGATCTCTTGCCCTCGCCATTTACATGAAAGGAGATGGGCATGATTTTTCTGCAGTGTAGATCGTCAGTCGAACTGAAAATGACAAGTGATAAACTGGGATTGTGAAGTGATTCTGATAAAAACTTTCAAGAAGAAACATCATGACATGCTGACACTCTTCTGTCCGTTATATTTTTTAACCTTTAACTTTGATGTATTTTTAGTTGTATTATTCATGAGCATCTAGATTCTTGGTAGTATAAAGGCAGACACTTTGTAGAGCTAAAGAGATAATAATGATAATGGTAAAAATAATAATGAATATTATTTCCTTAATGACAAAAATAATGTTAGTGTAAGAGAGAATCGAGACGAGAAGTCCTAAACCTTGGGACGTTATGTTGGCCGTTGTCCCAAAGCTTGGACCAAGGTGCATTCATTCTCCTTGCTTATAAACGAAGTCGCTGGCTGCACGTGAAATTCGTCACCACCGTTATTACACGCAGAAACGGTAATTTTTTATAGAGATTATTATTTTTATTATTATTGTTAACTGTGGTGAAGAAGCCGGATGGCCATGAATGATCTTGGAGTCAATTTGTGAAAAAAAAAAAAAAATCCAGATAGGTAACGTCAACTAAGAAATTAAATATAAATTAAGTGACAAAACACAGGATGTATATAATTAATACGGAACAACAATGAATAATATTCAGTAAATAAATATTTACCTATATAATAAACAGCTGTTTGAGTAAGGAGATAAACTCCTGACCAAAACAAAATGCGATTAAATCTGCCCTCAAGGTGGACAAAGCGAGCTCAAGCGTGCTGAAGGCTATGGTACAGAGGCTATGTAATTTGATGTAATGTGAAGGTAATTATAGGTCTCCCTTATGTTTACTAGGAATGATTGGGGCCCTTGTTTAACAGGTTAAGCAATAATTCAAATACTTTGAATTCAGTTCATTTATATATTAATATTCAGTTCTTTCCACACAAATACCTTTCATACGGGTTCGACGAAATCCAAAACAGCTAACTGGATTGTGTATAGTAATACCCCATGTCTAACACCTATTTATTTCCCTTTCACTCTCTAACTGCCAAAAATGACCATGCTTTAGTCGTTTGCATTCCCTTAAAAGGGTTAGCTATATTTTCTGGCATTATGTTTTAGTGATTATTTTTATGCCTCTATGAAAATGACCACGAAAGTATATATGTGTATTTTTTGGCTAGTAATGCCTTTAGCCCCAAAACAAAAAAATGCCCTTACTGTATATTTCGAATAAAAATGGCCCTGATTCTGTTCGTATATTAAGCTTTTATTTACTCATATATTATCAATAGGGTGTAAACCGAAAAATGCCGGTCATAGTTTGTGATGGCCAAATAACTTGGTAAGGTGATGATCGTGGCTCTGGCTCTAAAATACGAAATTCAAAACCACCAACAATAAAGAACAAGTAAAAAATGATCCGAAGTTCCTTCGGCGCAATCGAGTTTTCTGTACAGCGTATAATGCTGTATGAGCCGCGACCCATGAAACTTTCAGCCACGACCCGTTGGTTGCCTGTCCTATAGCATTGCCACACTCACGATCATGGGTAACTTTAACCTTAGATAAAATAAAAAAAAATAATGAGGCTAGAGGGCTGCAATTTGGTATATTTGATGTTTGGAGTGTGGATGGCCAACATACCAACTTGCAGCCCTCTAGCGTCAGTAGTTTTTTAGATCTGAGGGCGGACAGAAAAAGTGTGGACGGATAGACACATAGCCATCTTAATAGTTTTCTTTTACAGAAAACTAAAAATTAAAGTGCTTATTACTCTCTTGTTTAATTTTGTCTTTTTTTAATATGCTTCATTGTTAGGTAACCACGCTCAAGTAAATTGTGATTTGATAGCTTTTATTATTTTAATAAGAGAGAGAGAGAGAATTTCAGTCCGCATAATTCTGAAGGCGCTCAGATTTCGTGCGGAATGGAAGGGTTCAGCCAGAGATCTGTCTATCATCGCCTATTTCGGTAAATTGGCAGGGTATTCGAAGGGGCTCAGCTGAATTAAGACCTTTACGGGTTATTATTGTTGGATGAAGGTATGTACTTTGCCAGAGGATGATAAAGTGTTTAGTTGCAGATTCGTTATCCAAGCGGGACTATGATGTCGACCGGTCGCAGTTTACAGGAGCATTCCCCTTTTCTTAGAATCTTTCATGCACAATAAGTACAGGAAGAATTATTCACGAGTCTATACAGAAGAGGATCATTTAACTTTGTAGAAAAGGAGAGAATTTCACAAAGTTCTAGAAGAAATATTTGGAATCCTTACGGTAATGCATTAAAACCTTTATTTCTATTGTTATTGCGTGATGAATTGTATTCTTATGATAAGATAGAAAGATTTGTTTATTTGGCTCTTAACTTTGAAAAATTTAAATTGTCATTAAAGGCTTTTTAATAGCCATCATGATTTCTTTTACGTTTTTTTTTTAATGTTTTCTGATTCGATTTGAGATTTTTGGTATAGGGTCTGTAAGATATGTATATATATATATATATATATATATATATATATATATATATATATATATATATATATATATACATACATATATGTTAGAGAGAATATTCATAAGATTATTCATAAAAACTAAGTGCATGAAAAATATACAGACGCGTGAACTCGTAGAAGATGAGCCAGAGAGAGAGAGGAAGTGTTAGTGTTGGTCGTGCGCTAAAGACAAAAAAACAAAAAAAGTTTAATCGCTTTCCCAACGGATTTCGTTGCCGGTTGGTAACAAGCAAACGTCATTATTTTGGACCATTTGGCGAAAGTGAAAGGGCTATCAAAACACTTCTGTCGCTGCTCAGAAGGTGTGGGACGGTAAATCAAGAAAACGATGACTAAAGAAAACGGCGAATAAAAGGAATGGGGAACTGAACAGTGAATAGTGAAGCAGGTGAGAGAGGGTAAACAAGGTCTTAGCCGACACACCTCGAACCATGACGTCACGGTTGACACCTGAAAAAGACACCAGGACAGGGAGAAAGGAGGAGAAAGGAAGACAGACAGAGTTGCAACTACAGTCAGAGTAAGAACAGATGGTGTGTGATGGTGTTGCCCCCGTCGCGGTAACTGAACGTAGACGTTTACACAAAACACTCTCGAACATAGTTTTTTCCAAGTCCTAGTTTGGACTTAGCGCATTTCTGTCTCCAGTCCAGTCGACTTCCCAGAGAAGCAGCAATTAAACCTAGGGGGAACGTTTATACGTTAAAGGGGACAGTGAAGAAAAACCCTAAGACATTTTTGCATCAAGAACCCTAAGAATATTTATCTTCAACTTTTTCCTAAAAACGATAGAAGCCAGACGCCTTCCCGGTCTAATGCAACCTTAGCTAGGTTAGAAGATAGTCTTGAATATACATACATACATATATATATATATATATATATATATATATAAATAATGTATATGTATATACATATATATATGCCATATATATGTAATATATATACAGTATATATATACACACACTGTATATGTCATTATCTATGTATACACACATTTATATATGTAAGTGTATATGTGTACGTAAGTATTTTTCACCTTCCAACCATTTTCTGAAGAATAAACCTTTGCCAAGCACCTGAGGAAATCCTTTTTGAAATTTCCTCCAGCAATCGTCTCTCGGCTTCCTACTCTTGACGTGAGATATTTCATCAAAAGTCGAATGTCAACATTTTGACACCCCCCTGACACGAATGCCTCTTATAGTTGCCCTAAAAATCTGCCTTTTCTCATTGCATTTTGCCTAAATTTCTCCTTTTATTTCTATTGTTATTTTCTATTCGTGTGTTGTGGAAATGGTAATCGTTTTAGCATGTTGCCTTGTGGCTTTATACTGAAATGCTGCTCTCTCTCTCTCTCTCTCTCTCTCTCTCTCTCTCTCTCTCTCTCTCATGCTTTGAACGAAAAGTAATCGCAGGGGTGAGTCGACGAGTTTTAGTTTTCTGTTAAAGAAAGCTATTGTGCCGGTTTTGTCCGTCCGTCCGCATTTTTTCTGTCCGCCCTCAGATCTTAAAAACTGCTGAAGCTAGAGGGCTGCAAATTGGTATGTTGATCATCCACCCTCCAATCATCAAACATAGCCATAATCGTGCGTCTGGCAACGATATAGGACAAGCCACCAACGGGCCGTGGTTAAAGTTTCATGGGTCGCAACTCATACAGCATTATACCGAGACCACCGAAAGACAGATCTATTTTCGGTGGTCTTGATTATACGCTGTACAGAAAACTCGTTTGCTCAGAAGAAACTTCGGCACATTTTTTACTTGATTCTTTTTTGCACGTAAGTGGACATAGTTGACATACCCACTGGGTCTTAATCTCCAACTTTCAGTTCCGTTAATTTCATGGAATTTTTTTCTCTCTTCTCTGCCACACAAAACTTCCAGTGATCTCATGTCCAGTGAATGCAGCGTGATCTCAATACTATAAACAGTTGGTCGGGAAGATGGGTTTGTTTAGGGAAGAAATATAGAACAAAGACCTTCCTTGTCATATCCTGGATAGGGTACATGTAAATGCTTCGGTGTATGACGTCGCTTTTAATTAGTGTCTTATGCTGATGAGTTTTTCAGTTTTTATTTTGTACTAAGCAATTTGGTATTTTCCATTTCCACTGTGAGTTCTGAACAGGTAATCAAAGTTCTACCAATAGTATCAGTTGGTAATTAGTCTCTCTCTCTCTCTCTCTCTCTCTCTCTCTCTCTCTCTCTCTCTCTCTCTCTCTCTCTCTCTCTCTCATTTTATCGTTGCTTCATACTTTTCAATATTCATTGGGGGAAAGTCAGTTGTGTAACATTCACAGGAAACGGGAAGGGCCATGACTGAACATCAAGTGACAAGAAAGTATTATAGGAATTACTTTCCATTACTAACAGTGACGTTGTTGCAGGTGTTCCTCACCTGCCAGTAAAGGTCAGAAAATAGTATATGATTGAAAGAGTTTTGGAAATCTCCATTTATGTATAGTCTTCTACTTCTTACTGACGAGTGTTCTTGTGGCAGAGCAGTTTTAGTTTTCTCTAAAAGAAAACTATTGAGATGGCTATTTGTCTGTCCGTCCGCACTTTTCTGTTATCCGTCAGGTCTTAAAAAACTACTCAGGCCAGAGGGCTGCAAATTGGTATGTTTGTCATCCACTCTCCAATCATTGAACATACCAAATTGCAACCCTGTAGTCTCAGTAGTTTTAGATTGATCGGTGAAGGTCATGATCGTATTCAGCCTGATATAGGTGCTGAGCTTTATATATATATATATATATATATATATATATATATATATATATATATATACATATACATATATACATACAACATATATATATATATATACATTATGTATATATATGCATATATGTATATGCATTACATACATAATACATTATATATTTATATGTAAACATATATATATATATATATATATATATATATATATATATATATATATAATGCATGTATGTAAAATATGTTTGTAGCTATATATGTATATGTATATAAATATATATGTATGTATGTGTTTATGTAGATGGTGTGTGTCTTTGGCCTTTACCTTTACATAATTAAAACCTGCACGCCTGGAGCTGGCAGTCAGTGGGTTTCTATCTGTCATACTTTAAGGTATGAATTGTATGAACAACATATCGCTAAAGAAAATTCTTATATAGCAATTGACTTGTTGTAAAGAGCAAACCGAAAATTAATTCTTGAGCTGCATATGTGTAGTGGTGATTATTTTTTAAATCGAGTGTATCTCTTGTGAGATGCTGGTGAAGCTGTAGTTTATTACACAGAAATACAAAAAGATTAGCCGTAACCTCGTAGTTCAGTGACGATTGCATCTGTGTAGTAAAAGAAAAAGTAGTTTTCTTCTTACGAATTAACTCGTGGAGTACGCATTTTACAGTAAATTATGTGCTCTCTCTCTCTCTCTCTCTCTCTCTCTCTCTCTCTCTCTCTCTCTCTCTCTCTCTCTCTCTCAGTTCTATAATAGAAACATGGAATCTTTGTGAACCAGGTGTAAGACCAGTGCCTCCAACTGCAGGTATGCTCTCATTCAGAAGCAACTGCTTATCACATATGCATTTTAATCAGATATGAGATTGCTTCGTTGAGAAGTAATCTCATACCTGATAATAGACATTTTTTCTCTTCGAGCACCACGCTCACATTGTCTTATCCCAATATCTTGTATCTTTCTTCCTACTGTCGTCTGATTTCCCGTGATATTTTACGTATCATGGTGTCCTAAGTTCACCCTTTAGTAGCTACAGGGAATTGACACACGAGAATGACAACAACTCTCGCCCGCTTTCTGTCTCTTTCTCTATTGGTTATAAAAATTCCATAATACGTGTTAGGGAAGTTTTTAGATTATTTGATATGTACGCTGGAAGAGCGTCCAAGAATTCCAGCAGGAAGTGAAACAAGGGAAGGAATGACAATATTCTTTTTCCTTGGGTCTGTCTTTGTTTTTGGCTCGGTGCACACACGCATTTGTTTCTCTTGCTGTTTTTTTTTTTATATCGGATATTTATACGAAATGAAGGTAAGAGAGAGAGAGAGAGAGAGAGAGAGAGAGAGAGTGAGAGAGAGAGAGAGATTCGGGAAATGTTCAATAAAATATAAGTTTTCGTTTCGCCGACAGTCATCGCGCTACGAGCTTCTCAGTAGTGGGTTTTACATATATAAATAAGATCACTTTTTCTGGCGTCTTCGATCTCACGCCCTACTATTGATCCCACAAAGACATCTGAGGAATAACCTATAACAGAGGAGACCGTTTTTCTCTGTCCCTCTGCCTATCTGTTTGTCTGCCACGCTTTAGTTTAGTCAAGAGCTTGAGCGGTAATGGTTGGATTTCATATATTTTTAGCTCGAAGGTTATTCTTATCTTAATGTTGAATAGGTAATAATATTTTCCATTGTTAGCAATTGCATTTTCCTGTTAAGGAGCGCTTCTAATGTATACAGTAAATAATTTCACTGATAAAGTGTTCATAGCCAGGAATTGGAAGAACGTGAGCGCTTTCATTTTTTATTTAGTCTTTGTACTATAATATGCTTGTATTTATAAACGTTTTCTCGTTCGAATACTTAGACCTTGGGTAGTTGCATGAGAAATATTTATTATATATGCAGTATATATATATATATATATATATATATATATATATATATAAATATATATAAATATATATATATATATATATATATATATATATATATATATATATATATATATATAACATGTATATATATATATATATATATATAATATATATATATATAGAGTATATATATATATATATATATATTATATATATATATATATATATATATATATATATATATATATATATATATATATTGGATTTGCAGTTCAGGATTAGCGTGGCAGTGATTGTTGTGTTTTGATTGTATTGTTGTGACTATGTATGTTATTTCCTACGACGGTGAATAAGAAAATATAACCTTGCCCAATGTATTCATAAAAGCCAATCTCACTGTCGCCTCAAATGCTTGCAGTATGTGTGTTTGATATTAAAACGAACATTCAATTTGCTTGTATGAGCACTGTATCGGAAATGGCTATCAGTCAGTCAGGAGAGAGAGAGAGAGAGAGAGAGAGAGAGAGAGAGAGAGAGAGAGAGAGAGAGAGAGTAATATTGGTTATTTGGAACTGGAGAGAATGTTAGTGTATAGGGTATCATTAATTTTATTTGTAGAGTGGGCAATGGGTCTGTCTGAATTTTCTGCTTGACTTGCATATCCTTTCATAAACTGATCTTGGAGTTTTGGAATGTGTGCTGTGAATGTAGTTCATCCTAGACTCCTTCTTGGCCCTTTTCAATTTGTTAGTTTCCCGTAAAAGAAAACTATTGAGATGGCTATCAAATCTTCAAAACTACTGAGGCTAGAGGTCTGCAAATTGGCATGTTGATCATCCACCCTCTAATCATCAAACTTACCAAATTGCAGCCCTCTAGCCTCATTACTTTTATTTTTATTTAAAGTTAAAGTTAGCCATGATCGTGCGTCTGGCACCGCTATAGGTGCGAACAACACAGGCCAACAAGGGGACTTGGCCGAAAGTTTCATGACCACGGCTGAGAGTGTTATGGACCGTGTACAGAAAACTCGATTGCGCCGAAGAAATTTCAGCGCATTTTTTACTTGTTTCCTTGGAAACCGCTTTGACGTCACTCATCGATAGAGTAGTAGTATAGATGTTATTTTATTCATCAGCTATCGCTGACGGGAAGAATTAAACATGATATTACGAAAGAAAATTAAAGTTTCCGATGAGTCATTATTCTGTGAAATGTTGTTCAAGCCTCCATTGTTCCCCCCCACAATCGAAACTACCAACTCTCTCTCCATTTGGTAGGGTCCAGGTGCGTTTACCCTTTTTCAGTAAATCCCAGAATTAGGACATTTATCTTATGGAAATGGTTGGAAACCCTTTATACATGCATATGTTCTGCTTAGGAAACCTGTTTTTTGGTATTTTCTTTTGCGAGGTGCTCAAAGGCTTGACCTTCTTTGACAATGATCATAGTCGCCCCATATTCGGCGTCTGAGCCAGACGTAACATTTACGTCATTAGTTTTTCATATATACAAATCCAACTTCTAAGGACTAGCCAACCTTGGAATCAAATAGAAATCCTTCTATACTGTTTTGCTAACGATTAGTTTTCCGTTGTCTAGGTATGCAAAATTTGATGTAAGTCGTACCTTTCCTTCTACGTATGCGTAACTGTTTTTGGTGCACTCTGCTGATAAGTCCGAAAATGCAATCCCTGTGTGTTAAATAGCTCCATTTGAGGGTTCCTTCTTGTTGCTTGATTGGAAAAGTCTGGGTAGTAGTCATAATTTTTTGCAGTTTTCCGTGCAATAGTCAGTGCATTTTAACTTTTCATGTATTACATCGAGTTATTTTGGACCTAGGATAAAATTATTTTGACGTCAGTTTGTTTCTTCATACATCAACATTGCTTCGTGTTTCACAAAGCATAAAATAATGCCATTTCATTTCAAGTCTCTCGTGGCTGTTTTCTTTTTACTTTGGGAACAATACGAGGCAATATCGGTAGACTTTCATTCGAAGCCGTGCTTTAGTTCAATTTTGTTTCGCCTTGTATTTCACCAAATTTTTTACAGGTCAGGCGCTTTCTTTCTCGTTCAGTATCGCTGTAGGCATTTATGAGTGCTGGTGGGAAAGGCGGGTGGGGAAGAACAATCAGGCTTTTTTATTGGTGCATATTTTATATTATTTACTTTAATTCTCTTTTCATAAATGGTGTTGCAGCATTGAAGCGAAAGCATTTTTGTAGTACGGGGTTAATGACATGCCTCTAAAAACGTCCGTGGTAAGACGGCGTTCTCGAAGCAGATCGTGAGCCCTTCATGATGAAGACACAGCTGTCTCACCTTGTCACTCATGCCTCTTCTTCCTTGATGGCACTGATTTCCGTACGATTCTGTGTAGCAAATTTGCGACCAGGCCCACAAGTGGTTCACTGTAGACATTATTATATACTAAATATTGTTTACAGCGTCCCTTCGGCCCGTGGCTTCGCCCACATTTTAGCCTTTTACTTTAGTTACATAACACTTCCTTTCTTCAGTCTGACTCTCCGGCTACTCCAACTCCTCTTTTCAATGTGTTAAGCACTGAAAGGCTGAGAGTGCGCCATTGCTTGGCTGTATAGCCGAATTTTTATAAATCAGATCAACGGGTTATTAATATTCTCTTGCTCAATTTTTTTTTTTTATTCTGAAGTTTTTATGATTAGTCATGTACACTTCTTCCGTTCCTTTGAAATTTCCAGTAATGTAATATATCAATCCATTCATTAGACAGTATTCCTCTTAAATTTATAAAAGTAAGTTGTGAAACAAACATTTTTTATCTATTCATGAAGAAGTTAAGAGTGATGATCAAACGGCTTGTTTTTATTTTCCGTAAATCCTTCTATATTCACCAACTATAACTTCATTCACCCTTATTATTTTTCCAGGAAACTCAAATCCTATGAACAGATAGCAGAAGCAATCATTTTGTGTTTTCTTTCTTTTAACCTTCAACAGTCGTTCTTTAGTGTTATGTCTCATTTTTATCTTCTCTTTTTGTTTACGGTATTCAGACTGTCCAGTACATCTTTCACTCATAATAGTTGTCATAATTGTTGTTGATATTTGGTTTCCATGACCGTTGGTCATATTTACTACCTTTTAACTTATAGTCAGCCCTCAGTAAAAGTAATTACCTTTCATTGCCAGAAACTGCGTAGGTATCTTGTCTATTCACTTTATTTCTTCTCTTAATCTTAAAATCCACCTTGTAATAATTACCTGTCCTTTTATAGGCTATCATTAACTCCCCACTACGAATTAGCTGTATTTTTATAGCCTATCATTAACTCCCCACTATCATTTGGCTGCCACTTTATAACCCATCATTAACTTCCGATATCTGCTAGCTGTCACTTTATATCTTTACTTCTTAAACCCAATAGAATCCAGCTCCCTGAATTTTCGTGTTTCTGTAACATGTTACTTGGTTCATATTTGACTGTTTTTTTTTCAGAAGGAAGGTTACTGTTTTTGTATTTTGCTTACTTGTATTCTGTACTGAAGTTAATTACACTTATCAAGAGAAACAGTACTTTTATTACACTTATTTTTAAATTTTTCCAGATAATGCAAAGGGAATTTGTTAGTTATAAATACATAGCTGAGTGGGTACATCAGTTTTATAAAAACTTTAAATTTAGGATAATAATGTAAAGTAATGGGATGTTTCTCGGAAACTAGGACAATTTATCTTCCATGACTTGGGTGTTCTTTACAAAGGACACCTTTTCGTAATGGGGCCATTGTCTCCCGCCACCTACGTGTCCTGAAACAAAGAAGTCTCTCTTGCAGAAACAACGATTGTCACTTTTACTAGGAAGAGCCATTAAAGGTGTTCTGTTATGCTGAATGACGTTCATCGTTGACATCCTTCACTTTCTTCATTAGCCCCGTAAGGGGTTAGTGCCGTCAGTGCATTTCATGCGGTGCACTGTAGGCATTACTTAAGGTTCTTTGCACGTTGTTGGCCCAGCGTTCGGCTCTCCGACCGGCCAATGAAGAATTAGAGGAATTTATTTCTGGTGATAGAAATTCTTAGCCACGTAAAATAAATCTGATCCTTCGGGCCAGCCCTAGGAGAGCTCAGTGGTCTGGTTAAACTAAGATATACTTAACTTAAGGTTCTCTGCAGGGTGCCTTCGGTCCCTAGCTGCAACCACTTTCGTTCCTTTTACTGTACCTCCTTTCATATCCGCTTTCCTCCATCTTTTCACCCTCTCCTAACAATTGATTCATAGTGCAACTGCGAAGTCTTCCTCCTGTTACACCTTTCAACCCTTTTAATGTCAATTTCCGTTTTAGCGCTGGATGACCCCATAGGTCGCAGTTCTTGGCCTTTGGCCTAAATTCTATATTCAGTTCAATTCACTATCGTCATTAATGACTATAATAGTCGGCGTAGACTTGTTCGTCTTATATCCCATCTTATCCTTTAATTTGAGGCCCATTTCCTTAAGTTTTTCTAGCATCTTATGCGTCTGTTTTCAACCTGGTTGTGGAGTTTATTTTATCACCTGTTAACGTCCATTATCCATTTTGTCCATCTGTTTCAAGTCTGTCTTTGTGAATTATCTGTTTATTTTGGTAAGTTTGTGTGGATTCTCTAATTCGGTATAGTATCTAAACTAATCACTTTGATGCGTTATATACAACTAACACACACACACACAGAGAGAGAGAGAGAGAGAGAGAAGTATATTTCTACAAAGGACTCGTGCTGGCTGGAACGTTTGAATATTTAATGAAAAAGGGAAGAGAAGGGGGATGATGCATGGCAAGTATTTATTTAAACAAATAAAAGAAGAATGTTTCTTCAATGGATAGATAAAAAAGCAGTGTCTAAGTAGCTTCGGGTTATTTAGGTAGGTAATTTGAAAAGCGGTTCTCTCTCTCTCTCTCTCTCTCTCTCTCTCTCTCTTCTCTCTCTCTGTCTGCTAGTTGTATATAACGCATCAAATTTATTAGTTTAGATACTGTACCGAATCAGAGAATCCACGGAAACTGACCAAAAACTACAAGGTAATTCACAAAGACAGACTCAATAGATGAACATGTTGGATAATGAACGTTATCCGGTTATGCATACACACACACATATATATATATATATATATACTGTATATATATATATATATATATATATATATATATATATATATATATATATATATATATAGATATACACAATGTATATAATGTATGTATGTATGTATCTATGTATATGTGTATATATATATATGCATATATATATATATACGAGTATACATCTACGTAATGTTACGTTGAAAGGAAAATTGAAAATTCCACTCAAGAGCTAGGGGTCTACAAGGAGAGCTAGGAGAAATGAATAGAAGTGTAACTAACATAGTAGAATGAAAATTTAGTGGGGTAATAAAGTAATACTGTAACTGGAGAGAGAGAGAGAGAGAGAGAGAGAGAGAGAGAGAGAGAGAGAGAGAGAGAGAGAATAAAATGGGAAAGAGAGAATGATAGCAAACTACGAATCGAATGAGTATTATTGAAGAATATGTTATCTTTGTAAATGAATGAATGAATACATCATCATAATGCAGCACTTTATTTATTGCAAGCATGCTTTTAAGTGCACTCATCGACAGGAACAATAAATTTATTGTAATTATATTTCAATTGATGTCAGATGATATGATGAAAATCTGTCTGTTGTAAATACATAGCTAAGTGTCTATTTTATTTGTATAAGAATTTGAAATTGAAAGCAAGAATGTAAATAAATAGGATGTCTCTTGGAAACTAGGACAGTGTCTTTATGCCTTAGGAGTTCTATTATAAGGACGACTTTTCTTAGTAGAGCCATTGTATCTTACCACCCATGTGTGAGAGAGAGAGAGAGAAGAGAGAGAGAGAGAGAGAGAGAGAGAGAGAGAGAGAGAGAGAGAGCATAAAATGGGAAAGCGAGAATGATAGCAAACTGAGACGAATGGTATTATTAAAGAACACATCTTTATAAACGATTGTATACATTATCACAATAAAACTAAATTTTTTAGAATGAGAGTAAACAGTAATTATTGTAAATATGCTGTTAAGGTTTCCATTAAGTGAGAAACTTGGTAAGACTGAAAACAGAAATGGAGATCCAGGCACAACTTTGGTACTGATCCGTTCCCCTATCCCAGGGGTTTTCAACCTGGGGGCAGGCGTAGTTGTGTACTTACTTCCCTTCAGTACAGTACTTGCAAACATACACAATGGGATGTTTTTCTGCGTTTGTTTTGTTTTTTCTACTTCATATACAAAGTGATGGGGGGTACATTACTGACATTAAAAATAATTCAAAATGGTACGTGGGGAGAAAAAGGTTGAAAACCCCTGCCTATCCCCTGGCGAGTTTCCTTTGAAGATATTCCTTTTGAAAAGTTTGTACCTGGTCGCGTATTTGAAGAAGAATGTTTTCGTTTTTATTTCACTTGTGGTTTTTCTGGGGAATTTAAGTATTTATTAAAGCAAGAAATTCTCTAAAGATGAGAATATTTTGCATTTTATCCACGATTTGAATTTCATTCATGTCGTTTTAAGAAGAATGCGCATTGGTTACTTATCGGTTATCAGTACAGCGCAACTAAAATGGAGGTTGGTTGCATTACATGCCTAGTACTAAGACGACTACATGACACAGACGGTGTTTTATCCGAATAAAACCGGAATTTTGCGCCTTTTTCAAGTGTGGATTTTAAAATGCATTTCTCTCTCTCTCTCTCTCTCTCTCTCTCTCTCTCTCTCTCTCTCTCTCTCTCTCTCTCTCTCTCCTGTTGCCACCCTTCCCTCCCTACTAACCTGGCTGGATTGCTGCTAATATTTTAACTTCTGTTTCAGTTGATGAATATTTATTCATGAGATGCACATTAAATATCGAGTTTTCGTCGTATGAAATTGGCCTTTCCGGTCAAAATGGAAGATTTATTTAATGTTCAATCCACTTTTGCCCGAGCTCTGCTCTGTAATTCGCAGTTTGCATTGGAAAAGCAATGTTTGCTGAAATCATTCAGTTTAACATGCCCTCATTTTTCATATTCTTGTAATTAATGTCGATAAAACTCTGAAGTTGGCATGACCCAGTATTTCGAAATCGTTCTAAAATCGTTGTTTTTGTCTGAATTTTCTCCGCTGTCATTGTCTATGTTCTGTTGTGTTGTAGCATCGGTTTTTTTTTTATAGCAATTCCTGTTACTTTCGTCCACGTAGATTTATTGTTACTTTATTCTTCTCTTGAATGACTTCCTTCTGTATTATTTGCCAAAGTTTCATAGAGCAATTTGATATTCCTCTCCGTTCGCTGCAATGCGTGAACGAGGTAGCAAATTTTTTCCTTCTCACAAGAGCTTTTACTTGTATTTATGCTGGGTTGCTTACAAGATTATTAATTTCCACACCACAAATTCCTTCCGTTATGTTGATAAAAATTCAATTTTGATTTATGCTTAATTTTTTTATTGAATCATGAGATTAATGAAATGCTGGATCTATACCTAACGTTCAGGTATAGATCCTCTCGAAAATTCACCGTGTAACTCGTATGTATCATGGACGTATATGTAATTGAATCTGTTATGCTACTGATAAAATATCTCTTCTTGTGATAACGCAGGAAGACTTGTTTTAAAAACCACCTTAACGGGATTTTGCCTCCGCTCCACTCGAGAACAACTACATGATGAGAATGACCGCATTTGGCTGGTGTTGTTCCTCGGCTTATGCACACCTTTAATGCCTCTGGTAAACTAACGGCCATTCCTTACTCGTAAATTTTAATCTTTAAACACTTTGTAATGCTTCTCAGTGCATACAAATGCTCTCATTGCCGCGCATCCCAATCTTTATGCACGGAATATGTGTCAGTAAAAAGAATGTGCTGGCACTAAATTCATGCTGTTCTTTTACACCGTCTGTTTTTCATTCCAAATATGCACTACTAGTACTTTCATCCGTCTGCTTGTGAGTGTTAACTATAGCTAGTTGTTTCGCTGCTCATATAACAAATTCGTCCTCGTATCTTGTTGCCTGAATCCTGTTACAGGTAAATCCTTCGAGCTGTTTCATCCTGAACTCCTGTTACACTAATTTAGTTCTTTTGCTGTGTTTCGAGAATCTTAGAAAAACAAGGTCACGCCATGGCCGTGAAGTTTGGGCCATTTCGTTCAGTTACATAAGACCAATAGTTATCAAATCCGTCATCATGGCACTCTTGAATGGTTTCTGGAATTATTGACATATTCATTCAAATAAAACTGGATTCTAAGAAATAATCCTTAATTGTTCACTGTATTAGAATGTTATTGCTCGTATTTAAAGGATTACTGCGAATGTTATTCAAAATGCAGAATCATTGGCAAGTTCTTAGAGAAACTGCAAGAATGATTAAAGATACGTAATCTGATCATTTTACCCATTATAAAAAAGAAATAATATAAAAAGATAAGAAACAAATGTTCGTGTTTCGTGATAGATTTCTAACGTGTTGTAGGTGCACTTATTACAGAGCAGGCAACATATATAATACTCTTATTGATTAAGTGCTATTCGTATAACTTTGATACGTACAATAGTTGGTTAAATTAAGAAGTAACGTACATTACATAAATGTTCGGCTGGGAGGTGAGAGGTATTGGTCTCTTCTAAGTTCTCCTCATTTATTCTTTTACATTATTGTGTCTGTTTACTAGTGTTGTTGTTCCTAGGCGGACGTACGTCGCTGCTTTTTCAGTTATTGTTTTATTTTTCTTGATGCGTTTGTTGGTTGAAAGCAGGTCACGTTTGCATAAGAGTTTGCTTGTCCCATCTCATCCTAGAATTGTAGTGTTAACTTGTGAATTATTTTGATAGGCTCGAGAGTATTATCAAAGGTTTCAATGATCTCCGCTTTCTTTCTTTATTATCTCTACCTTTCTGTCTTGGGCTTTCACCCTTCCCGGGAAATAGCTCCTAGAACAGAAATAATTTTAAATACAAGTTATGAAAATGGTGTAGCAAATTTTTATGTGTGGACAAGTGTTTAATGTTTATTCATATTTTAGTGGTGTTTTGAGTATGAAAAGGTTACGAACTGTTTTAAGTAAATTGTAAAGTATGTTGCATGTGTGGAAATACAAAGCCATTTTTTTTAAATGTCCATCTAAGACACAAAGCATTCCAGAGTTTTTTTTCTAGCTTTAATGGTGTAAAGTGTGAGGTAATAAATTTTTCTGTAATATATATATATATATATATATATATATATATATATATATATATATATATATATATATATATATATATATATATATATATTGTTTTTTATAGCAAGCCAGGTTGAATTCCGAGCTGGTGAATTCTCCTACTTGAAGTGTTTCTGTTCTTACGATGTCAAAATCTTAGTAAAGGTTTAGAAAGAGATAAATCTGCTTTATATTTAAAGAAATGGCTAACCTCTAATCTCTTATTTTTGCATTTTCTATGTGTTGGCACGGTGTTGTAGTGATTTTTCACATTTTCATCGGAACATATTCAAGATATACTCGTGGAACGGAATTGTATGAGATGTTATTTCTCAGTAGAATAGGATGTAAATATATGACATTGTTTGCATGTTGGTTTTTTTAGTTAGGATTTTATATTCCATTAGGATTTTATATTCCATGAGGTTTTCGATATTTTTAGTGTTCATGTCGTAATGAAGTATGTTGTTATGCGTCCTCTTGAAGTAATAAAGAATTGACTATTCAAGAACTTGGCATTCATCAGTACGATGTGATTTATGACGTAAGGAACTATAAATTAGATTATCGTTACTGAACCTATATTTTGCACAGTGCAAGTGAACATAAAGTTTGTGAAATACCTTCGAAATCAGTCTGTCTCTGCGAGCTAGGTGCCGACTAGATTTTTTCCTCGGGAAGTTGATCGCCCAGGTGTTTGTGAAACAACCAATAACCCGATGTTCCAAGTTGATCGCCCAGGTGTTTGTGAAACAACCATATAACCCGATGTTCCTTTGTTGCGTCACGGCGCCTCGTTCCCTTGTATGCTGCCACGACATTGCATGAACGCAATTTCTAAGATTACCTGCCAGGCTCCCTCTCTCACCTTCCCTTTATGCGATATGGAATTGCAGATGTCACCCCTAATTTTCGTATTCTTTTTTCACTGGTTTCATTTTTTTCACATAAACGTTTTAGTGATGAGTTATTTTCCATTAAATCAGGATTACATTGTCGACATCTGAATAGATATTTTATTCTCTCTCTCTCTCTCTCTCTCTCTCTCTCTCTCTCTCTCTCATAATTGATACTGTTTGAAGTTTATCCAAAAGGTTTTATATGTAAGCATAATAGATGTCTGAATAATTGTGTAAACTGTTCTATTTAATTTTTGCTGCATTGATGGAATTGTTTAAATTCAGAAAAAATGTTCTGTGCAACCAACTGATTTTTTTCTAACAAAAACTCTATCGGTTGAGTTTAAAAAGTAATAATGAAATACAGAGAAAATGGAAGATACGTGGGAGAACAAAAGTACTATGAAGTGATGAGATAAAAACAAGGAAATTAGCAGGAAGGGGCTACAAAATGTCCTTCAGATTGAGGGTTGTGTATTTAGTAATCATGAACTGTAGCTTCGTTCAGTTTTTACGCGTTGGGGATCAGTAGTTATAAATAAGGCTTTACTTAACTATTAATGTAAAATGTAAATACACCATTATGTTACAAGCTTTTGCTGAGTAAAAACATGAACACCATTGTGTAATGTTGTTGTACAGTGTTAAGTATACCTTAGTTTAACCAGACCACTAAGCTGATTAACAGCTCTCCTAGGGCAGGCCCGAAGGATTAGATTTATTTTACGTGGCTAAGAACCAATTGGTTACCTAGCAACGGGACCTACAGCATATTGTGGAATCCGAACCACATTGTAGCGAGAAATGAATTTCTGTCACCAGAAATAAATTTTTCTAATTCTTCATTGGCCGGTCGGAGAATCGAACGCGGGCCCAGCAGAGTGCTATCCGAGAACGATACCAACCTACCCAATGAGGAACTATTGTACAGTGTTAATTCATTGAGACGGTTCCAGTGAGTGGTGTGTGAGCACAGTAGGTACATGTTTGCCTTTCTCTTCATTTGTTAGAGCGGCTAATTAATGGACTAACGCCGTTAGATTTTTTTTTTTCCTCAGTGACCGTGGAATCGCAGTCTTTCTCAGTGCTGTTGGTTTATCATTGTTCACTTAGTCATGTTTAATCTTACCTACTGTGAATCATATATTTTATCTGGATAGGATTTACCTGGATAGGATTTATCTGGATAGGATTTATCTGGATAGGATTAGAATGTTAATCCCTTTCCTTAAGTTAGGATTGTCAGTATTCCCCAGATACTGGATACTTATTGTTGTGTTTCTAGAGGCCATTCAGGTACTTCAAGACGTTTTCCCTGTCATCCTTTCTTTCCTTTTAGTCCGTGTGGACGAAGGTTGTTGGCTTAGTCTACTTGATCTTCCGTCGGAGAAGGGATCTTTTCCTCAGGCATTTTTCTATAAGTTTCATAATTATGTCCATTTCAAACTACTTTTTAAACCTTATGTTAATGTACGTGATCAATTTCTTTTTAGTTCTTTTTAGTTTTCTGTAAAAGAAAACTATTGTGCCGGCTTTGTCTGTCCGTCCGCACTTTTTCTCTCCACACGTTTTTCTGTCCGCACTATTTCTGTCCGCCCTCAGATCTTAAATACTATAGGCTAGAGGGCTGCAACTTGGTATGTTGATCATCCGCCCTCCACTCATCAAACATACCAAATTGCAACCCTGTAGCCTCAGTAGTTTTTATTTTATTTAAGGTTAAAGTTAACTGTACAGAAAACTTTATTGCGCCGAAGAAACTTCGGCGCATTTTTTACTTGCTTGGGGTAGTGCTGGTTCTTTCAATCGTGGTTGTCGTATTCGTTATATATATATATATATATATATATATATATATATATATATATATATATATATATATATATATATATATATATATATATATATATATATATATATAGTGTTCATGCTGTGAATGCTGTAATACGCAGTTTAGTCCTTGGTGTTGTTACTATCAGTCTTGTAGGAGTTGTTGCTGACAAAGGAAGACAGGGATAATATGGTGCTGCTGCTACAGACGAAGAACCGATATACTAGTCTTTGTGTCGGAATTGTTCGCTGCGAGATGGTTAAAAGAAAACGCCATGTCTTTGACGTACACTCCTGCGTAATGTTAAACTTGCAGAAAAGCCTTGTCTGTGAGGTACTCCGTTGCTGTAATATTACACTTGTTTTATGACTAAGAGTTGACATTGCTTAGGTTTAAAATGTTTTTGAAGTCGCTTTAGTAATTTTACCTTTAAAAACCATGACAATATTAATTCACTGGAAGATCTTTTCATGTTTTAATCTCTACACAGTTTTTATGACTTGTGCCCGGTTATATCTATTGCTGAAGGGCCGGGTATTATATTGTTAACTATTATTATTATTGTTAGTAGTATTAGAATGATTAACACTATTTTGGTTCTGGTTATTTGTGTTATTATTGTTAGTATTTCGTGCACTACAGCGGAGGAATTTAGTCTTGAAATTCGACTTCTTCAATTGTCGACGGTCTAAATCGTAATGTGAATGTCTACCAGTGTTCAGTAATTCTTCAAACACTCGCTGTATGTCCACACACAAAAAATTATTCACTCAGAGTATATCAATCAAAAAAATTTTTCGTTATATTGCAAATTGGAAAATTAAAACAATTTGTCAAATTGTCACACAAAAAAATTAAATTCTCTATTGAGTTCAAGTGCACAATTAAAACCTTTTTCAATACATAAAATAAATTCTTATATGAAATTGGGCATCATATCATCAAAATTCATCATAATAAGTACACAAAATTATATATATAACTTTTCAAATAATCATCACCAACCGAGTGAAAAAACTAATTCCCTATCTAAATTATTTACTAAATAATTAATTATCATAGAGAGAGTAATGCTGGTATTTATGCAAAAAGAATTTTATTCACTAGAGAGAGTTTTCTTAATTTTCAATCTTATAGCAAGATGCGAAACAAAAATATATCTTCACTTATTTATTAAGAGAGAGTGGACAGTAAATTCCTTACTGTGTTGTGTTGTTGATATCGTGATATCGCTAAATGTTGTGCCTTTCGACGGTGAGTGTTTCGCTGCGTTGTTTTTCGGAATCTTGTTGAAAGTCTGTGCGCTGTTTTTCTTCAATCACTCGATGCAATGTCGCAAACACTGGGCTTATTATCGCTGTCGGCGTCTTGCTCAATTTGTTGACGGTAACAGTTCAAAATGTTTTTGGCTTCGGGACGCACTAAAACGGTTTTTATGAGGCTTAGGCCTAAAGCTCGTAAAAAATATTTGATGTGAAGAGAGAAGTAAGGACATTTGGAAAGGGTAGTCACTAGTCAGGACAGCTCCTCCCTGCAGGTGCCATGACCGGGTACGAAAATTCATGCTCATCATTCCTCTCTCTCAGACATCCACGTCTAAACATACCAGTTACAATTATGTCTCTCTTGTGTAGTACTGCTTGCAAAATGTACCACCGGAAGTGACGAGCACTGGACTACAGGGTCCGACAATGTAAAGAAAGTGTCTTACAATTCCTACAAAATTCCTACCTATCTTTCCCAAAGCAGATGAACAACATTTCTCAGAATACAGAAACTATCAAAAACAGCCTGAGTGCCCTGGGAATCTTTTCCAGGATGCCTTCACCGATATCATGATCGAAAGTGAGTGAAGGTTTCATTACCCTAAACAAAAACAAAAAAAAAATTAAGAACGAGAAAAACAGACATACAAATAAACAAGAGCAAAACATAACACACACAATGAGACTGGATTGTTGAAACTTCAAACACAATCAGACATTTCAGAAAAATGATTAGGAAACCAATAAGAAATGATATGAGGGACACTCACGTTGCTTGCGGCAAACGTCTTGTCTTGAGGGAAGGAAGGCACAGTCCCCCTCCTTCCCATGGGTCTTGACAGGAAGGAAAACGGGACGCCGAGCGAAGGCTGTACCATCCTCAAAATTAAACAACAATCTTGTCCCAAGCGAAGGCTGTACCATCCTAAAAATTAAACAACAATCCTGTCCCGAGCGAAGGCTGTACCATCCTAAAAATGAAACAACAATCCTATCTAAATACTGAAAATATAATGGCTTCTCTCTCTCTCGCCAAACACAAACCTTTACAAAAGTAATAACTCGGTAAATGCAAACAATGCGCTTGGATTGTGAGCATGTATAATCAAATGGCAGCAAATTTCACAACAGAACATAAAAAAGTATTAAAAAGTCATGAGAGCTTCATAATCCCAATTTAGGCAAGCAAGCTTCTTTCTTCTTTCTTCTTTCTTCTCTTTCTTCTTCTTCTTCTTCTTTCTTCTTCTTCTTCTTCTCTTCTTCTTCTTCCCTCTGAATGAAAGGAACAGGAGTGTCCTGTCCCCTCCTTAGACAATGAGTTTTGAGACAGTCAGGCAGGAGGTTGGCTCTTTAGCCCTCTTCTGATTTTCTCCAGGATTTTATTGACAACTGTAAGTGATAGAAAACTTAATTGAAAATCGAGGGCGAGAACATGAAGAGCATATTATTATTATTATTATTATTATTATTATTATTATTATTATTATTACATATTATTATATTATTATTCCCTGACACGCGTCTGGTTCAATGAGTGAGCACATCTACAGTCTACAGGTCTTCACTCACTTCCGGCTGATCTTCATCTTAGAGCCGGTCAAAACATTGCAACACAATCAATCAGAATAGACACTGTCATATATTATATACTGTACTTAACCAGCGATTTCTGGTAAACACTATTTCCAACAGATCTTTGTATCTGGTTTCCCTATTAGTGAATCATTTCCCTCACCACACAAAATGTGTGCCATTTGGAACTACACTAAGAGATGAGGTGTATCAGTGTTCTTACATGCAAAAACCTCTAACGATACAAATATGAACACCTAACACTCGCCCCTTCTGCTGCTGCTGCTTACTGGATTATTCCTCGAGGACTGAAGTGTCTGAAGAAGATCTTGAACTTCTATGAAACACCCATGACTCGTCTTGGAAAGAAAACACCCACCACCCATCAGCCTCCTCCTACCGGTTATGATACCGACGAAGCTCTCCGCCCTCTAACCGCCAAAGAAGGCTACAGAAAACAAGCAGTTAACACCTGCTGAATCCTCACGCCTTTTCCTTTTCATCCCCTCCTCCTCCTCCTCCTCCTCCTCCTCCTCCTCCTCCTCCTCCTCCTCCTCCTCCTCCTCCTCCTCACCTTCCTCCCCGACTCATCTGACGGCTGAAACACTCACTAAATTTAACCCTGCCCCCTTTCAACCCTCACCTTCCACTTCCCTCTCGGGCCTATGGCACAACGAATACATCACGCCGCCGCTTCGGCGCTACCATCTCGAAGGTCTTCTTCCAAAACCCAGTGAACAACACTACGAGGTCATTCATTATCTGCCCTTATCCAGGAGAGCTCTCTGCTGTGGACCCTCTTTCACAACTCCCACACATCGTTGACGCCCCTCGCAGATGGGGAACCAAGCTCCAAGGTCCTTGCTCCCTTCATATCACCAGGCCCAAGGTTAGTTCAGACCTTACAGACCTAGTTCCGTGCCAAATAAGGCTTAAAATACCCAAGAATGACTGACTCTTTGCACAGGGAGAGTAAAAGACAAGCCTATCAACTGATAATTGTACCTGTCCTTACATCTCGGAAACGGACTTCCTAGCAGCAAGAAACAGCCCCAAACAACCAGACAAGAGATACAATAAGATGGCGGCATGCACCCCAGACGCCAATTAGACCAGCTATAAAATACACAACTTACAATCTCCAACGCTTGCATTAGACCCACTGGAGGAATACACGCTCACAGGAAACGGACTGACGGACGGACGTAGAGGAGAGAGAGAGAGAGAGAGAGAGAGAGAGAGAGAGAGAGAGAGAGAGAGATCCTACGGTTTCCAAACGTGTTAAGAAAGTATGCAATTTGACGGAGCGTTGTTCAACCACGTAACAAATACATACAATTCCTCTCCGGAGGTGCAGAGTGAGAGAGCGCAGCTACGCGTTCATAAAGAAGCCGAAGGGCAAAAACAGCAATATAGCGCAATGTTACAAAAGATGGAACATGGAATCTTTCTCCGAACGCCAGCAGCCAAACTTCCAGGAAAGACATAGAAGGAAAGCAAGGCTAGTATGCATGAAAAATGGAGCGATCGCTGATGTCGCATTGCAAACCATCTTGTACACTATTGGTACTTCATTCATGCCAGCAGTCCCAGCAAAGTGTCCTAATCACCTGGATGCGCTTCCACTGACGGACTAGACATGGCCCAGTGGAACATACCTACGGAAAGGTATTGATTCTCTAGCAAGCTTTGGCAATTACAACCGGCTGACAAGGTGGAAAATAACCCGAATGTGGAGTCGGGAGCATTTCTTGAAAAACCCAACTCCAGTTATTTTTAAAAGTTACAAAGCACAGGAATCTATTATCACTGTAACCTACAATTCATACCTTTCAAAATGACCAATGGACGCCTAGACCCATAACCAAACATTCCACTAACATTTTTTTGTCTCCAACAGTTCCACCCCAAAATTCTCATAGGTGACAAAACCAAAGGACGAGCAAGAGGCCAGGGACCGCACTGCTCACCTGAGCCAAATTGTTGCATTAGCATTAAGTGTTTGACCAAAACTTGACATTCCTATGTCAAATTTTCAAGTTTGGTCAATTTGGGCGTTGTTTCTGAGATGGGTCATGTTAATGACCCTTCTGATTCTCACTGACTTTAATCATCGTCTCTGGAAGGCGTCTCAAATGTACAAGCTTTTTAAGTCACCTTTTACACAAAAATGTTTTGCATTAATTGTGTTTGAAGAAATCCTAAATGCAGAAAGTTAACGTTCTCCACACACACTTCTGTCTGGGAAGTTAGAAAACTATAAACTAAAACCGATAAACACGAACACACACACGCACACATAGGGGACCAAATGAGGGCTGATAATAATATATAATGCTCCAGAAATAAAGGCAGATGGAGGGAGAGAGGGAGGAAGGACGGAAGCTCCTTGAGGATTTAGGCCGAAGATCAAGCTCTGGGACCTATGAGGTCATTCAGCGCTGAAACTGAAACTGACAGTAAAAGGATCGGAAAGGTTCGGTAACAGGAGGAAAACGTCAAAGCAGTTGAAGCATTGCGAATCAATTGTTAAGAGAGGGCAGTAAGATGGAAGAAAGAGAATATGAAAGTAGGTACAGTAAAAGGAATGAAGGGGTTGCAGCTAGGGTCCGAAGGGACGCTGCAAAGATCCTTAAGTACCGCCTACAGTGCAACGAGTGAGGTGCACTGACAACACTACCCCCCTACGGAATGTATGACAACGGAAGAAGGCCAGAGAGAAAGAACTCCAAGGTAAACCACCACAGACCTGGAGGTTCCAGAAAATGGCTACACACACGCACACACACTCTGACACTTCCATAAAATAATGAGAATGAGGTGACGCTTAACACGAGTAAACAACTCACTTTGGAGAAATATATCAAAAAGTGGTCACAAAAAAAGTCAAACTCAGTACAAACTGGTATTATCGAGATTTGACCTCTACACTAATGCAACCTCTCGGGAAATAAAGGTGATCTCGTCGAGGCCCTTCTTAGCAGAACGAGGTCTAATAGTAGCTTGTGTTGAGAGAGAGAGAGAGAGAGAGAGAGAGAGAGAGAGAGAGAGAGAGAGAATGGTTCTACAGAAAAAGACAAGTCTTTACTGGACAAAACAATTATATGGAACATTCGAGCTATAACTTCCTCGTCCAAGTGAAAAAAAATGGGTACAAAACAGAGAGAGAGAGAGAGAGAGAGAGAGAGAGAGTGAGTTACCTCAATCAGAAAGAGCAACAGCTGGTTCGGTCAGCACCAGTATAAATAACCCTCAATAGATGACGACTGCCCATGACATTTATGTCCAGTGACATTTGAATAAAAAGCAAAGTTTCTCATTTTACAAATGAACTGTTTCCATCTATAAATACATGCACCACTGAAAGGTGTTTACCAGAGGATGCATAAGAAAAAAGTCTTCGCAATGATAGCTGCCTTCCGAAGAACTTCCCCTCGTTGATGAAATTCCACCACAAATGAGCCAAACCGAACTCCGACCCAGAAGAGAATTTCACTCACCGCTACGCTATCGAGAATAGTTATTCGCTAAATCGAAATATTCAAGACCCCCAAACTGGCCTCAGATTAGTCATTGTAATCTACCTCTGACAGAATCGTGTCAATGCTTATTATATTAACATTAAAAACTTAACTAATAATTTATTCAGTAGGTGAAAACTTGAGAGAAAAAGATGCAGATTCCACTCTGTAACTTCGAGCGAAAGTTATTTGCTTCTTGTTAAAAATAATACAGTTTACGAAGACAAACGTAGAATAGTTGCTGAGAAAAGATTGATATCTTTCAAAAGAACAAGGAAGTAAGCATTAATTGAGAGAGAGGAGAGAGAGAGAGAGAGAGAGAGAGAGAGAGAGAGAGAGAGAGAGAGAGAGAGAGAGAGAGAGAGAGAGAAGAGGGGGTCCTGGCAATATTGAGTCATTATTTACAAAACTGATGAAATACATTGGTTCAACACAACTGCTTTTGAACTTGACCTTTTGGCAAAATCTGTCGATAATCATCATCAAAGATTATTTCAAAAGTTTAACCTAATCTTTCCAGTCAGTAACCCTGAAAAGGGGAGCACTGAATTCTGAAAGATACAAAAACGTCTTGACTTTAAAACTAGAACCAAAAATCAACACCATTAATCTGAGAAAACTGCAGAGAGAGAGAGAGAGAGAGAGGAGGAGAGAGAGAGAGAGAGAGAGAGAGAGAGAGCGTATTGCACAGTGTTATTAACTACAGGGCACTGCACTAAGCACCTTCAAAATTTGCTACTTGTGAATGTCCTCACCTGGATAAGCACAAGATCAGACCTACCATTTGCCCAACAGCAGCCTCCTCACAAACGAAAACCCAGCCACCACCAGTCACAAGTTGAAACCAAAATCACCATCATCTCTAATCTTGACAATCACCATCATTATTATTATGGCAGCCTAAAGAGGCCTTGTGTTATTCCCAGGCTGAGGCTCCCGAGACCAGCCAAAAATATTCGGCCTTCAGTGGAAAGTGACGACAACTGGAAAGGCTGCTGGTCAGGACAGGTCCCAGGCGCCATGACTCCCTACAGAGAACTCGTGAAAACCACCAGGCAGAAAACCAAGACTGTGTCTGTGGCCGAGGAGGAGGCGGAGGAGGAGGAGGAGAAGGAGGAGAAGCTGTAAAGACCCTCTGGCCATGCTGACCCCCACAGGAGGTCCCTTCTCCTCAGAAGGTCTTTCCTATCTCTCACAGAATCCAATTATTTGATGCAAACAACGAGGCCAACCAACTGGTAATATTGCCATGTAATCCACTCATTTTAGTCATCGTGTAACCAACAGACGAACAAAAAAAAAAAAATACTCTGGCAAAGTAATGAAGACATCAAGTCAAATTTCGAATGACTAATAGATACTATAACGGATGTCTTGTGTTCTTCCCAAATGTGGCACCAGAAGTTATGAGGAGCGTGGGACAGGGAGGGGCCCTCATTGTAACTGCATCATTATTCCTACAAAAAACTGAGAATGAGCCACCTGACTCTTGCCTGTGTGCCCCATTGCAAAAGAGTAACAGCGTTTCATACCTATGTGTCCTAGAGCAAGTAAGCAACAGACTTCTTAATATGTAAAAGAAGGAAAAAAGGCCAAAAAGAGCCACAGGAAGACTCACTTCAGCAACCTAAAAAGAAACTAATACAGGTTAATAATGAGAAAAACATACACACCCAGGTACACAGATAAGAGCAAACATAATACACACGAGGCTGGTTTGTCAGAGTAGCAAAGGCAAAAGCTGATATTTGAGAACATAATGGGAAAACAAATAAAAATGATAAGAGAAGAGGGACACTTACCGTTATTTTTGACAACCTTCCTGAGAGAGCAGTCCTTCCTTCCCAGGGGCGGATGTGTTTGGAGGAGGCCAGGTCTTCATACGGGGCTCTTCTGCCTCACCCTGCAAATAAAAAAATCCTTATCAAGAAATTTAAGTAAAAGATTATGACAATCCTCCCAGCAAACACACACCCCGTAAAATACTAAACAGTAAATAAGCACATAATGTGCTTGTATTAAGAACTATACGAAAAATCAAATGATAGATTTCCCAAGAGGAAAGGCTATGAAAAGTATAATACACACACACATACACAGAGTATTACAAATATGCGCGCCTTCGTCCCTCACTCGGTAACTACCGACAGTAACTAAAGTCCACAGAGGGCATAAACTTGAGCTAAACCCTGACTGAAAATGTTCAAATCTGCCCTGTTCTTTCTGTTCTGTTCCCCAGTTAACGGAAAATTCGCAGCAGCATAAGATGAATGGCTTCCTAAAGACACCATAACCCCGAAAAACACAACAGGTCCATAAAGCCAATGTGAATGGAGACGCCCATCGCCTCGCGAAAACGTTTCATCACAGCCGCCCACGGCGAACCATCTAATTTCTCTTCCTCCTGCTGTATTAGTGGAGGGAATAAACTGACGACAGGAACGGACGGGATTTGGACAGATAGGCAGCAGGCAGGGCGCGCTTACACACGGCAACACTAACACCAACACACGCAGCAACAAACAAAAAGAGTTATTAAGAGTTCACTTATAGAAATCACAGGAAGCGCCTGAGCCTGACTGACAATATAATAGGACTGGTGGTTAACTATGAACACTTTCAATACTAACTGTTCACTTATCTTTAGGGGATGACAGCAACGCTGTTAAAAACGACGCTGAACATCATAACAGCCTCTGGTTATCCATCAACAGACTAAAGCCCCTAAGAGAGAGAGAATCGCTGTAACGGAGACAAACACCGGCTTTAACCTCAAAGGACACACCTGAGTGTGCTTTGTAATATTCTCACAACTCTGTAAAAATAAACTCCGTCCGTCGAAGAGATCGATCCAACTGAATTTCATGAAGCCTCATTCAGGGATTATGAAGACCTGTGTATATACATACACATATGACTTATTTCACGAGGCATAAACTGGTGTCGTTATTTGAGTGTACGCGGTCTTCTAATATAATAACACGAGTACCCTTCAAGGACCTTGACTATGCGATGAAGCAGCCCCCTCGGTGGCCAGAGTCAGCGAAAAGAACCCGGGAAATATTCGAAACAACAAAAGACTGCCGGCTACAACAGCTCCGGGTCTTTCTTTGATTACTCAACATTTTATTTCCCAATTAGTCGAAATCCTCCCCACCCCACAACAGAAGGGGAACGAAATGTCACACTCGGTCACTGACCTCTGAAAATCAAAGAACGCGAGATGCAACATTTCCATCGAGTGGAAAACAGGTCCTTAAGCAGAATGGCTGTTCATCACTGTTATCGTTCGATTATGTACTTTCACCTAAGTGAATGAAAAATGGCGTTGCATTTCTCAAAATGAAGTGACAACGTTTGTGTGAATATATACTTTTTGATCACCGCCAGGCATACTCAAAGAGGAGTCCCCACCCTGTCCTGTCAATGTCAGTCTATGCAATGATGAGACACTGCAAGGTGTTATAAATACAAACTCAATAATATGTCATTTCACAGAATCCAGCTTCTGTTTAAACAGGAATTTCATACTGACACCTATAGATTAGGCACTCGGAATAACAACTAGTAACACACAAAAAAGGAGAGACAAATGAGAGAGAGAGAGAGAGAGAGAGAGAGAGAGAGAGAGAGAGAGAGAGAGAGAGAGAGAGAAACGCCAGAAGACTCCTGTACGACTAACTTGGGTGTGACTGCAGTTAGTGTTGCGCTTTCACAAAAGAATGAAGGCAAAAGCATGTGATCCTCGGGCACCAAGGGCCATAAACGCACGCATAAAGCAAAGACTACAATAGAGAGTGAAGTCCTTGCTAAGCAAGGAAGTACTGGCCACAAAATGACATCTTGTCACTCACCCAAGCCCTGCCAATCACAGACTGAATATTTCACAGAACTGACTGATTAACAATCAGATTTTCATTACAAATTTCTCTGCTTGTCCCATAAATTGAAGATTCATACGTCAACAGGGGCTTTATGACATTTCCATCTTCAGTTGATGACATTTAACCAGCTGGAAGGAACCACTTTCAGCCCTAAAATAGGACTGCTTCTCAACAGTCATGCCATGAAACATAAGGATTCCTGCTCAAACAATCTTTAATTGTTCAAAAATTAATTAACCTTCGGCCGGATAAACGCCACCAGATGAGCCAAAATTGGGCAGAAATGCTGTCGAAGAGGGTACTTACGGGCACAGGAACGAGAATTGCAAATGGACAGCTGCAGAATTCCGTCGTTTCTCGTAGACAGTTGACCAAAAACTGCTCAAGAGTCAAGACGTCGACCAAGACCTTCGCTGAGCCAATCAGAGACCTCCTCCTCTTCCACCACTAAGCCCAACTAAGAAACCTCATCTATCTATCGCCTTCTCTCACACAGTTCAGCTTTCATCTTAGCTAGCTGGAGGGAAGGTTTGAGTGATTTCCATTGGCTGGTGGACTGAACTCGATTTCCAAATTTTTTTTTTTCTCAAATGATCATTGGCACCTTCAGTATCAAATGCATATTCCATAAACAGACAGACATAGAGTAAGATACCCTGAAAGTGAATAAAAAGCAGATTAATATAGCAAAAGAAAGTAATAATTTCAAGTCCTTCACAAGGAGTAAAACACAAGATGGAACAGCTTAGGGCCTGACTGCACCTGAACTGGATATGCTGGCAGTCCCATGATCAATTCTTCGGATTCAGAGCAGCCATTTATTATTTTCGGGGGGATGGGGAGAAAATTAAATCTAATTTTCATAGACGAATACTTTCACTAAGAAAGTTGGTATTCAGTCTACCAGGTAATACATACTTAGGACCGATAATATCTAGATTTTCATGAAAACTTAAAAATTATTTTCATAAAGGATTTAGACGTTGCTAAACATTACCGAGGAGAATTATTTTTTAATAACCCATTTTTTTCTTCGGAACAGATTCGCTATGTTTAAAGAATAAGTAGTACATAACGCAATCATTAGTGACATCTAGAGACAAGCAAAAGATTAAAACAAACTATTAATAAAAGCAATTGAAGATCATTGATTACGCAAGAAGATAATGACTTCTTTTGTTAATTATTAATGAAAGCGATCTCAGGGAGACAGAGTATTCTAAGTCAATGTCAATTCATGAACATTCAGGGCTGTGTAATTATTGGCCTGAATCCGCTTTGGTCAAGACAGAACGAACGAAGAAGTCAACCGCCATATCTCAATCTGAAAGAAATGTCTATTGCTCCTGTTTTCAATCAAACTCCTCTGTAAACCTCAATTTCATCTTAAATATTACAAGAGTAGTTATATTTAGTACAATAGGACACATTTTGCTGTCAAAATTATGAATATTCGAGGGGATTGGTCCACTGGTTGGTTTAGATGAAACTGGCCTTATGCCAGCACGGCCACTGCAGAGTGGCGGTCTGCAGGAGTGGGAAGGAAGGCAACCCCACAGCGAATGTGACAGATGAAATTCTGGACAAGGAGTCCTGCTACACCCACCTCCTTCAAAAGAGAAAATGATCCTGTATTTCATGTTTGCATATTCTACTCTATTGGATAAACTGAGTTACACCTCTGTCATTTTTACACGAAATTTGACGGACGTGGTGGGGATCCTGAGAAGCAGTGGTTAAGGCACCAATCGCTGATGCAAAAGCAGTAGTCGACAAATGCGTTGAAAAACAGCTTTCTGGCACATTTCCCATATATGTGTTTCTACTTTATAGAACTCAACAGGGGTTTGCCAGGGCTTCAGTGGCATAAACATTTATTATATTACATGAATATTTGATCAAAAGTCTGAAGGGATACATTAGTGTATGTCTTGGAGACTGTCAGACAATTAGGTGATAAAGCTTTGAAATAAGAAAATGCTGAGGCACTAGAGGAGAGAGAGAGAGAGAGAGAGAGAGAGAGAGAGAGAGAGAGAGAGAGAGAGAGAGAGAGACCGACCATGACGATACTGCAGAGAGAGAGAGAGAGAGAGAGAGAGAGAGAGAGAGAGACCATGACGATACTGCAGAGAGAGAGAGAGAGAGAGAGGTGCTAACTTGTGTATTACTACTATTATTACTATTTACAAAAGTAGAATTTCAGTCTTCGTAATACTTTCTTTCTTTCTTTTCCCTGCTTTGCAGAGCCTGACCTCCAAAGTTGTCTTTCCCTTCCGTGCAGAGAGAAGCTAATCAAATCATTTTGAGGTAAAACTGTATTATCAGATAATTAATAGCTCTCTCTCTTCTGAATAATAATGTTATCAGACCTTCATAATCCATCAATTTTCTGAAACGTGTTCCATTCCAAGTCTCAAAATTCCAAGAGGTGGAATACATATATATGTATGTATATATATGAATATATATATATATATATATATATATATATATATATGTATGTATGTATATATATAGTATAATGTATGTATGCATATATACATACTGAAGGAATCTGTAACTGATAAGTTGTCACCACGAGCAATTTTTCTGCGTGCTCTGAAAATATATCCTCCATTTTGCACACATCACCGTTACCGTCAGTGTTACATCTTAAGTTCACTGGCGTATGATTTGTGGGTGCTTCCCTGAACCTTCACGCTGGAACGCCTTTATTTCGCTATATTTACTTCGCTGCTGCTGAGCATTCCTCGGAAACTGCTCACCAGCAGGAGGTGTCAGCGGAAGGTTGCCCTCCCGTCCCTACTCTCGCGGTCCGTGCTACTTCCCAGGCGCCTTATTCCGTAAACTTGAACCTATTAATATTTATTCATCTTCAACTTCCTCTCTCATTCTCATCCCGACTTCAGGAGGAGGAGGAGGAGAGAGAGAGAGAGAGAGAGAGAGAGAGAGAACTACTACCGAGGTCGATAACTAAAGAAAGAGGTAAATTGCAACAAGATTGCCATCAGAAATGAGGTCATTTCCTTTCTTAGCAAACTTCTAATCATTTCGACTGCATTACTTCCATGGCGGAAAAAAAGAAGAGGCAAAGTTTGTGTCTTTAATCTGGTGTTTCTTTGTTAACATACTCTGACATAACCATATCTATGCTGAAATTGTGCAGTCATTCTTCTGTGTTCTAGACCGCACTGTCCTCGGTTTAGTTTCTTCTTCTCAGTTTAAAAATACCGACTGTTAACTAACTGCCTGTGAACCGATTCTTTGTTCGCCCTCTCATGATTCCCTAACTCCATCTGCTGCCGCAATGTTCATCGACCAAAGGGAACTTGAAATTCTCAATCGACGACGGCTGGTTTTGTGTACAACTTGATTATTAGGCAATAAGCAGCAGAGCAACGTTCATAGGTTGCCGTGGGGAGCATTTTCTCAGATGTAACCGAGCATGAGACCTCTCCCTGAAAAAAAAAACGGACTCATATCTTAAAAACTAATCATAAAATTTTCTGAAAATAATCCCATTACGCTTCCTGCACCCTCATTATTTCATAAAAAAACTAATCTAACCTAACGTAACGTAACCCAGCTCACCTGACCTTGGGGCACGGCAAAAAAACCGGGGCTGGTGCAGTACTAGCGCACATCTCTCTCAGGAATTTGCCTCCCGGGTTCGGCTCTTTCAGGGTTACGACCGTATGAAGCAGACAATCATGCAACGCTGCTTGTATCAGTGGCCGCATCTGTCATCGGCTCGTAGGCTTGTCCTGCAGGACTAGCTTTATTGTGTGGCAACAGCTAGTAATAAAAAAATACTCATAGTAGCATGAGTCTTAAAATGAAGAAGCAAATCCACAGTTATGTATATGTACATATATTTAAAGATAAATATATAACTGTGGATTTGCTTCTTCATTTTAAGACTCATGCTACTATGAGTATTTTTTTTATTACTAGTATTTTTTTTTACAATATAACTATCTATACACGGGACAAGCCTACAGGGCCAAAAGACTTGGAACACAAGCCTCCAAAGTATATGGTAGATAGGTTTTCCAGGAATACAGTGCTTTTCCGTGCGTCTTTAATTGTGTTCTTGAAGAATCTAAAATTATTTTTCAAGAAGAATTTTTCTTAAATAAGACAAGCGATTTAAACTACTCTGTGTATCCTTCAAAAGATCTACTATTATAATTTGATGCTGGTGCCATAAAAACTTATATATTTATAATTTACTCACAAAGAAAAACTTAATCATTCTTTGCTGGAGGCAGCCATCTCTCTCTCTCTCTCTCTCTCTCTCTCTCCCTTAATAAGGTGATCTAATGGCAATGGAGAAGCCTATAAAACAAAAAGGTCACTTTTCTCGTGAAGCTGACTGGATTACTGGACGCTAGTGATGACCATTTCAAGAAACAGAAATTCTTGAGACCACATTAATTTTAACTAGTGGGAAAAATTAAAGCACACAGACGCACAAACCAGTGTATACACACACACACATATATATATATATATATATATAAAATATATGTATATATATACTTATATATACATATATTTATGTATATGTATCTATCTATAATAAGAATTCCAAGTTGATCTTGTCTCTGGGGTGAATTTTTTCTAGAAAGTTTTATTGCTACACGAAAATAGTGTTTATTTTTTAAGAAATAAATATAAAATGTAGCGAAAATCATCATCATCGTATTCTTTCCTCGTCGTCGGGAGGAGATATCTATCTATCTATCTATCTATCTATCTATCTATCTATATGTATATATATATACATATATAATAGATATATAAATATATATAGATATACATATATAAACATATATATATATATATATATGTATATAATATATATATATATATATATATATATATATATATATATATATATGTATGTATATAATATATATATATATATATATATATATATATATATATATATATATATATATATATATATATATATGTATATATAATATAAGTATATATATATATATATATATATATATACATACATATATATAATATATATATACAGCATATACATATATATATATATATATATATATATATTAGTATATATATATACAGTATATATATGAATATATATATATATATATATATATATATATGAATATATATATATATATATATATATATATATATATACTGCATATTTATATATATATATATGTATGTATATATATATATATATATATATATATATTATATATATATATATATATATATATATATATATATATATATATATATATATATATATATATATATATATATATATATATATATATATATATATATATATATATATATTTCTCCCCGGCGACGAGTAGAAAAAGATACGGATGATGATTTTTTCACTAAATTTAATTTATTTCTTTTTTAAAATATTGATGTTTTCGTGGCACAAAACTTTCTTGCAAATTTCCACCTCTGCTGCAAGAAAGAATCATTGTCGCCTGGGCGCCGTAATATCTTCGCGTGTGTTTTTCCTGCAGACGTTTTAGAATTCTTCCGCTCATGCGCATAGCGCCATCACTCAGTGGTGTGCACTGACACCAAGGACCAAGCAGTGGCCATCTCAGGGATCCTCCAGGAAGACGTCTTGAACTCTTCAGAGACAGCATGTGAGCAAAGAAGGCGAAGTTTATGGTTAAAATGAACTGGATGACGAAGCAGATCGACTAAAAGAGATTTTCAAGAGGGAAAAGTACATCACGAGAATGGCAGATAGCTTCAGTCTGTAATTGTTTACTGTTGAAAATATGGACTACTTCGCGAAGTTGTGCATGGGGTCGAGGTTCCCGCCTCTCTGCGATAATTCGGCACCTCTACAGTCGTATTGTCACTTACGGACGCAAAGCTCTATCTGAAATAAGGAAGGAAATAATCAAGAAGAGAGGAAGACAGAAGGAGAATCCATAATTAATAATAAATAGAAAGGTAGAGAACTTGAGGTGTTTTCTAAGCTGATTGAGAGGGGATTTTGATGCCCAAAATTACCGCTTGGAGCAGTTCTTCGCTCGAAATAAGAAAGAGAAGGAACAAAAAAGAGAGGACATCGGCGTGGAGGTATACTGAAGAATGCTGGACGAAGAAAAAGTAGATAACCTGAGGTGTTAAAACTGCTTCAAAGATTTTGGATTCACAGAATCACTTTCAGAAGCAAAGGAAGAATCGAAGGATGATCAATATCGTCATAAGGGAATTTAAGTTTATAAAGACGACTCTTTCAAAGCAGCAGTTGTTTATGTGCCAGAAAAAGAACTCCAAGCAATGGTTATCGCGATGTTGGAATGATCTAAACCTTTCGAGATTTTCCTGAAGACATTTTGGAATCCTTCAGCTCGGCTCCTGGAAGGACGCGACAAATGCCATCTGCGCATGCGCGGAGCTCAACGTCCAAGAACAGTCTCGAGATGCTTCAAACTGTCTGGCTCTCGGAGACAGAAAGTGTCACGGATTTGAAAAGCATATGGTAAGAGAAAGCAAAGAGAAGCAGAGGGGGAAGGGTTCGATCCAGAGGCCGCTCTTCCTCCAAGGAAGCAGTCGCTATGGGTCTGACCCTTCCTACGGAAAGGCCCAAGAACTTCAAGGATGAGGCCCAAAGTCCTCCAAGGATGGCCAGTCTCTTGAGGGCAGCCTTGAAGGGAAGGGTCCGACCCAGAGGCTGCTTCCTCGGACGAAGGCAGGTATCCTGCCAGGCTGGGGAAGCAGGCCTGGAGAGGGCCCAAGAACTTCAAGGATGAGGCCCAAAGTCCTCCAAGGATGGCCAGTCTCTTGAGGGCAGCCTTGAAGTGAAGGGTCCGATCCAGAGGCTGCTTCCTTGGAGGAAGGCAGGCATCCTGCCAGGCTGGGGAAGCAGGCCTGGGAGAGGGCCCAAGAACTTCAAGGATGAGGCCCAAAGTCCTCCAAGGATGGCCAGTCTCTTGGAGGGCAGCCTTGAAGGAAGGGTCCGACCCAGAGGCTGCTTCCTCGGAGGAAGGCAGGTATCCTGCCAGGCTGAGGAAGCAGGCCTGGAGAGGGCCCAAGAACTTCAAGGATGAGGCCCAAAGTCCTCCAAGGATGGCCAGTCTCTTGAGGGCAGCCTTGAAGGGAAGGGTCTGACCTAGAGGCTGCTTCCTTGGAGGAAGGCAGGTATCCTGCCAGGCTGGTGAAGGGGCCTGGAGAGGGGCCTAAGAACTTCAAGGATGAGACCTAAAGTCCTCCAAGGCTGGCCAATCTTGAGGGCAGCCTTGAAGGGAAGGGTCTGACCCAGAGGCTGCTTCCTCGGAGGAAGGCAGGTATCCTGCCAGGCTGGGGAAGCGGGCCTGGAGAGGGCCCAAGAACTTCAAGGATGAGGCCCAAAGGCCTCCAAGTCTGGCCAGTCTCTTGACCCTATCTGGTGCAAGTTGGGTCCGGGCAGACCCACCCTACGGGATTTTTTTCATTTTTAGATAATTTTATTTAATAATCGTTTTTAGTTGATTCTATGATTACCAAAATATGAGAAATTATTAATTATTTTCATTTTCATTAGTTTTGTATGTCATATTAAAATGGTTTTCCCAGAATAAAACCGAAATAACATCATGTCGGACGAAACAATAAAAAACAGAGGCGAAATTATTTGAAAGAAATGTGTTACACTTCTGCCAGACGTATGACTGAACCACAATATTGCACCACAAATGGTAGAACCTATACCATAAAATCATGATACAAAACTTTCATTTGTGTCTACAAGAGTTTTCAAAACCTTTTTTTTAACAAAGAATATGAAAATTAACAGACTGTTTGATCAAAAGCGGGCGCAATCAGATTATCGAAGACTAAACGCTCATCACAGATCTTGCGTGACAGAGTCAGATGTGGGTCTTTTCTTACGCTGTTTCATATCGTCTATGCAGATAAAAAAGAAACTGTAAGTGCTGATTGAGATAAGGTTAATTTATTCATGTATGTTGCTATAAGTGCTTTCTTTTGTTGAAGCCCATCACTCTTTGGGTAGATGAACCATGAGATCAAAGATTACCCACTATAGGTCTACTATATATAGTTACGGTCATTAAAACTGTAAGTGACAATCGTGTTTTAACTGTAAGGCGCACCCTGTGAACATTTTTACATACACTTGAATCTAATGCTTTTGTACTTAGCAGATTGCTGCCTGTGTATTTAAGTATGCCCAACTTTATTTAATTTTTCTTAACATTTCTTAGCATTCCTCCTTATTCACCTTCCAGACTCTCTCTTTCCCATTCTTTTGTGCCGATCCAACTCCTATGCTTGGGACTCTCTCTCTCTCTCTCTCTCTCTCTCTCTCTCTCTCTCTCTCTCTCTCTCTCTCTCTCTCTCTCTCTCTCTCATACGTACATATATATGTATGTGTGTGTGCGTTTTTAACAAAATTCTTATTATAGCTTCTTTCCTGTCATTTTTGTCCAGCTAGATTAGCTCAAGTTAAGCGGTTTTGGCTTCCTTCTCTGGCCTATTTTACAAAATTTATCGAGAAGGGTCGTTTCAGATTTATTACATTTTACTTCTGTGTTTGACTATAAAAGCTCTCTTCATTTCCTTTATTATTGTACACATGATATTATCCTAAGACTTCTATTAGAATCTCATTCTGTTTCTTCCGTACTGTAGATTGCTGAGCTGTTTTCAGTGATGTTACAGCAGACAAGTTTGGTTACCTTCAGACGCAGAAAGAAGGTTGAAATTTAGGCCCACTGATTGCTATTGTGATAAAATAGGAACGCTAGGTTGTGTTGGTTATAAGAGATGACGTGGTGGCAGAGGCATTGAATGGAAATGGATGTCTTAAGGAGAATGAGGCACTGAATATAGAGATCACGTATCGAAGAACATGATCGCCATGACTCCATGAGCCCTGAGGTGCGAACTTGTTGATATATATTTATATATCGTTCTTTCCCTCGTCTCGTATACCTCTGACGTTATCCCTCTCCATTTTAGTCTTCTGTGAAAGAAAACTACTGAGCTGGCTTTGTCTGTCCGTCGGCACTTTTTCTGTCCGCCCCCAGATCTTAAAAACTACTGAGACTAGAGGGCTGCAAATTGGTATGTTGATCATCCACCCTGCAATCATGTAAAATACCAAACAGAGCCCCCAGTCCTGCAGTTTTATTTGATTTAAGGTTAAAGTTAGCCATGATCGTGCGTCTGGCACCGCTTTAGGTGCCAACAACACAAGCTGCACAAGCCACCACCTGGCCATGGCTGAAAGTTTCATGGGCCGCAGCTGCGGGTATCATAGAGCATTATATGCTGTACAGAAAACTCGATTGCGCCGAAGAAACTTCGGCGCAATTTTTACTTGTTTATTTTTGCGAATTCTATTCGTATCTCTCTCTCTCTCTCTCTCTCTCTCTCTCTCCACGTGATGAACGTTTTCTTATTTGTACAAGTACTCAGGAAAAAGTTGATATTCTTGTCATTTTGATTAATTCTCGTATTTGAACCGTCATTTCGGTTGCCTCTGAATGCACCATTCTTTATGTCAATGGGAAGCTAACAAAATTGTTGCTCTTCAGGTCTGTCACTTTATTGTATTGTACCTAAAGCGTGCTCCAATACATACACTTTTATCGAGAGACGAACACAATAAAAGAGAGAAGCAGTGAAAACCGAAATGGTTTAGATCCTAGTGTTACTCGCTCTTCTACCTCATTTTTCTAAGGTTCGGAGTTCCGTGTCTCCTCAAGAGCTCGTATTCCATTTTGACCTTCCTACGTGTCTTCAGTAAACCCAGCCATGGAGAAGTAATAGCACTCGGCGGCTCTCTGTCATCGCTAAACTATAATGCGCAATGACATGCCTCCCTCTCTCCACCCCGACACTCTCCTCACCCCATCACCCACCCTCGTAACCATGTAGTCTTTAAAATTCAGGGGTTCCCAACCTGGTGCTTGCGAGCACCTCTGTGCTCTCTGATGGTCTGGCAGTGCTTTTTCGAAGCTGTTAAAATCCTGCTCGTGAGCAGCAGCTCTTCTCAGGCCTTATTGCCGAATTTAAAATGCCCTTCCGCCTTTTTCGTTTTCGTTATATATATATATAGCATATATTATATATATATATATATATATATATATATATATATATATATATATATATATATATATATATATATATATATATATATATATATATATATATATATATATATATATATATATATATATATATATATAACACCTGGGCTTACGAGTTGTTTTGGCAAATACTGCTTTAATGAATTATAAGAGAAGGATTTGTGAGTCTGACGAGCGCCAAATTATGCTTTTATTGAGGAATATGTATAGCGTATGTTATTCCCCTCTCACCGTTGTCGCAAGTCATAATTTTCGTTGTTTTTAGGTAGCAGAACTTAAGTCTCTCTGATGCTTAAGTAACTGCGCTCTTATCCATTTCTTGTTTGGGCGTATTTTGTTAAGCGAGGGCGTGTTGTTGTTTACCAGTTTCTCCTCATTGGTGTAATCATGACAGTGAAGATAATGAAATTCTCGGTTTCCGTTAAAAGAGATTTCTATAATGATTATCATACATTCATTAAAGCGTATCACAGTGTTTATGCAAATTATATAATTATAATGTATTTATAATATATATATATATATATATATATATATATATATATATATATATATATATATAATTTATATATATATATATACATATATATATATATCTATTATAATGATATATATAATATATATCTATTATAAATACATTATAAATATATATTTGTATAACACTGTGATATATTATTTATATATATATATATATATATATATATATATATGCTGTATATATAAATATAATATAAATATATATATATATATATATATATATATATATATATATATATATATATATATATATATAATGACTTTTATCATCACCGTGATTCATATACAACGTAAGCTGGCAAACGGGACGACGAACTTATCAACTAAAAATTCTTCGGTAACATATATGAAAATATATTATTTCCGAGGTAGAGCGAATTGGATATTAAAGGACGTTTGTAGCTTACTGATTATATATATAAATTATATATACCTCCTAAAGCAATATGATGTCTTCCCTAAATACGAGGTACATTTCAAGTGGCACATTCCTGGAAACAAATGTAACGTTTATTGAAGGAAAAATATTGAGAGAACCTTATTTCCCGTTTCAATTGGAATGCATTTATCTTCCAGATCTGAAACGACAGAGTGTACGAGTATATAGTGCGTGTGGAGGTGGGGAGGCGGGAGGCTGGGGTGACGAATGTCCCAGGCGTAGAGGCTGCGAGAATTGGAAAACGGAAATGTTGATGAAGTCGCTCGCTTCCTTTTTGCATCTTATTGTATAATATGAATTCTGTATTTTCCCAGTTCAGTTTCCTTTCCGCCATCGAATTAGCATACTGTTCCTTCCTCGACTCACCTGGGTATTATGTTTATGAAGCCGCTTCCTCTCCGTTGTAGGAATTTCTTCCTTTCTCCTTCTGGATTCCATTTACATCGCAACTCAGAGGCAGAACATTCTCTAATTTTTGTCTCATTGATAATGCTAGCTTTTTATTCCATCTTCTTAACTTTACACAAATACACTCCTGCACACACACACACTAATATATATATATATATATATATATATATATATATATATATATATATATATATATATATATCTATATATATGACTTTATCACATCGTGATCTGTTCCTCACTTGCTGGCTGCAGGTTAAGGTCCACTGTAGTCCTGAGTTCTTGTCCTTCGCTGGTTCGAGCCCACGGGACGACGAACTTATTATCAACTAAAAAATTCCCCTTCGGTAACATATATGAAAATACATTATTTCCGAGGTAGAGCGAATTACATAAAAGGACGTTTGCAGCTTACTGGATTATATATATATATAGAGATAGGTATATATATATATATATATATATATATATATATATATATATATATATATTTATATAATGCAGGAAGTACACCAACAGGTCAAGAAAGCTTGTTTATTCAATTGGTAACGTTTCGAGGCCAACCAGCAGGCATCATTTTCAAGCTACAAGTAATAATAATTCCAATTAGTACAATAAATTAAGTGACAATATTAAAATACAATATAAATTACATTAAAACAAGGAAGTAAAAATATGAATAAGGACCAACCGTTGAGTATGGAGGCAGATAGGGCGACTGACCAAAAACGTAAACAAGTTCACGAGAGATAAAGAGGTAGACGTGGCATGTGGGTGTTCAGTGGGGATCACTTTTTTTAATAAACAATGATTCATTAATTGCTAAAAGTTTGTGATTACAGGCTCTGCCCAAAACCAAAGTCCTTGTAATTTAGCGAATGTTTGCATTTCTCGGCATGATCCCTTATGTTGAAAAATTCGGATTTGAGTCAGTGCCAGTCTATAGCTGACACCATGACTGTCGATTCTGACTCTAAGTAATCATGTCGATCCAATATAGGTTCCGATTGCACTGAGGATAAGTAAACTTATAAATAACACAAGAGGTCATTAAAGGATCCAAACGGTCTTTGAAGCTGAAAAGGCTACCGATATTCAGTGGGTTTGTGGGTATAATTTTGATTTTTGTTCTTTTGATTTTAAGATTAATTCAGTACTAACCATGCTTCACCGAGCCTTTGCATTATCCTCTAGTTGGCAAGCTCTACAATGAAATCACGTCCCGCCAAAAATATTTCAACAACAACTGCTTTCCCACCCACTTTTTCTTTAAACATGTATCCAAATCTCTTTAACAATATTTTTTGTTCCACGTCATCCTACCTCGCGTTCCTAAACTACCTTTCATTCCAGTCTTCCTTTATTCACGATACTATCTTTTATAAAGAACTCCGATCCTAATATCCCGTCACCTCCGCCGTGAAAATCAAAATTATACCACAAACCACTGGAATATCGGTAGCCTTTTCAGCTTCAAAGACCGTTTCTGGAACCTTAATGACCTCTTGTGTTATTTATAGTTTACTGTCTCGATGTAATCGAGGAACTTATATTGATCGACATAGGTTACTTAGAGTCCGAATCGACAGTCATAGAGCTGTCAGCTATAGAATCAAGTAATTAACTTTCTAAATCCCGAATTTTCCAACATAAGGGATCATGCTGAGAAAATGCAAACATTCTATTCAGTACAAGGACTTTAAGGTTTCGGGCAGAGCCTCTAATCACAAACTTTTAGCAATTAATGAATCATTGCTTTATTAAAAATCAACCCTACACTGAAATACCCCATGCCACGTCTACACTCTTTATCTCTCGTAAACTGTTTACGTTTTAATGGGTCCTTCCTCTCCATACCCAACGGTTGGTCCTTATTCATATTTTTAACTTCTGTCTTTCTGTTTTAATGTAATTATATTGTGTATTTAATATTTGTCACTTAATTTTATTGTACTAATTAGGTATTATTACTTGTAGTTTGGAAAATGATACCGCTGGCTGGCCTCGAAACGTTGCAATTGAATAAATATGATTTTCTGACCTGTTGGTGTAAGCCCTGCCTTCATTATATTACCGAGTTTTGAGAAACCTCCTGCCTGTTGAATATATATATATATATATATATATATATATATATATATATATATATATATATATATATATATATATGTGTGTGTGTGTGTGTGTGTGTGTGTGTGTGTGTTTATATATAAAGAATAGGTTGACAGTACTTGAGGAAACATTCTTCATTGCAACTAGTTTCGGGGTTCTAACATACACCATCATCAGGCATCTAAAACTAACAAATAATTTAAAGAAAAAACACTCACTAAAATAAAATAAAATTAAACACATCACAACTAACAACCAAGAATTAAAATTGAACAGTACCGTCTAACCTATAAAAGCAAGAGTCAACAGAGGAATAAAAGGCAAATACAAAGATAGTTACAGAAGATAGATACAGAGTTAAAAACAAAACAACTCAACTGACCTTCATTATTACAAAGTGATGGTTTTTCTCTGATGGAATATAATGTTTCAGTTGTGGTTAGCTCCACATTACTAGACTGACTGGCTAATATAGAAAAAGAATCTATACTCAGAGGATGGCCATGCTGATAGGAATGCCCACGAATGGCACTAAATGCTCGTTTGTTAAGTGGCCTGTTTGTTCTAATTGATCGGCCTAAGTGTTCAAAGGCACGGACCCGAAACTGGTGCTTTGATTTACCAGTTTAAGTTGCATTACAGCAACTACATGTATACCTACAGACTACAGACGACTGCAGGTCTTTGGGTACCGTGTCTTTGAACTTGAAAAACTTTTTTGTATTACATTTTTAGGCTTGAATATGACTCTGAATATGGCTCTGTTGGAATTTTACCCTCAAGTTAGTCTCAGAGTCATATTCAGGCCTAAAATCAGTGTACAAAGCACAGTGATATTACCAAATCTAGAAGAAGAAATACAAAATAAATCGGTGTTTCTAGATTCATTACAGAAAAGGTACAGCAATGTTGAAGACTGCGAACCATATGAGGTCCCAAGCAGGAAAGAAAAACAAATCTATCAAAATTGCAAAAATAAAGTTCGGTACAAACCTGCCCTTGAAAATTAAAATACGGATTAAATAGGGAACTAAGACCTTATGTTCCCAAACCTATGCAATGCAAGAATTGTTGTAAATATGGCCATACAGCCATTAAATGCAGAAATTTTCTGGCTAGCGCCTATTGCAGTTCGCAAGAACGTAAACACGCTGGAACTGTGGCCAAGCAAAATGCATAAATTGTGGCCTAGGAACATGCCCGAGCTAAACATAAGTGCATTCTATATTTACAATACTGAACTGTAAGTTTACTTAGAACAAAGGTTCTGGAGAGGAGAGGTGAGGCCTTCCGGGACTAGTTGTGCTTAACACACCGGGCTCCTCCCCCAAAGCAAGTGTACAATCCACCAACCTGCCTCTTAGAGTGTCACCAGGTGAAGTGCGAGTTGACACCAACAGCTGTTCACATTTTGAAGTTGTAATTGTCTAAAACAAATAATTATATGTTTGTCTTAATTTTCTCCCTTGCTTTGTGGTTACTTTGAGAGTGCACCAATTTTATATTGAAATTAACACTGAACTTGTTAAAACTATGTAAATTGTACATAGATATTTATCAGTGTATTATTTGACTTCTAATATGAAGGATTTATGAATTCAAGGCCCTGGTCTTCCTAAATGTATTTCCTCCTGTTTGATCTCCTTGGTCTTGGGGGAAGGCAGGAGGGTGAACTAGATTCCTGAGTCCGAAGGCTATTTTCCCCTCCAGAACCTGTTCAAGGCAAACTTACAGTTCTGGAGAGAGAGTCTCAGCCTTCCGGACTCACTAGTTGTGCTCACCAGATACTTCAGGGGGATGGAGGTGCAGTCCAGCAACGACTGCATCGAAAGACCCCTGTAAACCGAGGAGAGCATAATAAGTGCTGAAGACTGAGTTGCTTTTCCAGTTCATTCTCGCCATTATTTCCTGTAGTGATATTCCGTTGTATAGCAGTCTTGAGGAAGCTTGCCCTCTTATAGAGTGAAAGTTAGCTGATTGTGTCGTACTAATTTGGGTCGGCTCTAAAAATGCATTCTTGGAACAGTTGTCTCATTTTTTGTAAAGACATAATTTTGAAATTTTCATCTAACCAAATGTGGTCTTTCCTGTCAATGTTCCTTTCCTGACAGATTTTATTAGTGTATTCTCTCTCTCTAGGTAGAAGTTTAGTTGTCTGACCGGGCATATTTTCGTCCTGTTCGAAGTCTCCTAAACCACCAGAGTATAACTGTTATTTTGGCTTATGGCCATGAAGGAAGGGTGGTTACATAAAATTATGTGTTCAGGAGTACGTGCTCCTAGATATGCTGGAGGCTGCTGAACTGATTAGCCCTTAGAGGACAGGCTATGCCACGAGGAATAAAGTGTTTCTGGGTTAGGAAAAGTATTGAGTCATCTCTAGATGTATTGAGGAATGATAATACTTTGTCAAGATCCCAACCAGGAAATTGGTGAGTGTTCCTGGGATTTCTCCGATTTACTCCTGAAATCATGGCCTTGATGTATTTATCTTCTGCTAGGTAATTAGGAAAGTAACTGAAAGAACTGGACCAAGGCTGCTCTGTAGCTCTCTGAGAGTGTTGTGAGATAATCCTGTTTATGAGTTGATTGAAGAATAAGATGACTGCTAGAGGGGAAATTTAATATTTGTTTTTTCCATATTTTTGATGTATGAAAGATTTGAAGCTGTTGAACAGGTTTTGATATTTGTTGTTGGAGCTATCCCGCAAACTGACTACTATTTTAGAGCAAACTTCTGGAGGAAAGACACTAGGGAGTTGATCTTTTATATTTTGAAGGCGATTAAATTGTATTGGTGCGTTGCTGAGTGTGAGGTAGAGTCCTCGTGAACTATCTGGCAATCGTCTATGTTCACTTTGTAGTTCTTGTGTAGCGTTGATACTGATTTCACTAGTGGAATCCATGGTTCTGTTCCTGTGATATGGTGCAAAAAAAAGCATGTTATTGTTACATTCTTATGTATCTTGAAGGCTACTTTATGTAATAGGTATCCCGGGGAAGGCATAAGAGGAGTTGGACCATTCCAGCTAATGTTTGGAGCATTGTTGCGAAGAGCTTTCTGGTTGGGTAGAGAAAGAACAGAATTTTTTGCATTTTGAATTAGAACTGTTTGAGAAAAGATCTATTGTAGGAAAAAGTTCATTTCTGAGCATATCAAATTAAAAAGTTTATTACTGAGGCAAGTTTCTGGTGTATGTAACTTGGATCTCTTGAGAGTGCAAGTCAGCTATGGTGTTATTTTCTCCTTTAATCCATTTACATACAATTTGTATGTTATGGTTATTCATTATATCTAGTCACCTTTTGATTAAATCTTGAGCAGTTTTGTTCCTTCCTTAACCAACAGCAAGTTACTTTGGAGTCTACATGTATTAACACTACTTTGTTGGATAATCTGGTTTTGAAGTGTTCTACAGAGTAAATGCATGCTAGTAATTCCTTAATATTAATGTGTAACAAATTTTCATTTTCTGTCCATGATCCATTGGTAGAGAGGGTTCAGATTTGCCATAGAAGGTATAATGTGAGCAGAAATTTAGTGATCCTATTAACATTTGATAGAGTTTCAAATCAGACTGTTAAGTTGGAGAAGATTCTGGCCTAAATTCATGCATTTCTCTATGTTTTTTTTCTGCATAGGTCTCATAGTTTTATTTACTAGGTGTAATGTACCCCTAAAAATTCAATATTTTGAACTGGTTCAGTAATGGATTTGATGAATGATATTTTCCATCCTAAAATTTGATAATATCTTAGTACTGTTAGGACATGAGATTTGCATTTGTGAAAAATCATTTGCTGTATTAGAATATCATCTAGGTAGTTGAAAGATCAAAAAATTGTATTTCTTCCTTATGTATTTGATTACTGTGTACATAATTTTTGAAAAATATATGGCATAGTCTTTAGTCCAAGGGGAACTACTTTCCATTTGAACTTCCTTTACCTAATTTAAATGTTAAAAACTTTTTGACTACTTGAGTGTGTTAGGATATGCCAGTAAAGCATCTTTTAAATTTAATTTGCAAACCCAAGAGTTTTAAATGGAGTATGGGAGAAGATCAAAATAGGTTTTAACATGGAAAAGGAGGGTTTTTTAATCATAGTGTTATTCACTTTCATGTCAAAATATAAGTCGAATAGTCCCATCTGGCTTAATTTTATAGAAGATATGGTTGGAAAGTGAAAGGAAGTTCTGGGAATCTGTTCTATGACTCTAAATTCAATAATCTGTTACATTCTTTTTCAAGTATTTCCCTTTTCTTAGAAGAGTAAAATCTTTCTTTGCCAAACCGTTTAATGATCTATGAGCTTTTAATCTGTTAGAAAAAGGAAGTCTCACGCCTTTACTTATGATCTTGCATGCAAAATGAAGAATTAGGGAAGATTTCTCAACTAGTAATTCTATTAATTAAAGACCTACCCTATCTCACTTACTGGGGGCCCAAGTGACTTTTAACCTTCTTTGTACTTGAGGATTCAACATATTGTATTACTGGTTCTTGACAGGGCTCCAAGCAATCTGGTTAGAAAAGGCTCCAAGATCTCTGGTTCGGAGAAAAGTTTCTTGTTCAGTGGTTCAGAGCAAGGCTCCATAATCACTGGTTTGGAGCAAGGCTCCATAATCACTGGTTCTGAGCTAGGCTCAAAGATCACTGGTTCTGAGCAAGGCTCAATTATATCTGTATAAAGAGAAACTTATTACTATTTCTTATCTCTGAGCCTGAATTATTTGGCTGTCCTCCTTGGCTTCTTCCTCCCTAAAGTTATTCCTTTGCTCCCTCTTCTGAATGAGTAGTACTTGTTCCTGAAATTAAAGTTCCTCTGAAAAGGTTATATCTGTTTCTATGATACATGTTCCCAAAGCTAAATCTACCCCCCCCCTCCTAAAGCTGCCTGCCCCTCCTCTAGGAGGGGACCCTTCAAAGCAAGAAGCAATGTCAGTTTTTGCTCATCTGTTAATATCAAATCTCTTTGATGCTAGATTTGATAATGACACTTTTAGTCTCTTCTTTAAGGAATTTAGGTAGTGCTCTACTTCTGAAAGAGCAAATTAAACTCTGAGTCAAGTCTATGCTCCCTCCTGAGGCCCAATGACTACTTTAGACAAAACTCTAAATCATTGATTTTTGGTAGCGTGCCATCTGTGCTAGTGCAGCGTGTCCTGGAAGGCTGAGATACTCATTTTAATGTTTTCAGTATCAAAAAGAACTTCTTTTATGACTATCTTCAAATATTTTCCCTTCTGGCCAGAAATTCAACTTAGGTAAATTAATGAGCTTGGAAACTGTCTGCAAATTCCTTGTTCTGATTACTAACAGAAATGTAAGACAGTTGAAGTCTTCATCCACTGTTATCATCATTGTGAAATGAGAAAAGTTCTAAATTTGCATTCTCTGGTAACTCTGGAGCCTTTTTGAACACTTGGAGGTTGGGGGAAGGACATTTCTCTTAGTAGCTGAACCACTTCTGCAAAGGTGAATGAATCTTACTGCTTTGTTTTGGTTGTAGCTCACAAGGTAAATGTTTTCCAGATTTTTGATAAGTTACCTGCATCAAATGTGGACAGCAGGACCTAGAAAGGCTGAAGTCAGGCATTCAGGTTCATGACTCAGATAGCCCTCCAGGTTAATTCAGGACCTTCAGTATTTTCTCACTTATAATCCTGGTATAGGCTAGGTAGGCTAGTTCGTCTGCTAATGATTTATAACAGTTTAATCTTCAACTCACTGTATTTAACTATCTAACCTCGAAAAATTTGAAGAGGTGGTCAAACTTATGCTCGACAAAAGGCCCCAGTCAATATCTTGTGAAAATAGGCTACCTGCTTGGAAGTCTAACTCCCGCTTAGCCTACAAGTACTAGTTATGCGAATTTGGCTCGCAATTTGGCTCAAGCAAGTTAGGCGATGTAGATATAAAATCAGTCTCGGAGAGATAAAAACTATTCTCGTCGTTTTAACTAAAGCTATGGTAGGTTATCTCCTCACCCTGACTAAAACAGTGTTTGATACTGACCTGAGTAAATGGCATCTTTAACGTTTACCGTGCTACTTTGAACTTCAGCGGTTCGTTTGTTTACTTTTTACTAGGGGCTGCCATTTGCCTACGTGGCGTCCACTGCGTCTAGTTCCGCTGCTCTCGGTAGACTATTTCCAAAACAAACCATTAAAAACCTTACCTTTCCTTTAATAACTCCATAAGTGTTTGATTTTGTTGTAGCAACATAGTTACGATATCTTTATTGGACATATCCTCTTCAGCGTCCGCCTTACGAGTCCGTTTTCTTGACGTGCACTTGGACTGACCTGGCGTTATTGTTGCTTCTTCTTCATTTTCGCTTGACTCGCCCAATCTATGCACCTCCGCAATCGTTACTATTTTCTTAGCCATCTTCCAGATGCAAAAAGGAGCACTATTAGTGCGAGAATGAAATCCTGAACTAATAAATTAGCAGGGTGGGAGGCAAAGTAGAGCAGGTCTGCAGCCGTCCAGTGTCAACTTCAAAATGTGAACAGCTGTTGGGTGTCAATCTCGCACTTCACCTGGTGACTCTAAGAGGCGGAGTTTAGTGGATTGTGCCGCCTTTGGGGAGAGAGCCAGGGTGTTTTAAAGCACAATCTGGAGTGAGTCGGAAGGCTGAGACTCTCTCTCCAGAACTTAAGTTACTACAAGAACGAACTGGAATGGCGATCAGGGAAACAAAGTTAGAACTAAAAGTGAGAGGATTGAATGATCCAGCTAAGAAATTTAGATATGCAAGTACTTCAAAATTAAACAATACCCAAAATGAAGTAAATGACAATAAAAATAAAGAAATATCACTAAAAAAAATACATGATCAAAGGAGCTCTTCTATGGAGATTTCATACAACAGTGACATAATCACAGCTGTCCAATAGATTTACCTCCTACAAGAAATAGAATAGATATTGACATAGAGAAAAGACGAAGAAGAAAATTAAGGTCTAAGAGTGTGACAAAACGGATAACACAACTTGGAAGGAGGCAACTAGATACGACCCCACCTAATTCCACCAAACAAAGCCAAAAAGATAAATTACCCACCAATCTCACCAAAAAGCTAAAGTTCAGAAACAAGACACTAAATCAAACATTCCACTGTCTCCCATAGTAACAATAATACCTCTAGGAGCAGAATCACAAAATTCAGATGAAATGGAAAACCAAAACAGAGATAACTACGATGCACCCATCACCAATTATAAGCACCACAAGAAAAACCAAGAAGGAACAACAAACTAATGAACGTGAAGATACATGTGGTTGTAGGAAATGCTTTGTAGCAATGTGCCACAAAAATAAAACTATAACTTAAGAAAAACTAATCAACACCATAAGAAATTTCATGAGGTATAGGAATAAGAGAAAAACAAGCATCAAGTCTCATGAAGAAGGTTGCATGTGTATTGAACATTTAGAATATTACAGAGAAAAACATATCAGTGTTGTAGATAATATTCTAAAAAAAATCAAAAATCAAAATGGAAAAGTTAAATCAAGATGGTAAAAATGTAACAGTCAACGAAAGTCAAATGAAAACAACAAAAAGTGAATCAAGACCTACAAAAATACAAGTTAACTTATAACAAAAAAAATCAACTTAAACAATTTAGAGTAATTTGACCACTCTCATATTACACCATTCAATCGTTATATAATTCAATGGAATATAAATGGATTATTAACGAGAATGCACTTAGAAGTCCAACGACTTATAAGTGAATACGAACCAGTGATTGTATGTATACAACACGTTGGAAAATTTGTTCCAAATATAGGTAAATCCCTTAGCCACATCATCAAAGGAAAATGAAAATAATTTAGGAACAGTAATATATGTCCATAGTAAAATGATATACGACAAAGTAGATATAGATTACACCGAAATACAAATTTCAGCAATAACAGTGAAAATAAAAAGTTATTTGATATTATTAACTTATACAACCAGCCTTATAAAAAGTATGATTTAAACATATTACAGAAAATAATAAAAGATTTTAAGAATCCCATATTAATTGTAGAAGGTTTCAATGCACATAATCCAGTATGGAACTGTAACAATATTACACCGGATAAAGATGGAGAAAAAATAGAAAACTTGATGAACACTAATAATCTCTGTTGTCTGGATGACAACGAAGTAAATACGCATTGCTCCAAAACCCATGGAACACTTTCCTTTGTTCAACTAATACAGTTGACAGACTAGATTGGAATACTTGTGATGATTCCTACTCAAGTTATCATTTTCCCATAATAATATCCTTATTAGATAATAAACCGAAACCATACTCTCCACATTATAACATGCAAAAAGCAGATTAGGACATTTTTAACTTCCATTCCAGAAATATACCACCATATGATTATTTGAGAAATCCCAATGGACGAACGAATTCTTTGTATCTTTCATTAAAAGGCAGCGGACAAGGTTATTCCTCATTCAAACCCCATAATAAAAACATAAAGTCCTAATTGGTCAGATGATCTATCTGAATTAATACAGAAAACTCTCTCTGCAAAGAAGGGTTAGATACTCTGACAGAAGATTCAATAAAATAAATAAATGAAAACCATTCTTGAGAAAAAATATATTAAAAATGACAATTGCACTATTAGAAATAGATGCATTAAAACCTTTATATAATAAAATATCAGCTAAATTTAGAAAGGAAGTCAAAATAGGTAAAATAATGTCTTGGAGGTCCTATGTATCAAAATAACAAGCGAAACATCCATTCAAAAGTATGGGAAAAATTCCAAAATAAATGGGACAAACATTAGACCACCCAGACCAAGCTATATTAGATAATGGCAAATAATTTTAGATCCTTCAAATGGTACCATACTTGGGGAAAGTTTTGCCAAAATAAGTAGTGGCCAAAAATTTGGACAAACATTTAAAAAAATAAAAAGAAAAAAGCAGAATCTATAATAATTAATTTTGAAACAAAGGAAGATATATATTATAATAAAAATTCAATATGGAAGGAGCTGGAATATGCTCTCTTGAACAGCAGTAAATCTGCTCCTGGAAGTGATGATATTTTGCTTTGAAATGATTTGCCGCCTAGCACCTTCGGCAAAATCATACATATTAAAACTTTACAATCATTTTTGAAAGAAACTGTTTCCAGATGAATAGAAATACCATAATTCTATACCGAAACCTAGAAGATCCTAGTAATGTGAACAATTCTCAGGCCAATCTCTTTAACAAGTTGTTTATGCAAGTTGTTGGAGAAAATAATAAATACTGACATTTTATCTTTTATACGTGAAAATAAAAATTTTAACTCCTTCCCAGTTTGGCTCAGAACGTAATCGATGTACATTAGATTCTCTATCTAATTTTGGAAGACCACATACGTAGAGGATTTGAAAAAAGCAAATTACAGTAGCTGTCTTTTTGACATTCTAAGACATACGACACTACATGGAGGTATGCAATATTAAAATCATTACATAATAATAACAACATGAAGCTACATCTATCAAGTTTATTGAAAACTTCTTGTTGATCGCACTCCAGGTCGAGAATAGATAATATTTATTCAAGACATTTCCACTTGAAAATGGAGTTCCACAAAGGGAGTGTCCTTATTGGTACTCTGTTTACATTAGCAATTAATGATATCAGTAACATGCTGCCGGTCAGATTAAAAGTAACCTGTATATGGATGATTTTGCCATATATTATACAACGTCACGCATAAACATGCAGAACAATATGATCAAACTAAAACCATAATAAAAATAGATGAATGGACCTCATATGTAGGCTTTGGGTTTTCCACAGAAAAAACTCAACTGTCATGTTTTATAAAAATAAAAATTGGAAAAAAGGTGAAGAAATAGAATTGAAAATCAGAAACCATAATATGCCAATTAGCCAAACTGCAAAATTTTTAGTAATAGTATTTGATGCAAAAGGTCGCTAAGCCCAATTAAAAACTTTCACACACAAATTGGAGAGATGATAGACATGCTCTTACCATACTGTATAAATCAACAGCGTTATCAATCATTGACTAAGGAAGTGAAATATATGGGTCCGCGTCAGAAACAGCTCTGAAAATAGATCAGTTCACAATGAAGTACTAAGAATATGCACAGGAGCATTTAGATCTCACCAGTCTCCTCAGTACCAAGTCGAATGCAACGAACTGCCACTGTTCCTCCTTAGAGTTGATAACAATAGAAAAGTGCATTAAGAATCAAGACAAGTGATTCACCAACCAAAAATTTATTTGATCTAAGGGATATATTTATAAACAATCATCACCTCCTTTCCCAGTTAGAGCTAATAGATTGTTTGAGTCACGAACATGAGCATACAAGTACCTTCAACAGTAAAGTTACCACCCCATTGGACCATGACTAAAGTAAGGACTTGCACACAGTTGAAATATTTATCAAAAAGTTCCTCATGTACCCCAGAACACCATAGACAAAAAACCGTAGATCATATAAGACAGAAACGTTCACATTACGTGATTTATACGGATGGGTCTAAATCATAACGTGGAGTGGGATGTGCAGCTATATCCCAGAACAAGTCATATCAGTTATCTTTGCTAATAATGCCTCAGTCTTCACAGCAGAGTTGTATTGCAATCGCAGTAGCCATCAAAATTATAAAAGCAAATATCATTCAATAATTTTGTTATTTTAGCGACTCAAGAAGCGTTATAGAAGCCGTTCAAGGTTGCTCTCAAAAAATAATATTGTACAGGAAATTAAATATGAACTCCTTAAATTGTGTAATAATGGAAAAAAATATTGAAATATGTTGGATCCCTGCCCAAAAAATGGATTAAAAAGAAAATGAAGCTGATAAAGCAGACAAAGAAGCAATCCACATAGCTAGAGCAAATGTAAAAATCCCAATTAGTGATTACATAAGAGATATAAAAACAATCATTGTAAATAAATGGCAAAATATATGGAACGAGGAACCTATAAATGATAAATTGAAACAAAATCCAGTGTTGGAAAATGGCATTCATCATGTCAGAGAGAGAGAGAAACACAAGTAATTCTGACGCGTCTGCGAATAGGCCATACTCGTTTGACACATGGACACTTGATGAACAGTCCACATGGCCCTCCTCCCGAATGCCCAGAATGCAAAATGTTGATAACAGTCAAACGTGTTGTGCGACTGTCCTAAATATGATCAACAACGAGTATCAACCTTCGGAAATAAATCGATGGGGGAAATTTTGTCTGAATCTTATACATTTTCAGTCATCCCAATTTTGACACTCATGAAGAAGTGTTACTCAACAGACAAAATATAAAACCAAGTAAATAATGGAAATACAGAACCCCGTAGGGCGTTTAGTGAATAAAAAAAAATGTAATTTATTGTGGATTTAAACTTATTTTTTTATTTTATTTTATTCTTTTTAGTCTTTAATTTTTTTTTTTGTATGTATGAAAACGAGCAAATGTATTTATCGTATGCATGTGTTTCAGTGTAAAAGCATGTTCATTATACAGGTTTTTATCTTAAACTTCATTTTCATTTATTCATCATCATGCAGACCATGACCTATTTGGTCCCAGTTCTACCTATGACCTAGAAGCCCCAAGTGACTTTCATCTAATCCTTCAGGCCCAGCCTATGAAAGCTGATAGTCAGCTCACTGGTCTGGTTAAACTATCTTATTAATAATAATGATAATTGGAAGGTTAGATAGCCGTTAGGGACACAAGGGCGAATCTGCTGTAAGTGAGCTGCTTTCCTTACCTTTAAGAGTCTTAGCCATTAGGTCTATTTCCCTTCAAACTTTGTACTGGTGGAAATTGCATTTCAGATTGACCGATGTCTTTGTGCCCCACGCTTGAGACGATCGCACCCTACCTGGACAGACACACTACGTTCCACTCCACCAAAGGGGCCAGGCGTACACGTCGTTAGTGCGGCCCCTTTGCTTTTTACCCTGGCGTAGTGAAACTACGGCCAAAATTCGTCTTTTACCAGCTTGAACTCTATGCACAGATGCATATATATATATATATATATATATATATATATATATATATATATATATATATATATATATATATATATATATATATATGTAATATAACAATAATGTATGTATCTACAGTATGTATTGAAATGAAAGGCGCGTAATAAGAATTGCACGATGCCGCAACGAAGTATTTCTAGAAAAGCATATATGAAAATTTATGAAACAGGAGAAAAATAATTAAATCTCCATGAAAATAATTCTTGTTCAAAATAAGATAAAGCGATATTTATGTATTTATAAATTTTACTAATTTGGGAGAAAAAAAAAAGTCAAATTAAATCATCCAAAAAATTCTAGCCATTCACTGACTAAAAACGCGAAGAGATATTCGACGTTCAGGCTATCAGAATATTGCAAAAGATGCTATATGATGGATATACATGAAAATAGGAAGACATTACAAGACAATGGAGGAGGCCGTAAACGTTGCACACAGCGTCAGAAGCTTAATCATGTATATAAAGATATGTCTCTTATCATGATCGTCGAGAAAAAGATAAGACAATAGTCACAGCCACATTTATCCTTTAGCTGCTGCTTAATCAAGCACACTGAAGGGACACAGAATTGTATATGTATAGAATTTTTTTATTGTAAGTTTTTTTCCTCCTGCACCTACATGCAATTCGTAATGACCATTGGTTTAATGACTAAAATAAGTGTAATGAAACGAAGGAAGTGGTTAGTATTTGCTGAAGTACTCAACCTTGTTATTTTGCTCTCCATTTTCGGAACTAATGTTTGAGAGGAACTAGTGGGTGGCAACGACTGACCAAACCTACAAATAAGGGAGACAATAAAAGATATGGAGTCGTTCTCTCTCCTTGTGTATCGTCTGATGTATTTTCCAAATTCAAATTTCTTTTTCTCCCTCACCCAACGCCCACTCGCGCTCCCTTTTGCCCACTGAGTTCCTAAATTGGCTGCTGCTCTTCCTCTCCCTTTTTGGAATTGGGGTAAGAGGTCCCTTCTCCTTGCCACATGTGTACTTTAATTTACATATGTTCTGCAACTGAAATTAAAACAATATCTCTCTTTTACCACTGTGTCAACATCTTATTTTCCTTCTCTTTTCCTCAGGTCCCTTTCTTACTGTTAGGTAAATGCTATTTTGCCTATCTTATGAAATGTATTTTGTGTTTCTTTTTCCCCTCATCAAAGGAGACTTATATTTTAAACTTTTCATTAAAGTGACTATTATTTTTAGATGGTAGTAAAATCACAATTTTATTCAGTTCTGGTACGACAACCGTTATTGGATTCGTTTTATATACTACTGTACTTTGAGCATATTATTCTCTCTCTCTCTCTCTCTCTCTCTCTCTCTCTCTCTCTCTCTCTCTCTCTCTCTCTCTCTGTCAGTTCAATTTATATCATGTAACTCTCCTATCTTGACCTGACAAAAGCATCAACGAATGAGTTTTCTCTGACACAGGTTCCACGTTAATTAGTCTCCAGATATATATGCGCCAAAATGGAGTTACAGTTGTCCAATGAGGCTAATCATATTGCATGACGGTGTTTGTCAAGATCTCTGCGCTCTCCTTTCATTCCTCCATTATGCTACCTGGTTTATAAATTTTATTTCAGGTTAGTTCTTAATACCCAAGTTAAATTTATTTCTGGATTTCCTTAATTTTGCCAGCGTGTGCGAGTAATGTTGAAATTATCCACTATCCCCCATCTCCCCACAACTGGAACTGGGATGTATTCTAAAATATCGTGCATTTGAAGTATTGAGCTGAGAAACATAACTCTCATTTCATCCTATCTTGTTTTTATTGTTCCTCTTCTCCGTGTTAGCTAATGGGTGGTTGGGGGGTAATCTGTCCTTTAGCCAGCATGGGCCCCCTGAATAATGGCGGCTTGTAAGTGTGGACGGTATTTTAGGTATAGGAGGCCTACTGCTGATCCATCAACTGATCCAGTTAACTGAGATATCTCTTGTCGCAAGATTTTTGAATTTGTAAGTAGAGCAGTTTGGTTTTTATATTAAGGTCCATATTTGTTAGAGATAATTTTTTCTCACGATAGGTCTCATTTCTGGGAAGAAATCGGTCACACTGATTTTTCTAGGGAAAATTTGATATGCGATGTTTACCAAGGGATAGTAAAGCATATTTGTTGAATTTGTTGATAAATATTTTGGGATAATATTAAACTTCAGATTTTCCTTTATACTCTATATTTAGTGTTGTGGGCTGCGTCATACGGGCACGTTCTCTGTCATTCTTGCTAAGTGGCTTATTTTTTTCGGTATTCTTACAAGTGCGACGTTGTGCATGTTCGTTACAGGGATGTCTCAAGTACGAAAATGTTTGATTTCAGTTCTGCCGCCCGCTTTTTTTTCTTTGCACTCCAATTTATGGAATTACATCCGTTAGTTATTGACTTTGTTGCACACTGTTTATGCCCAAGTGGGGTTGAAGTTGGTGATGCCGATGTCCTTGATTTAAAGTAAATTTTCGGTTGGCAGGCGGATATCAGAAGGTTCGTCAGAAGGTTCTTGGAACTACCCAAATTTTACTTCTGTTTATATTCCATGTTACTAAACATATTTTGGACAAGTATGGTACAGTATTGGAAATAGTGATTATACTGATTACAGTAAAAAAATTCTCTTTTTAAATTCCAGTAAGAAATTATCTTTTAAGGAATTTAAATGAAAAGCAGATAAATCTCGTATGTGTGTGTGACACGTTGTCTACGTTATCCGGAGGACAAAAAGTTATGGAAATTTCCCAAGTTCCTAATACTGACAGGTAATCATCTCCGCGTACCTAAATAGCCGGCTTAACTCTTCAAACTATTTTAATCGTTTTGTAGAGACGGGATGAGTAAGAGACAGCGTCTGGGAGACTTCCTAAACTGTTGTCGTTGTTTATGCCAGCACGGGCTCTTCCTCATAGAGCAACCCGCAAGTAATTTTTTTTAATGAGCAGGTGAAATTAAGGATATGAATATGATTCTCTTTATTGTGATCTATGGTCGTGTCAGTGAATTGGTATGTGTGAAATGAAAGGTTAACAGGCGAGGTTGCAAACCCCTTTGAACCCTAAGGTACCCGTCAGTAGGAGAATAAGGACGATAGTAGCGAGTCCTGGCGAGTCGGAGATAGCTACTGTGATTTCAGGGCCGTGCCTAATTGACTTTCGTCGATAAAATCTTACCAAAGCATCGGATATGGATCGTATTTTGGAAATAGCTATTTGAAGCGACAGCCTAATTGGCAAAAATGTGCAGTGATGTCTAATGTCGATAATTAAGGCACTTACCAGAGTAAATCAAAGAAATTTATAGGGAGACTTAGCTGAATCCAGCACTTTTAGATAGAGGCTAGTATAACGTCATTACTGAAGGCCCTCCCACTCATTTACGTACTTTATTGTACACCCCGCCCATATACTTTATGAATGAAGACTCAGATGTTGGTGGTAGTAGTAGTAGTAGTAGTAGTAGTAGTAGTAGTAGTAGTAGTAGTAGTATATGGAATTCTTATATTGCTTCACACACTCAAACATCTACCCTACATTCTCTCTCTCTCTCTCTCTCTCTCTCTCTCTCTCTCTCTCTCTCTCTCTCTCTCTCTCTCTCTCTCTCTCTCTCTCATTTTCGATGAGTCCCATAACTTATGTTCTGAATTTTAATATACCTTTTTAGTGTGTATGTAAAAGGAAGCGTGGTAATGTATTTATTGTATTCAGTAACTCTCCCAGTATGGGAGCATGTTCTATGCGCAGTTTTTAATTTCATTTAATTCGTTCATCATCATACTGAATGATCTATTGGGTCCCAGTGCTTGGCCCTAGACCTGGTATTTCAATCATCCTTCAGGCCCAGCCCTATGAGGCTGAAAGTCAGCTCAGTGGTCTGGACCAAACTAATAATAATAATCTAAAACTAAAGATACAATAAGGGAATGCGCATCAAATGGGAATGTTAATTATTAATACAGTTCCATGTGGAATTCACGCCCTCTAACTTGAAATATGCACCTAGTCTTAGAGTAACACTCTATGTGAAAACCATTGTTACTCTGGGTTTCTGTTGCTTATGTTGTCTCAAAGTTCCAGTTCACGTGTACCTGCTTAGTCACTGCTAAATGGTGTGTAATGTATAAGTGTTTCTAACCTTAACTTCCTTAATGCATGATCAGTCCCATAAATAAATCCACAGTGCTTGAAGTACATAGGACACTACTCCCCCTTCATCATTTTATTTGTGTGCTTCTGTGTCATGTTGTTGCTTCTATACGCTTGATTCACTTACTTGAAACTGACACTAATGTTTGTGGTTGAGTGGTTATCAGTGAGTCTATGTATTCCCGGTTTTATCTACTTATTTATTCTTTATGGATATGAAGTACTCATTCGTTCAATTTTCAGTTGTTTTGATTATTTCATTTACATCGTTTAAATATTATATATATATATATATATATATATATATATATATATATATATATATATATATATATATATATATATATATATATATATATAATATATATATTTCATTCAAAGGGGACCGCCAGATCGAGGCTGGCCAAAAATTTCCAATTTTTTTATCTTTTATTATGATAATAGTTTGATATGTCTATATCAAGATGGCGATAGTCATTTTTAGTGTTTTCATGCTTTATCACATCGAAAATATTATAATTAAAAAATGTAATGCGTCGTGTCGGCGCAATCGTCACACAATGTCGCCTCTCTAGTTTATATCCGGGTAAAAATTAAGAAACTCTATGACGTTCCCTCTTGAATATGTAAGATGAAAATAACGTTTTCTGTTATTTTTTCACCCATTTTCTGTTCTAATCCAGTAAACAGTAGAAATCAGGCTGTTGTCTCGAGAGAAGCACAGGGGAGACCATCAAGCTAAGTTTCAGAATTTCTTTCGTGTTTACGTCTTTGAGTGACACAAAACCTGTTAGCAAGATGCCCCCGTATCTAGCTTAGACTGAAATTAAGAAGGCCTATAGTTGTCGTCGTAGAAGTGATGTGAGTGACGGCAGTAGTGGCGTTCGTGAAGATGATTCGTTGGCCGCTGACACACCACATCAGCTGACTTGTTGCCGTGACCAGTGACCTTCCTGAAGATCCTGAATATTTCAGTGATGTAAGCAAGGAATTTACAGAATGCAAGTGCTGATGTTGAAGTACGTACCACCATGCAAATACGTAGAAAGCTTAGTTAGAAAAATAACTGAACTTGAAGAGGCTGGAAAAAAACAAATACAAGCTAGTGAGGTCTAGGTGTAAACTCTCGCATGAAATAATGTATGAAGGTAATGAATGATATTTTTGATAAGTTTCTGCTCCTTTACAGAAATGCGGTGCAAAAATTAGAGATGAATTTTTGTAATGATGATAGAGATGTTGAAGTGAATTGCAAAGTGTGTGTTTTCAAGGGAAAGCTTTCCCTCCATGTGTCCAAAGTAGATGGTAATGTTTATACTGAACACGACATGAACTTAGTTATGAAAGCCTAGAGGATGGACAGGGATATAGTGGATACCAAAAGAATGTGTTCAAGTCTTTCTCTGAAACCTGTAAAGAAATGGAGGTATTATGATATAAGAGAATCATATAGGATCAATAATTTTTTGATAAGTTTTCATCTAAATCTAAAGATAGTGAATAAGTGTATGTTGCTCATTATGAAAGCCTGGAAGGTTCCCAGATGAAAATGGTGTGTTGGATATAGATGTATCCTTTGATGGTTCTTGGTTGACCAGGGTCATAATCACATAATGGAACTGGTGCATCATAGACGCCCATACTAGGGTTTTGTTGACTTCCATGTGGCCTCAAATTATTGTGGGTATGCTTGGCTAATGAAAATAATTTGAAAAGGAGTAAAAGTGATTACTGTTGACATATATGAAAGAGAGAAGTGTGATCATGAAAGTAGTGGTAGTGCAATAAAACTATGATAGAAAGGCAGGAGGGATGGAGGCTGAATGTGCCAAAGTTTTGTGGGGGAGGTCGATCAGTGCCATGGATTTAGATATATTCATTTCATTGGTGATGGAGATTCGAGTGCGTATAAAACAGTATGTGCTATGAATGAAAACAAGGGCCCTATGACAAGAAAGTTATCAAAAGAAGAATGTGTGAACCACGTGGGAAAAGGTTTGGATTAAAACTACGTAAGCAAAGTGAACATGTGATCTAAAGGTGGACAAAAATGGTAAACAGTATAAACAAAAGTACTTTCTGGAAAAACATAAGCTGACGGAAAATGTCATAGATCACCTCACAAAATACTTTACAGTTGCTGTTGGAAGGTGTGCTGGAAAAGCAGCTAAGAACTGAAGGACAACATTATGGCCATATTCTATCATTGTGGCAGCACCGATGAAAATAAGAAACATCATCTATGTCCAAAGGGTGAGAAATCATACTGTTTTTATAACAGAGCAGTGGCCAAGGCCAAATACCACCAAGCCACAGCAATATGAAGGTGTATTTCAGGTTGGATGAAGAGGAGGAGAGTTGTAGAAATGTGTTCAGAGACATGTGCAGTGACGAGCTTCTGCAAAAGATGCCTAATGGGCAAAACTCAGAATCCAAATGAGTCTCTCCCACTCCAAAGATTTGGGCTAGGCTCAGTAAAACAAAATTCTTTGGCCTGAAGACAGTCCAGTTTTCAGTGCCTAACTGCAATGCAGCATAATTTTACATACTTGAAGCCTGCTTGCATGGCCTTCTTCGGTTTTGAAGTTATCAACCCATACTAAACATACTGAGCCATAGAGATGCTGAGAAAGCGGATGTCAGGTCGACTTCTCAAGAAAGAAGAACAACAACTCAAAACTTCTACCAGAACGACGAAAGAGGAAAAGAATAGAGATAATGATGATCCAGATTATGATGCTGGAGTTTTCTAAATGTCACCTGCGCCGTTCCATAGTTGGGAGGGATATAATGGATCTAGGGAAGAGCTCACCACTGGTAAATAAACACCCCTATGAAATGAAAATTATATCTGGTACCCCAGTGGTGAGAGTAATTCTTGTAATTGCAGGCAAAAAGCTCAAAAGATAAGTATTTTTTCAGCAAAAAGCTGAAAATATAGTATTTCTACTTTACATTGCATTTTCTCAAACTTTGATTTTCACACAAGAAGCAATCAACTTTTTTGAATGTTGACAGATTCTTACATTCAAAACCAGCAGGTAGAACAGATAGGAGCGCATCTTTGTATGTAATTTTTTTTTGTCATATACAGTCACAAAAAAAAAAAAAAAAAAATTTTCAGAAAAAATAAAAAACTAAAAATTCAAAAAAGGGAAGATGAAACAAATCTCTAAAAAAGTTACATACAATTTTTCTAAATGGATTCTCTTTCATCTGGTTTTTGAATCATCAAAATCAGTTGAAAAATAAAGAGGGTGACTCACTTTTAAATAACACCAAAAATGCATTGCTCTTATGGGGGTCTGGCGGTCCCCTTAATCATAACTACATTGTAGTGCTGAATGATACTCGAAACTCCATAGTCCAAGCGCTTGGGCTATGGCCTAAATTTTTTAATCCGCTAATCCATTTATAGTATATTATCTCACAATTTCGATAAGTATCGCACATCCTACTCAAGGTATTGCTTATTGTACAAGAGGTTCAAATATTTGTGTTTCTACTATCATTATCATACTACTGGGAACCCTGCCATTACGTCTGATGTCATAGTTTACGTCTGCAACTAGCCTCTTTCTGGGTGCTCACTGAATTTAGCAAAGTTTCCCTAAATTTCTTGATTTTACTCTAAGTGCCTTAATTATCCACATTAGACATCACTGCATGTTTTTGCCAATTAGGCTGTCGCTAAAAAGCTATTTATAAAATACGATCCATATCCGATGCTTTGGTAAGATTTTATCGACGAAAATCTGTTAGACACGGCCCTGAAATGCGTAACAGTAAGGAAAAATGTAATGTATTAAGTGAAAAAGACGAAAAATAGCGAAAACCCACGGAGTTATCATGCCGCATTTGATTTACTCGATAGTAAATTAGCGTCGATCAAGAAGTAGAAGAGGTCGATGGAGGAAGGGAAAAAAACATTCGTCGGAGGAATAGCGGGGGAAAGAACTAGAAGGGGTGGAGGGAAATTTTTAACGTGGAAAGGTAAAGGGTGGAATGGGCGGGTGGTGATTTTACTTAGGGTGTGAAGGGATAAATTCAGGAAGAAAAACAGGTCGTTAGAGACGAAGATTCCACAGGTGATCCAGTGTTGACGGTATCTCTCGTAATGGACAGATCCTGCGAAGTCCCGATCGTTCGCAAGGCGATAGTTTCCTACCTTGGTTATTGTCACAAATTTCTGACTAGAGATGGGCTCTTCCGCGAACGGAAAGGTAGCACCTAACATCAGAGCAAGAAAGACATAATTTTATGGTCAGGTGTGTTTTATCAAAGCTTTCGTTGTGGAGGTTAATTTCTCCTCCTGGTTTTTCTACGCTTTCGTTGTGGAAATAATTTTTCTCTTGGTGTTTCAACGCTTTCGTTGTGGAGTTAATTTTCTCTCTTTGTTTTCAACGCTTTCCTTGTGGAGGTTAATATTTTCTCTTGGTTCTTCAACGCTTTCGTTGTGGAGGTTAATTTTTTCTCTTGTTTTTTCAACGCTTTCGTTATAGAGGTTAGTTTTTTCTCTTGGTTTTTCAACGCTTTCGTTGTGGAGGTTAATTTTTTCTCTTTGTTTTCAACGCTTTCGTTGTGGAGGTTAATATTTTCTCTTGGTTTTTCAACGCTTTCGTTGTGGAACTTAATTTTTCTCATGGCTTCTACACTTTCGTCGTGGACTTAATTTTTTCTCTTGGTTTTTCAACGCTTTCGTTGTGGAGTTAATTTTTTCTCTTGGTTTTCAACGCTTTCGTTGTGGTGTTAATATTTTCTCTTGGTTTTTCAACGCTTTCGTTGTGGAGGTTAATTTTTTTCTCCTGGTGTTTCTACGCTTTCGTTGTGGAGGTTCATTTTTTCCTCTTAGTTTTACAACGCTTTCGTTGTGGAGGTTAATTTTTTCCTCTTGGTTTTACAACGCTTTCGTTGTGGAGGTTAATTTTCTCTCTTGGTTTTTCAACGCTTTCATTGTGGAGGTTGATTTTTTCTCTTGGTTTTTGAACACTTTCATTGTGGAGGTTAATTTTTTCTCTTGGTTTTTCAACGCTTTCTTTGTAGAGTACCGTATCCCCAGTGTGAACGGAAATCAGTCACTTCAAAAGAAACTATTTTCATAGATTCATAATTAATGAATCTAGTATTCAAAAGTAAACACGCCCAGGTAACCAGTTTTTTGCTATAGAAGCTATTGTTAATTTTCCGGTTCACTTGACTTTGGTACAGATTCCCTGTTTCTCTAGAGAGGGAAACGAAATAGAGATCACTGAAAATAGGTAGCAGGAGTGTTGGAGAGAAAAGAAAGCACATACTAGCGAGAGGAAACATTGTATATATCGCAAAGTGATGAAAGATGAGCCTTCAAATGGCGTCTTGAATGAAGTGTTATGTGATTAACTTTACATAGAGGGTTGTTAAATTTGGTTTTTCTTCCTTGTGTAAGAAGGATGACATTGAAGTTAATCAAAACATTCCTAGAAATTACTTCATATAAAATCAACAATTATTGCTCTTGGAGTGGATTTAGTGGCTGGGTGTGTATCCAAAGTACATCTTTGTTTACTGTTACTTTTACTTATGTATACTGAAGAAAACAACGGATTAAGGAAACTAAGTGAATGAGCGTATTTGTGTAACTATGCTATTCTTTGCAATCGTAAAAGAATGCTTAATGACACATGGTATTTGGGTGATTATGTTAATCGCATATGTAGGAAGCTTGTAATTTCTCATTGCCCCTACATGGTGATTTCTGAATTCACCGAACTTTCAGGGTAGCGTATATAAAAAATACAAATTCTCTAAAATTATATGGACACTGTTATTTGGAAAAAGAAAGAAAAAATGATTTTATGTCAAAATTTTTAAAGCATTTACTCCATACTTTTTCATTTTTTCATTGACAATAAAGACCGAAGGGCACGTATGAATATAAAATACTTCAAGTTAAAAAAAAACTTTTACCGAAAACTCCGCAGCCAGAGGAAAAAACTCTTTTGACCCTTTCTATTTTTGTACATTGAACTTTAAAAGAGATATCATCTAGCTCTCTCGACTGTTTTCATTTGCAGTAATTCATAAGTTATGCAACTTGAGAACCAAAATCTTTGTTTAAACCTTTTAGTTGTATTAGGTAAAGTACTGTCTCCATTTTATTTCTTCTTTGAACTCGTTATCTATATCTCAATATACGTATTTTTCTCTTTGGTATCTTTGAAGGTCAATTTTTGGAAAATGTCGAAAGGAAATTGTCCTTTTCTCCCAAGTGACGTGTCTTAGATAAATGACAGGGGTTACTGCCTGGCCAATATTTTATAACTATAAAAATGTTTTCGCACTAGACTGACATTTCATGCAATCGTCACAAAACAGTAACTTTTAAAAATAAGAGTAATCTCCCGACAATCATAAACAACTGTATGTTCTTAGTTTTCTGTAAAAGGAAACTATTGAGATGGCTATTTGTCTGTCCGTCCGCGCTTTTTCTGCCCCCCCCCTCCCTCAGAACTTAAGGACTACTTAGGCTAGAGGGCTGCAAATTGTTATGTTGATCATCCACCTTCCAATCATCAAACATACCAAATTGCAGCCCTCTATCCTCATAGTTTTTATTTAGCCGTGATCGTGCGGCTGGCACCGGTATAGGTATCTAAAACACAGGCCACAAGCGGGCCATGGCTGAAAGTTTCATGGGCCGCGGCTGAGAGTTTCATTGGCCGTGGCTCAGAGTTTCATACGCATTATACGCTGTGCAGAAAACTCGATTGCGCTGAAGAAACTTCGGCGCAGTTTTTACTTGTTTCATGATATTTCCAATTTCTACAGCTATCTGGGATGGAATTTGCTGATTGTTATATCAGTTATAGTAGCAATAAATTCTTTTGCAATTTGTTTCATGCAATATATCTCTACTGGTTTGTTTATGAATATGATATTCTTGATCTTGGTTTAGTAGCGGTGTATTTATAAGTATTTTCAGTCTTGGTTTCAGAATGAAGCCTTTTCAGACATTTTATTGATATCTTAAGACAGTATCCGCGTAGCTGCGACCTTAAATTATTTGTATATATATATAATTAAAAGAATTGTTTAGTAATGGGTGGCCTCTGTTTTGTTCAACCTTTAAAGGTATCAGTTCTGTGTGATCTTTAGTTCTCTAACGTGTTTTCTAGTTATGTGATTATGATAATAATATGAAAATGCTTTGTTTCTGATAGATGAGAATTACACGCGTCCTTTATATTTTCATCGTTTTGAATTAGAAACAGCTTGTTTCATGGACTTAGTTGATTGTTCATTTTTTCATTTCATCAGTAGATAATAAATAAAACATTTTCCCTTTATTTGTTCATTGATGAATTCAGCTCTTTAGACCCGAGTTACCCTTGCAGATGTTAGTATCAGAAAGACTTTGTTGATTTATATGCTGTAAATTTTTTCCCCGAAGCAGGATCCATATTCTTGTTTAAAAGTTACAATTGATTATGGGGACTGAAGACAGAAAGTTGCGTAATACCTAAGAGCTATAATTTTTTTTCAGGAAATACGACTGAGAAAAAAATCTTATTCAAATATTGAACACGTCAGTAAATATCAATTTCACTCACTAAACACGTACACGATAATCTTTTATTCACAATAATCTTTTCAGTTCTAAATGAAATGACATGAAACAGTATTATGATGCGACAACAAAGATTAGTTATTACTGGAAAGAGCAGTATTAGACTATAAGAGCGGTGATGTTACAAAATTATTTTTTCTCGGTATCGTCGTTGTCTAGAACCTGCTATATTACAGGTTAGTGATGTTTTTGTTTATTTCTCTCCTTTTACCAACCGGCATTTCTTTAAACTATTCGAGTTACTGATAGTTATTAACCCCGCAAGACGGTCCAGGGACAGCAAAGCCATCCGCCTGGATGCCTCTTTTATCTTTGTACGTCTGTCAGTCCGTCACAGTATTCCTGATTGGTTTCGTTATGCATTCTTAAATGATTTTGATGATTTGGTGTGTATAGCCTTTATATTTGCTTATATTTAGTATGATATTAGATAAGAAATAAGATGTTCTATGTCTCACTTTTTTGTGGGGGGTGGGGAGAGGGGTCGCTGTCAGGATTCCCATTATTTTGTTTTAAAAGTGGGTTTTATTGAGGCAACGTCAATATTTGGACGTTAACTCAATAAAACCATGAGTACATGCATGAAACTTTTGAAACTGTGTGCGTGTACTCTTGGAAGTGTGTTATGATTGGATGTATATAACGTGCGCGAGTTTGAAAATATCTGTTGTTATTTCAAACATTTTCTGCAAGCAAGATTTTTTTTTTTTTAATGAATGAATGGCTTGATCGATCATTACTGTTGATGGTGGGCACGCAACTAGTGTTTCAGAAATTATGAATATTTTGTAAACTGAATGCTGAAAAGAATACGTATGTTGAAGATGCATACCTGTAAAGGTATGTCTAATGATAGGATAGCTGACGTCACATCAGGAAGAGTTATTACAATGAAAACAAATAAAAAATGCGCCGAAGTTTCTTCGGCGCAATCGAGTTTTCTGTACAGCGTATAATGCTGTATGAACTCTCAGCTACGGCTTATGAAAACTCTCAGCCGCGGCCCATGAAACTTTCAGCCACGGGCCGGTGGTGGCCTGTGCTGTTGGCATCTGTAGCGGTGCCAGACGCACGATCATGGCTACTGAGGATAGAGGGCTGCAATTTGGTATATTTGATGATTGGAAAGTGGATGATCAACATAGCAATTTGCAGCCCTCTAGCCTCAGTAGCTTTTAAGATCTGAGGGCGGACAGAAAAAGTGCGGACGGACAGACAAATAGCCATCTCAACAGTTTGCTTTTTCAGAATACTTAAATTAAAAGGATTTTATTGTGGTGCAATAGTTTTTGACGGGGATTAAACAGATCAGCGTGAAGATGATGTCGGATTAGGTCGGGTGAGTGGTCTTGGCTTTCCTTCTGATTTCTATACGGTATGGACGCTCGATGACTTGCTGATTTGACAGATTTGAGACAGCCGGTGGTAAACAGATTATCTATTCATGCGGCACAATTGTCTTCACACATTTTCCCAAGACAAATACCAGACTTACCATTCTTTCTACGGCAGTTTTGCGATCTGTTACCATGCTCTTATTGCGAAATGGCTTTACTAATTATTCTTGATGTGTTTGATAACTTTATCCCGTAAGTTGCATTATTGATAAACACGAGTAGAGCTATTTAAAGCCAAATACTTTCAAGCAGAAAATATACCCGAGGTGTGTTTAAGTTTTCTTCGAAAAATATTCGGGATGACTTACATTTAGTTTTTGTGGGACCGGATGAGGGAGGACGAGATTGTTTCCCGCTGTGAGCTTTCATATCAGCCGCGGGCGGACCAGGTAACCTGATAACTATAAAGTAATTGACAGTTAATCCTCCAGTTACTGGATCTTGCAAGACAGCTATAGGAAAAAGGAAGTGAGAACATGACTTTATTCATATTTAACAAAAGGACAGCTGGGGGAAAGCTTTGATGATATTAGAGCGGAGATTACAATCAGTAAGATAAAATAATAGTGAATAATGATATATTTCTCATTCCTCCTGTTACTGTATCTTGCCAGACAGATATAGGGGGAAAGGAAGTGACAAAATGACTTTATTGATATTTAACGAAAGGAAAGCTGGGCGAAAGCTTTGGTGATACGAGAGCCGAGATCATAGTCAGTAAGATAAAATAATAATGAATAATCATATTTTTCATCCGTTTGGGTCCTACAGTAGTACACCTTGAAATTTGGAGGTGGGGCGGATGTTACTCAAGGAGATCGGGTTCGGTTCACTGCTCACTGCTAGCCCCAAGGCTCGTCGCTTTCCTCCGCCAGAACGCAACATTTCTGTGTTTCGGAGAGAAACAACGACATTAGACGAAATAAAAATTCGCCATGTGTGCTTTGGAGGAGCCTCTTGGTCCCAGTCGTCAGTGGAAGAGTGTGTTGGGGCCGGGTTGTGTGGAGAGGTGGATGGTTTGGATTAAATGAAGGACAGACAAATGGCAAATCAAACTTTCCCGACACTCCAATTGACAGAGTGTAAAATATACGACACCTTGATGCTCTTCAGACGTCATCACTCCACTGCTGATGACATTATTGACGTTATTGACGAACCAGTCGCATAACTTTCGTAAATCTAATACATACTGAATAAATGAAGGAAAAACAACAAAATGTGAAAATGGAGATTAAATAAAGTTCTGAACTTAATAAAAGTTGTAGAATTATGTGTACGATTTTTTCTCAATTTCATGTAGGTTACATATGGAATGTCTAAGCTACAGCAGGGAAACAATTTTTCTTTAAACAAATTATCATGTTGTCACCCCTTTCCTCAGGGCAGACAGAACGACTAAAGGTTGATTGATGAATCTAACTGAGGTGTCACTCCCAATAGTTGCAAAGAAAAAAATCGTATAAACGACGGATCAGTTTTAAATATTTCCGTGTTTTTCTTTTCAGCAAAGAATTGGCTTGCTTTTTTAGCAACATCTTTCAAACCTGTCAGTTTTCGCTAGTTTCACTGTCGGATCAACTCGAATGTATTTTCGCCGTACACGGGCGGCAATCGGCATTCGTCGACAATCACAACCGTCACTTTCTTTTTCTGTAGGGGTAAATCTGGCTAAGGATGAAATACTGGACTTTGGTAGTTTCTGACGTATGAATGCAGAATTTGTCTTTTTGTTTTGTTTTTCGTATGTTCTCTTACGTGGATTGTTTGCCTGTTAGATACCTTGGAATTTTCATTCGGCAGTTTGAAGCAAGTTCATATTTTAACGTGACAGTAAGATAGCTTTTATTATTTTTCTGTAGGTATTATCTGGATGGATTGCCCTAGGATTATCTGCCATAATGCCTTTGCAATGTTAGAATGATCCTGTATTATGCGTAGAAAGAAAATGTCATAAAAGTGTTTTTTAAAAAGTGTATGAAAGAGAGGATGTTAAAGGGACTATAAAAGTTGAGGAGAATTTCAGAGTTGAGACGTCATGAAGAATATTAGTATGAACTTCAGCGATGTAAATGTTTTTTTAAAACATGGCAAATAGAAAATGGAACGTCACATATCAGAGAAATGCAATAAGTCCTTTTGGAAACCGCGAAAAATAAGAAGGTTAAAGAGGCAAGGGTAATTATGATACGAAATGGAAGAGAAAAAGGTGAACGAAATGGAAGAGAAAAAGGTGAGTCCTGGCGCTGTGATTTATGAGATTATTTTAAAGGTCTTATGGCAGTAACTTAACAGTTACTGCCATAAAGACCTTTGAAAGGAAGTCAGGCAGTTGTAAAAGTTTCCACAGAGTATCGGAATAAAGTTGCTTATTCGTAAAAGGTTTGGTAATGATGCTGCTAGTGTGCAAATAGTGCACTTCATTGAATGAAGGATGTCAAAACACAGTCATTAAAGAATGATGAAGTACTTTGAAAAGAAAAGAAGGTTTGGAGAGTGTTCGAGATTTCTCACTGTTCTCTGCTCTGAAATAGGAAGAGAGAAGACTGGTCATCATGAGTTATTGCGAAAGAGCACTTAAAGATATTAAGAATGTTTTTACGCAGAAATGTTTAGTTTTCTGTGAAAGGAAATTATTGAGATGGCTATTTGTCTGTCCGTCCGCACTTTTTCTGTCCGTCCTCAGATCTTAAAAACTACTGAGGCTAGAGGGCTGCAAATTGATATGTTTATCATCCACCCTCCAATAATCAAACATGCCAAATTACAGCCATCTAGCCTCAGCAGTATTTATTTATTTAAGGTTCAAGTTACCCATACTTCTGGCAGTGCTATAGGTGTCAACAACACAAGCTACCACCGGACCGTGGTTGAGTTTCATGGGCCGTGGCTGAAAGTTTCATACAGCATTATACGCTGTACAGAAAACTCGATTGCGCCAAAGATATTTCTCCACATTTTATTCCTTTTTTTTTTTTTTGGTTTTCCAAGTTTCCGTTATATTCCAGAGGAAACATCATCATCTGGTGCTCCCCCTTGGCCCAACGTCACAGAATTAACGAATAAATTAGTGACGGAGGAGGAAGGAATACAAGGGCCATAATGTAGGCTTCATCGGTCCCAATGTTCGTCATCTTGTTGCCAACTTGAACCGCGGCCTCCAAATCCTAAGTTACTGGAATGAGGTGGCAAAGGTTTCCTAATCTTTAATTGCTTTTCTTCATCTTCCTGAAATCAAAAACCTAGTTACGAATTAATATATATATATATATATATATATATATATATATATATATATATATATATATATATATATATATAATATAATATATGTTATATATATGTGTGTGTGTGTGTAATGATCTCATGTAACACAGGCGATTTATTTACTTCCAGTAAATTAACAATGAAATATATCTATAGTTCTCCCCAAATTATTCTTAATCCAGTGGCATGCTGGGTTACTATAAAAAAAGACCGTATATATATATATATATATATATATATATATATATATATATATATATATATATATATATATATATATATATATATATATATATATATATATATATTTAAACTTTTTTGATATTTGACGCAACAGTGCGTAACCCACTCTCACACACATACAGTTTATTTATTCATGTCCTTACCGCAGCTTCTTTCTTCCCTTCAAGCAAACATTTAGCCAGAACCCGTTGTTGTAACTGACAGGAATGCAGTGGTCCACAACGTCTCTGTGGCGTCTGGCGATCTCTACACACTCCTACGTACTTTCCCGTTTAAACGTCTGATGTTTCGGAAGGGAAAAGGAGAGAACACTGGAATTCTGTTGTTAGTTACTGTGTAACACTCGCGGTGGGGAAACGATTAATATACAACGCTCCTCTCTTAAATATGACGTCGCTCCAACGGTTCGAATCGAGTCTTGACGGTTTAAGCTCTCTCTCTCTCTCTCTCTCTCTCTCTCTCTCTCTCTCTCTCTCTCCTCTCTCTCTCTCTGTCTCTCTCTCTCCTTTATACACTTGATAGGTTCCTCATTGGACGGGTCGATATCGTTCTCGGATAGCACTCTGCCGGGCCCGGGTTCGACTCTCCGGCCGGCCAATGGAGAATTAGAGGAATCTATTTCTGGTGATAAAATTCATTTCTCTTTATAATGTGGTCCGGTTCCACAATAAGCTGTAGGTCCTGTTGCTAGTAACCAGTTGGTTCTTAGCCACGTAAAATAAATCTAATCCTTCGGGCCAGCCACCCAGGAGAGCTGTTAATCAGCTCAATGGTCTGGTTAAACTAAGGTACGCTAACTTATGCACTTGATTCGTATACTGTGAAAATTGGATCCTCCGACAGTTCCAATACCTTAATCACGCTGATTGCAATGATTTATTCTTATTTTTCACTTGAGAGTTCAAATAATTACATCCTGAAAAACGAAAATGACTCTGCAACAAACAGTTCTTATCCGAGCGAGACACAGGCAGAAAGAGCGAGCCAGTTTTCATTTTCTCTTTCTTCCATGTAATCATCGGTTTTTATTTGTATTACTGACATATATAACATTGTTGTGATACAGAGGCAAGTCTCATTCAACGTCCATTGCATAATTCTAGCGAAAATTAATATAAATTTTATACTAGACAAAACTCGTTCCTTACTCATAGCCCGTTGTGTACAATTATAAAACCAGACGTTGCGTGGATTTAGGTTTTATTATTTATGCATACGTGCAAACGTATGAGTTTGGGTAGGCCTTCGCAAACAAACGTGCTGTGCATAATATGTTTCCATTAATTCTTTTTAGTTTTCTGTAAAAGAAAGCTATTGAGATGGCTATTTGTCCGTCCGTCCGCACTTTTTTGTCCGCCTTCAGATCTTAAAAAATAGAGGCTAGAGGACAGAAATTGGTATGTTGATCACCCACCCTCCAATCATCAGACACACCAAATTGCAGCCCTCTAACCTCAGTAGTTTTTATATTATTTAAGGTTAAAGTTAGCCATGATCGTGCGTCTGGCACCACTATAGGTGCGAACAACACAGGCCACCACTGGGCCGTGGCGAAAAGTTTCATGGGCTGTAGCTGAGAGTTTCATACGTTTTACAGAAACTCGATTGCGCCAAAGGAATTCGACGCATTTTTTACTTGTTAATTATTGTAGACGCCGCTACGATGGGTAATTTGGGGTCTAAAGGTAGAAAAATGGTGCAGACCTAAATAGACGATAACTGGCACATTGTAGGAATCATGACATGAAATTATTTGTCAGTCAAATAGAATGCTGAAGTGTCACTTTACCGCAATTAATCCCTGAGAATTCGTTGAGATGTCGTTTTCCTATAAAATTTTATTAGCGAATATTTTAAACCGTTCATGTTTGCATCTGTATACTTCTGCGGAGTTGATATAACTTCTTTTGACCTCTGCGGTTAATGTGAAAAAGGAAAGTGCAGCGCGAATATGAAAGATTGTGGTAAAAATCACACTCCGAGGAGATAATCATAAGCTTCAAGAAACCGTAGTCCAGCATCAATGATAGATGGTTGCCTAAGTCAATTACTCTTCAATAAATTCATGCACTGGATGAAGTCAGCAATCAGCTGTAATAAAAAAAATATAGTCGATTGTTGATCAGTAGTTCTGTACTCTTACTTTTGAACATATAATCTTGCACTAAGGTAGATTTTCACATATCTATTCATTTAATGCCCAGTGGGTTGCCCAGAACAATGATAAATTTGTATTAGACTTCAATAACAAAGATGAGGATAGATTTTTTGGATTAGAAAAGTAGGAAACATATTTTACGGAATGTATACGCACAGGGGAGATTGCAGACGCTTCATGTCTCGAAGCATCCTCTTTTATTAATTCGATTGACTGATGGCCGAGTATTGCCTATCTAACACTTTTAGTGACATCTGGATCTATTAAACCATAAAAAGTTAGCTGAAAAGTTTAATTTCGTTGGCCGTCAAATATAACAAAATTACAATTGACTTATATAAATATTGATATGAATAGAATAAGTGCATGAGTGGTGACTGGCTGGTGCTTAAGAACCTGATGTAGATGAATCTAAGAAGCTAGACAATCAGAGTTTGAGAGAAAGGGGAGGCAGTTAGAACGGTCTTTTACTTACAAATGTCTCTTCATTTCTCCTCACTTGGCGTTGTTTTTTAATCGGTAAACTGACTCATCTTGATCAGGAAATGGAGCGACCATTTGTTTGCCTCATCTTACGCTGTTTAAAGCTCTGTCACTTCTCAGTTCGTTGACGCTAACTGCGTAAATTGCAAATCTTACGCGGATTAGTCGTTCATTCTCATTCTATTTTGCATGTAAGTGATCGATCTGCAAACCCACTCTCACACCCGCACAAAAAATAGCAACTTCTTACCCTTTTGTGGACATTGAAATCTCTTCATGCTTTCAGGCTATTGACCTTTCACATTCTTCATTCATTGATTTTTCGTAGCCGCCGACTTTCTATTTGTTTGTAACATTTTCCAAATTGAGGAAAATTGATTCTACTTCGGGATACTTGTTTTATGCAAAGGCCGGTATGATATGCAGCTCAGTGATGTTATTCGGCGCATGTTCACTAAAGACTAAAATAAAAAGAAAATGAAAAGAAAACAAAGATTCATGAGAAAAATATAAAACACTCCAATGGTTGGTAATATATAAAGGGATACTGTAACCGGATGGGCTTGTATAACTGATGAATGTAGTGACCAAAGAGATAGGTGAAGTGTTGACCAACGGGTGTTACAAGGCCGCCTGAGAGGGGGAAGAGCGATGAATGTGAAATATATTCTTTCATGGGTTGTGAGGAACTTTACAACGACTTGGAACTGGCACATTTCCAAAGTGGTGGAAACTCAAGCCTTTCCTGTTCGTTTAGTTTTCTGTAAAAGAAAACTATTGAGAGGGCTGTTTGTCTGTCTGTACGCCCTTTTTTTGTCTGCCATCAGATCTTAAAAACTACTGAGGCTACAAGGTTACAAATTGGTATGTTGATCATCCACCCTCCAATCATCAAACATACCAAATTGCAGCCCTCTAGCCTCAGTAGTATTTATTTTATTTGAGGTTAAAGTTAGCCATGATCGTGCGTCTGGCAGTGCTATAGGTGCCAACAACACTGGCCACCACCGAGCCGTGGGTTAAAGTTTCATGGGCCTTGGCTGAGAGTTTCATGGGCGATGACTGCAAGTTTCATACAGCATTATATGCTGTACAGAAAACTCGATTTTGCCGAAGTTTCTTCGGCGCATTTTTTTTTTTTTTTATCCATTATCTTTCACTGAAGTTGAAAACTTGGACAGTTTAAGGTGTCATTCTTATAGAACTCGAAAAGTTTAGTTCTCTGTTTTCGCAATGAATGGATTCTCTTTCTGGCATTCTTCCAAGATCTCCTCTTGTATGAGCGACTGAATTTCTTGCGGCCGTCACATTATTTTTAAATGTCGATTAGCAAGAATAAGATTACTAGGGTGAATGAAAATCGGGAAGATGGTTCTATAAAGGACTTCAGAGTCTAAGGCTTGCAACGAAAATTTTTACTGGTGTCAAATTTTCTTTTTATGAAAAATGTGTAAATGTAGCTACCACCTTTTGTGTAAAAATGAAGTTTTAGCTTTATCTCCAAAAATTATGATTGAATACATACATACATACATACATACATATATATATATATATATATATATATATATATATATATATATATATATATATATATATATATATATATGTGTATGTATATATATATACATATATATATATATATTTATATTATTATAATCACCCAGAAGTTTGACACAGTGCTCCTCCCCAATTTACTCCTTTGTTTATTGAGAACCGCATGTCTGATCGTATTTCACTAGAAATCAGAGCCCGTTATCAACATTCCGATCTGTCCCTTTTTTTTTTTTACCTGGAACAGATATTGAGATGACACAGATAAAAGATACCAGGAGGAGATTTTATGCCACTCTTTTAAGAAGCTTAATCGGCCCCTACACTATCAACAATATTGACGTAAGCATATTGAGTCAATATTCGGGGTCTTCAATCATTTGCCCTCACACTGCTCAATAACATTGACAATACTAGTCATTTCTCTCTGGTGCTTCACAGCGGCAACATCATGGTTTCTGACGAGGATTTATTTTATATATACGTTGGTTTTCTATTTTGTGAGGAGAAAACCAAGAAAAAGAAGTGGATGAAAGAATGGTTTAAAAAGAGACATTTCTATACATGATGGAGCAGGGTTTGATGAACTTTTGACTCTAGTGAAACCGTTAATAGAAAAGAAGGAAACACATTTAAGAGGGAGTATTTCAGTAACTCAAAGATTGTCGGTCACTCTTCGTTACTTGGCCACTTGAAATTTGTAAGTGCTATGTCTCCTCAGTCAATCAGCAAAATAGTTATGGAGACATGTTATGCAATCATACGCCGTCTCCAAGGTTATATCAAGGTAAGAAAAACATTAACATCTTCTCTCAGCTTACTTTACTAAACAAACACTACATAATGGAATACAAATGTATTAAATACATTTACAGAAATACTTTAAATAATAACCAATAAATATATCATTTAAATGAAGAAAAAAAATGTGAAATGGTTCGTTCAGGTTAAGTACCCTGAACGGGAATGATTTCCACTGAGGTAGTTGAAGTAGATGGCATGACTTGGGAATGAGAGGTGTCATTAGAGTTATTAATGACAACAGAATCACGACTCAATGTACCCATCCCACCTGCAAAGATTATTTCATTTATTGCTCTTGTAGCGTAAAGAGCTTGAGTAGGGTCCATTTTCGATAAATCTAAAGCCCATGCGGCTGCAATTTTATCGTATTCGTTTAGTTCTCCCCGACGGCGCTTACATGCAAGAGCTAAAAACTGTCCCCTATGATCTGATAGCCCTTGTCTCTTTGTGGCTGGCGATTCCTGAAAAAAAATAAAAGAAAAACATACGTTAACACATACATACATATGGATTGAATGCAAGAGAGAGAAGAGAGAGAGAGAGAGAGAGAGAGAGAGAGAGAGAGAGAGAGAGAGAGAGAGAGAGATTGATTTACACAGCGGCAATGCAATTAATAATTTTTTCTTAATTTTCAGCTCCCAAGCACACCAGATGAATGGAAAATGGTTAGCGAAGGATTCATGAAAAGATGAATTTCCCTCATTGTTGCGGAGCTATTGATGGCAAGCACGTCGAAATAAAGAAACCAGCTCACTCCGGATCTTTTTATTTCAATTACGAAAATTACTTCAGCATTGCCCTGATGGCAGTTGTAAATGCTGAATATGAATTTTTGATGGCAGATGTAGGCATAAATGGGAGTGTGTCTGATGGTGGAGTATTTAGTGAGACTAAATTTGGCAGAATGCTAAGTGAAGGGAAATTAAACTTGCCAGCATCTGAGGGATTACAAGGAACCAATAGGCAACTATATACCTTATGTATTTGTTGCCGATGAAGCATTTGCTCTGTCTGAACATCTATAACTTGCACAAGCTGAATACGCATAAAAGAATCTTTATCATATGAGGTTATAAAGCAAGATTGCTACGAGGATGCATTTGGGATATTAACATCGCATTTGGGTGTATTTTAGAGACCAATTTGTTAGCGCTAGAAAGCCAGTGTTAGTACTAGCATGTTGCTATCTTCATAATTTTATTGCTCGTAAAACAGAAAACACCTATTTGTCTGTTCAGTCGAACTCTGACGAGGACACGATATGAGCCAACGGTTCGAAGTAGCCCACTATTATAATAATGAAACTCCTGTCATCAAAGCTTTATTAGAACAGAGGTGATTACTTGCAGCACTTAAATGAGTATATTAACACTGTTGCAACCTGCTAATGTAATTGCAGTCAATATTTAGCTTCATACCATAGAATATTTAGTATTTTTCTTCATGCATATATATTGATATATATATATATATGGTATATGTAGAGAGAGATATATATATATATATATATATATATATATCTTTTAATTATAACATGCAAAATTATGTTTGCATTTGAGTTTATGAAATAAATAGATTTGTTTATCTTTATCAGTTAGTGTTTTCAATATTTAGTTACTGATTATATTATAGTTAAATTTGATATATTTTGTTTAAACATGTGTTTTATTCTTGACTAATCCAATATGCTAAAATATTATATACTTACGGATCGTCAGTAATATCCTCACCCTCCTCCTCATCTAATGTACTTAAGGAATGAGAAGGCAGTTCTGGTCTATCAGAATGACATTTTCATACTATAATGAAGTCCTGGAATATCATCTGTCCTCTACCAGATCTCTGAAGAAGTCATTTTTTCAGTTCCTTCCAGTTGGTTTCAAATATTGAATTTTCTGACATCTTCTTCATTCTGACATCCTCCCGAGTTTTGGTCATTAGAGCAGACCTATTTTTTCAGTCTGTTGCTGCAGTTGGAGATTCTAAAGAGGCGCGTATGTATTCCACTCATTTTTCCTCTTGACGACATCTTTACAAACAGAGTGGAAGTGCATTTATTGTCAATCACCTCTACACAATGAAAGGAGCACTATTTGACAACGTCGTTTCAATAGCATTGGCGATCCTTCAATCATATATTTTAATGACAATAATGTTACTGTCAATAAATGGACTAGCGTTGCATTAGCCCCACTCCGAAACGAAAGGCAAATTAAGCTGCCTGAATTGTCTTACCCACAGACACCGTAAAGAGGCCATAAATCCGTTGAACACCTGGGCAGTGACTTATATGCTTGCACACGGCCCCACGGCCGCGTGCCTTAAGGAAGAGAAGCAGTTAAGCCTTGTGAGGAGTCGTTACACGGGGCTGGTGATGCAGCTTGCTGAGAGAACATTCATCTCCCTGTCCGACTCAGACTCCAGTCATCCTTGAGGGACAGTTTGTATCGTTTCGGACCCCAACCTTCTCGTCAGAGACCAGCTTCCCTACGGTAAAGTGCGAGTGAAGACTTTTCGGTCACGATATTTGCCTTTAGAAAGCTTGGAGTACCAGCATTTCACTTCTGTCCTTGTCTCAGTTTATCCAGTGCCATTTCCAACGTCCTGTGTTCGAGTGTAAAGTGGTCATTCATTCCGAGTCTTTGGCACCTCAGTGCAAACTCGAGACTTATTCTGTGTTAAATTGCTCCCTTTACTGGCGTGTAATGTGTAAATCTCTTGCAGAGGACCCATTCGCAGGGACTCCTCTTGGCCTGTGCCTGCCTTTAATCAAGACCCTGTAGAAGGATCTTAGGTGCTGCAAGCCCTTTATCAAGTTACTTCTATCCATTTTCCTTCAAATGCTTGCTTTTGTAAATATAATTCTTTAATTTATCCTTTCAGCTCCTAAATTCTCCCTTTTTTTCTTTTTTACGATTTCTTACGCCTGTAGAACTCAAGGCCAATTAAATAAAGTTTAAGTTGCCGGCCTGTAAAATACCATAAACCCAGGAAAATACAAAAAGTAAAATATAGAGATATGTATGTATATATATATATATATATATATATATATATCATATATATATATATATATATATATATATATATATATATATATATATATATATATATATATATATATATGTGTGTGTGTGTGTGTGTGTGTGTGTGTGGGTGGGGGGGGGTGCGTGTGTTCGTTTGTGTGTAGATACAATTATAGATTGACAGACAGATATAGGCATTCAAATATTTCTGTTTGTGAGATGATCCCGTACGAAAATAGGTAGTCATAGCTAACTTTTTTTTTAACTGACTTAATTCTGAAAGGCTGAGAAGAGTGGTTGTCTGTTGCAACAATAATTTTTGTGTTCATTTTTAGACGAATTTTATTCCTAGTAATAGTTGTTTTCATTATTAATCATTATCATATTAATCTTAGCCTCATAATGTCTTGAGTTTCGTTCAGCTTCTGTGCATTGTAAAAATAATGTTTTGTCGTATCCATGATTCATGAATCTCTCCCACTTTTTCTACTTAAATTTCCTTCTTATCATTTTAATGTAATTAAACTTTCCGGCATTATACTTTTTAGACATCTCCGTTTCTTGATTGTTCCTTAATTCCCTTACTTCGTGTGCTATTTCGTAATTTAAATGCCTCTATTTTTGTTAATAAAATTTGTCACTGTTTTGTTTCATGTCGCAGTCTTTTGACTTCTCAGATTTATGTTCTTTAATTTTCTAGCCAGATTTGTTTGTTTCTCAAAATTTCTACAATATTTATTTTATTTATTTTCTGATCCGTCCTATCTTATTTCGGTATGTCTCTTGCTTTTTACAGCTTATTTTTGAAGTTTTATATCCTGACAGTGTATTGCACGTTCACCAGTAAATTCTAGTTTGATTCGTAAATGAATGTCAGTGGGGCCTCCGGAACAAGAAACTTTTATTTTTCATTCTTGTTGGCGCAGTTCAGTTTTATAGTAAACTAAGTGCAAGGTCTGTGTTAATTATTTATTGGAATTGGAATGCTCTCTTGGGGCGTCTTTCTAGTGTAGTTTTAAGTATTATTATATATCTCTCTGTAATGGTAAACGGAGGATCAGCTCAGGGAGGAGGCAATATATGCGGATCTTTTGTTTGGTTGGTTTTTAAGTCCCCTGAAAGTGTTTGAGCTCACAGATTATTCATTGTAATAAATATTTTGCAAAGAGAAGATAGAGAGCTCGATCTAAAATCAAGAATTTTGTTATAGATATTATATCTCGTCGCATTATCAGCTTAAAATTGTTGAAGTAACTCCTACCGTACCCCCTTTAGACAACAATATTCTCTCTCCTCTCTCTCTCTCTCTCTCTCTCTCTCTCTCTCTCTCACACTCTCACAATCATGCATTTAGTTCAGTGGAAGAAAGTAGAGTATGAACGTTCTATATCTTTATCTTGTCTTATGAAGGGCGACGTTTCATGAAGAACTATAGAAACAACATGGAAAATATTTACAAGATTAATGTTTTGTTGGTTCTGCCTTAGCTTCAAAATTATGCATTTGTAATTTCGTAAAGAGAAAAATCATTGCTTGTTTTCGCTGTCTGTTTAAATTATGTATGCTCATTTTCAAAGATATGAATCGGCAAGGATTTAAATACTTAGACACCATTATCATGACCAATGCATGTTTGTTGTTTCCCTCGTGAATGACGATTTATTTATTAAATGAAGTTGGAAAGTAAGGAAACCATGGCTGTACTGCAGATTGTATCTTGATGGCCCGTTTATGTTTTAATTTAGTGCGTGGGAAATTTAACTAAGCATTCAACACGGTTAGGTAGACACAAAGCAATTGGGAACAAAGTGGGTGAAGTCCAGAATAAACATATTTGGGAGATTCACACCAGGAATAAAATGTGGAGTCGTAAATCAATAGACCTTGATATAAACCAAGTTATGGTCAGAGAAAATTACTTCTTGTAGAATTATTCAGTTTGCTTCTCTTTTGAGAGGAGAAACGAAGAAAGAAAGAGATAGCAAGGTTGAAACGGTAATTAATATTGGTATTGTGATGAATTACGTAATATACGTGCTGATGTTCAGTTTCTTAAAAGTAATTAAAATAAATAAAGATTAATTCAGTTTACTATTTAAGTGGTTTTCCTTTGGTGAGTGCTCTTGGAGAGCATCACTCTCTAAAGAGACTGTCATTCTTCATTTTAATAGTAAGAATATTTGATGTTGGATAGAAAAAAAATGCCTTTAGTCGAGTCCGAGAACTGTCATTAATGTGTCATTGTGCTTTGATTATTCTCATCACAAACAGTCACAGGCACGCCACCTACCGATAATGCCATTTATCCTTGTCGTTTCTTCATAGGGAATCTTTGAATTACTGTATATTTGAATTGTATTTATTTCGTCCCTGGAGTTTCTTCTTTTGCAACGCAGTTCCAGGGAATCCGTGTGGTTGTATAAGGACATTGCAAAGGATTTTTATTCGATTTTTTTCCTGTTGCTCGTTAAGTATTAGACCAGAGTTCCTTGGGAAGCAGGGCAGTGTTGTGAATATTAAACTTTGGAGGCCTTACTTAGCCAGTCAGGCCTAGAAAGATTTCTGAACAGTATTTCCCTGTCGAGAGTCTGTTTGGTGTGTTGAATTTTCCTTGGGACTTTGTGAGATGCTCATGCTATTGATTTCTTATTGATTTTCTCAGGTGGTTGAAGGAAATTTAGGAACTCTGTTTTCTAAATTGATTTTTCCCGCAGTATAGTTGAACTTTCTTTGAAAATGACAAAGGTTTACTGGTGTACTTGAACTATGGCATAGTCAGTTTGTCGATTCATTCTTTCATCTTAATTCGGATTGCTGCATTGAAAGAATGTCACTGCGTGCCCTTTTTTGACTAATGTAAAACCATTTTGAAATTCCATGAAGTTTCCCAGCTTCATGAAGTCCAATCTAAGAACGCCTGTTATGTTTAGTTATGTAATAAATTTAACTAATCATTCCCACCTTTTTGTAAGGGATAGAGGACATGAAGACACAAATGCGTTACAAATTATAATTATTTAAGAAAGAATACATTCTTAAACGAAATTTTAATAAAACATCAATTTGTATCCAAAATAGCCAACTGAAAGGACTTTGGATGTATACGCATTCTTTGCCAAAAAATATATTGCCCTAGATAAATTGAGAGGTGAGAGGTAACGATATTTAATTATATTTATATTGATGATGACCTAATACTTGTATTGGTATACTGATGTCTTCAGCGAACAGAAATATAAACATATACACATCATTATGATAATAATAGTGTATATTTATTTATAGTGATACATGTCCCAAAGTAAAGGGGTACTCCAGATCCGAATAATAACTCGCCTTGAATACGTGGCGGTTGACAAAGGCTCGCTTTTTATCCGTCCAAAATTGGAAAGAGTTTGGAGGTGAGGAGATGTCACTCCTGTTTATCCTTGTCAGATTGATGAAAAGGAAGCGCTTCGATTTAGAGTGAAAGGGAAGACGGGACGAGGACGGAAGCAAATAGAGATAGACGTAAGAAGCACCTTCCTGATCCCCTTTGATCGGAGTCATTTCCATTTTGGGTGTCATTTTCAATACGGACCTCTCACAGTGACTGCATTACTCTTCGAATTCCTCTGCGATACGAAAGCTCTGTTTGGATATATTCGACAAGATGAATTTTATGTCCCCATATGTTGCTATTAAATTGTCACGTCACGTTGGGATTGTCTTTACGGTTATTACTGAATGGTTTTACTTTGGGTCATAAGAGCAAGTTACCATTTATTGTTATAATTTTTTAAAAACCATCCTACGTCAGTCTTCATGTTGCTGTTGCTTTCCTTATTTTCAGCGAATCTGATAAACAGACTTTGGTTTAATAATTGTTAACTTTGTACAAGTTTCTTGACAAAATGGCTCAACAGTACATGGATTATTTAAGGGAGTTTATTGGTCTCAATCATAAATGTGACTCAGCGTGACCAATGATGCATGCACATAAGTAATGATGAATCTTTTATATTATTTTAAGGAACTTTGGATGAATTTACTGCCACATATATATTCTTTAAAAACATTAATACCTAAATATCAAGTATTTAGTAGCAATAAAATCTGGTGTGTAGATCAGCCTTACCAGGTTTTCGCTTTTGTTTATACCGAAGTAATTTTTAATCAGATGTTTCTTGTTATTCAATTTTATTAAATTGTTTAATCATTACATCAAACTCTGAAATATATTTGCATGAACGCATGCGAATTGTAGCTAACATACTCTTTAACAGAGACATATTTCATACTCACACATATACCTTCGTTAACGCATAACGCAAATACATATCGGTATTCAAAGGAACAGGAAAATAAAAAGTTTTTCTTTTATTTATATTTCAGATTCCGTTAGTTTTCCGGCAGTGAAACTTTTTTACGTTACTTATTTTAACGATATTTTTTTATTTCCGTCATCTTACTCTAATTCAGCGTATTTTCAATTACTGCATGAGATTCGGAAACAGAATACATAAGAAAACTAAGAACATGTGAATAGTGATGCAAAGTGATGACAGAAAGAGGAGAGGAAAACTAGGTAAAACAGGTAAAATCTAAGGTTAAAAAGAAAAAAAAGCAAAGTTGCGAATTACGTATCAGTCAAGCGCTGAAAGTAACCAGTTCGCGAAAACAAATGGTTAGCAGAGGTGGGTTAGAGATAGTGGGCCAAGTGAATAAATATGAAATATAGGGTTTCTCTATTTTGGGAGGGGGAAAAGCTCATAATTTTGAATGACCCCGGACAAGTTAGTGAAGGAAAATGTTAGGGCGCGGTTTGTAAGGAATTTCTAATTATCATATGTATTTCACCATTTGTGTGCTTGCGTGAAGCAGGTATCGCAGTGCGTAATTTCCGTTCATCTGGAAAAATACTCCCAAGAGACAAAAACGACAACATTTGCTAAATTTGGAAGAAGTAAGTCTTATCCCATAAAACAAAAGGCCGCAGCTACGAATACGGACCCGTTCATCGAGAATGACTTCTAGAAATACCTACCGCTAGCAGTATCCTTGAAGGACTTTTGAAGGAATTCTGCTTCATTGAGTGTTATAGCACGTACCCAGAAGTGTCAGTCAGTTCGCAGACGTTGGCGTAAAAAATGTCGGAAACATTTGCTAAAGCAACAGTATCTTGTCGGAAGTATGAATCATCTCTTTGTCAGCTTGAATCAGGCTGAAAGTGGGCACAATTCCTGTGCTGAATTTCCCTGCAGGTCTTTATCATGTGGCGCAAGCTGGACTTTGTAACTAGCATTAAGCCACCAGTGACAACAAAAGTTGCCGTGTAGTCAAAAGAATGGGAAAGCATTTTTTTTAAATGCTAAAAAGAAATTTTAAGGTTCCTGCGACATTTCATGATTTCGTTTTTACGTATGACACATAACGCCTTACCTTTTCATCAGTTTTTCGGTGAATTTGTTTCATTTTGGATTGGCAGTTTGTCATTACCCGTTGATGGTTGTTATTCCATTTCCACTACAAATACAGAATTATATTTTTCCCTTAGGTTGACGGGACGTTGGAGTTATAATGTGGCTTATCCAGGGCGGGAAGTCGTTAAACTGGGTATTTTCGCCGTAATCTTGCATTGTGTAATTTATTTTCCATTTTTTATTGCTTATTTTTATTATTGTTTGTAAAACCATTGAAATTGCGTGCATATATATATATATATATATATATATATATATATATATATATATATATATATATATATATATATATATATAATATGGATAAATAACTGTGTATATATGTGTGTGTCTGTGTGTGTAAATTTAATTTGATCATGAATCTGTTTGTTTTTCATTCTTCCCTTTCAATAATCCCCTTAGTATGTAGGGGCCATATCCATTCTTCGGAACAGAAATGGAATTTCATTTAGTGTGTAGTGGATGAATGCACAGAAGTCATGAACAGACATCAGATGTGTTTAGAGGAAAAGAAAAAGAAGGGTCGGGAAGCATTTGAGAATGAAACACATTAACAGTGTAGGTTTTTTCTTTTTTACATAAGGAAAAGAATCATCAATTGAATTGGAATCATAATTAATGAAAGGGCATTGTACAGTAGAAGACCTGATTGTGACGAGTGGTATTAAAAGAAAGGGACAAAGCCATGCTGTTATGCAGCGAGAGGCAAATTTAACAAACACGCTAACGAGCTGTTTACAAAGTGGAACTGGACAAGAAATATGACATAAATGGCAAAATGGGCCACGTAGAACGTACTTCGGCGCTTTCAGAATAATCTTTTTATCCAGCTTTGCCGAGGGAGATCATAAAGCCTGTATTTTGGGCCTCTAAGGAGTCACGATAACTTAAACCGTTATTAGCACTCAGTCCTTTAGGCTTACGTTCCTCCCTTGTGTTTCCTTTCTAAATAGTTTAGGAATATTCCCGGCAGTGAGGACGCTGGATTAATGCGCTTAGCCATATGTTTACTCTAAGCATCTCCAGGACAGCGGGGTTTCTCTCTCTCTCTCTCTCTCTCTCTCTCTGTCTGTATCTCTTTATGTCTCATGAGGAAAAAAAAAAGAATGCCTTATCACTTTAACTGCTGAGCTTTTATTTCCAGTTCTCTCGATGTCTGTTTTCCTCATAAATTGTAACTGTTTTCTCTTTAGCGTCGAGTTTTACTTTCGAAAGTTTTCCTGTTGTACTCATTATTTCGAATCAGAGTTAAAATGTTCATGGTTTTAACTTTCTTTTTATCCCACTTTTGCTTTTCAATTCCCTCAGCTTCCTTTTCTTGTTCCAGTTTAGCAACTATTATTTTTTTTTTTTTTTTACTGTTCAGGAAGTGACTAAATTATTTCAGATGTTGTTATCCTAGAAACACTTATTTGTCTTCATTTGTGGAGGAGCTGTAAAATTTCAAGGATATCGGATAACTTATGCAGATCATGTCTTTAGGCTTGATGTGGTTGATTGTGACATTTCAAATTACTATACTGTACTCTTTACAATGCTCCGCGCGAATAGAGCCTGTTTATTAAAAAGGAAAATAGTGTTCAAACAAAAAATAGTTTTAACGTTGGAGCTTTTAAACTGATTCTGTGTTACTTGGAAACACATCTCGACTGTAAAGATAGTGTCCCTTCTAGCTTTGGCATCAGCTAAAAGGGTAGGTGAGATTCATGTACGCTCATATGATGTTGGACAGAAATGACTTTTAATTTTCTTCGAGACTTCATCACGAAAACTCAGAACCCTTCTTCACATGACCCAAGGTTTGATGGCTTCTCCATTCCCTCCCTTAAGGATTTTGCAGGTAACGATCGAGAGAAAATGTTGCTATACCCAGTACGTGCTGTTAAAACCTACCTGAAGCGCACAGCCTCCCTCAGACCAACTCAACGTAGACTGTTCATTAGTACAGGCCGCGTTAAGAAGGAGATTTCTAAGAACACGATCTCCTTCTGGCTGAGAGAGGTGATAAGCAAAGCCTACAGCTCGGAACAAGATGTATCTTCTGTCCCGAAACAGATCAAGGCCCATGCCATCAGAAGTATTGGTGTACCTATGCCACCGCCGGCTCTTGTCTTGCTACAAGTTGCTCTCAGCTTACTTGATGTGTCGTTTACCTTTGAGGATGGAAATTCAGTCCTGCTTTAGCAGCTCTCTCTCCCTCTCTGTGGCCTGTATTACAGTGACCATGGTATCAGTAAACCCGATGCTTGCGTTTCTCTCAAATGTTCAAATAAGCTCTCTTGCGCCTTATATTTTGATTATCTGATTTTATTTGCCTATTTTTAACTGCAGTAATTTCTACTTGTTACATTTAGATTTCATATATGTTAATAAGTTGGTTGATCTATTGAAGCCTAACATTGGTATTATAGGCACCAAGAATGAACCTGAAGTAGATAGAAATAAAATACCAAACAGCATTTCAAGCAAACAGCTTATCTTCAGACGTGCACATTCAGATTGAAAGACAGAAATTGTAATGAAGTTAGCTGTATCTCTGCGGTTTAGATTGCAAACGTATACGAGTGTACCAGAAATAGATAGTGTCTAACGAGGTGCACTGGTATAGATAAGCCAGTCTGCTTTTTGAAAGGGAGGAATTGGAGCGTGGATTCCAGGTTTATGAGTATTTTGGTTTCAAACGTTCTGCGTCTGTACCCGCCTTTTACTATATCGAGATTTTAGATCTCTCTCTCTCTCTCTCTCTCTCTCTCTCTCTCTCTCTCTCTCTCTCTCTCTCTCTCTCTCTCGTAGTTCGATGGTAGCGCGTCTAGCTCACAACTGAACGGCCCGTGTTCGAATTTCGAACCGGACGGGGATTGAGGTGCTTTCACTAAAATCTCAGTTGACCTGAGGTGTCAGTTATGCATCTAGTTGTCAGTCGACTGTTGAAGGTGGAGGGAGAGACAGTTATGACTTTTTGGCTGATTTGGATATCTACGAGTTGCACAGGTATTAATAGTCAAATCTTCAGAGTACTAAAACTGGCAGCAATTTTAACATGAATTGGCAAATTATGTGGGTTAGGTTTGAAAAGGGTAGCAGATTGATCACATTCATTTCGCTAATTTGGGATGTAGGTTATCTCTGTCTCATCTAGTCGTACTGTTTCATGTAATCATACTTATTTTCAGTAACGGTTTTGAGGACGCTGTTGATAACATGCACACGATAATATTCTGGGAGATGGATGTTGATTTTTTTTGCTCATCATATAGATTTTACATGATGGAAGAAAAGTAGAAGAGGTTGGATATAGATTGGAAAGAAGTCCCATGAAATTGTAACTCTTCCTGCGTTTTTCCATTGTATTGCTCAACCCATCTCCCCCCCCCCCGCCTTTCTCCCTTTCCCCCGTCTTCCATAAACTTTTGTTTTGATGTCGAGTCGAATAACTTGTCCGATTCTCTCTCCTCATCATCGTATATCTAGAAGTTGTTTCCATTTTGCCTCGTCGCAAGTTTCCTCATTAACTTAGAAACATTTTTCACGACGAGCATAACCTCGTTTTGTCTTTTGACTTTCTCCTCTGAACTTCCTGCATTCGTCTTCTCTCGTGTTCATTTACCTCGTCGTTTGGAGTTTATACATCTAATTGTATTGTGTTAAAGACATTGTGGATGAATTAATTCTTCGCTGAATATATATATATATATATATATATATATATATATATATATATATATATATATATATATATATATATATATACATATACATATATACATATATATAATATATATATATATATATATATATATATATATATATATATATATATATATATATATATATATATAATGTATATATATATAGCACATTAGAGATAATGAAAATGGCACTAAACGGTACAATCGTAATTTGTGGGTATTTCCAGGATAAAAAGCTAAGAAGATTTTCTTGAAACTTGCGCTACATGGATACTTTCTGTTTAGATTATCAAATGCAGGGTGAATAAAGTTAAATCCAGTTGTAATACAGCTAGATTACATAATAAATTGAATTTTGCTTTTTCTAAGCTATAATTATTGTGAAATACAAGATTACGAAGTTTAAATGTGTGCAACCAACAAAATCTTAAAAAGTCGTATATTTAAATGAATAATATGAAGTAATATATATATATATATATATATATATATATATATATATATATATATATATATAAAATATGTATATATTTCTCCATATTATTCATTAAAATATATATTAGGTTAGAAAAGGCAAAATTCAATTTATTATGTAATCTAGCTGTATTACATATGGATTTAACTTTTATTCACCCTGCATTTGATAATTTAAATAGAAAGTATCCATGTGGAGCAAGTTTCAACAAATTTTTCTTAGCTTTTTATCCAGCAAATACCCACAAATCCCGGTTGTACCGTTCCGTGCCGTTTTCATTATCTCTAACGTGCTATGGCCTTAAAGTCGCTTAGAGTAGTATGTTCGATAGTTTTATTATTATTGTACGGAAGAATTACCAAGTGTGATTGAATGAATTGGAATACGAACAATGCATAATCAGCTACATTAGGTATAGGATAGAGTCACTATTTGTACATATGTATTAGGGGAAAGGTTACTATAGAAATGGTACTCGAATAATCGGAATAGTAGTGGCAGAATTTTAAAATACACATACATACATATCCAGGGAAATACTACAATACTAATACAATTGTGTACAGCTGTTTATTCCAGCTTTCCATAACATCGGCAATATTAGTAGTGAGAACGATTGTGTTAATGATAATCAGAAGGTTTTACAATGAAAATGTCGACAATGTTGTAAGAATGGTGAATTTGGCCAAAAACTAATTTTATGTAACTGAAGTTTAAAAATTACCTCAGCAGTGCGGAACACTTTTGCAAGCATTTCCAGTAGAATATGCTACACCCCTTGAATTGGTTTATCGGGAAATCTCAGGACATGGAGAGAGAGAGAATTTGGGAATATGAATGCTGTAATGTATTGTGGTGTAATGAGTGCTAGTAAGCGGAACTACCTGGCATCTAAGTTACTATACTACCACGACCTGGCTGGAGCGTGCTACGTGCGTTGGTATCTGGCGCTGCCGTCTCCCTTACCCTCCCGATCCTTTACTTACCCCGCACCCACCCCGGGCGGGCAGTCTAGTTTGCAATGGGTGGGTGGCTGTATCACGTCTCCCCTACTGTCACCCGGGGGAGGACAAACAAGATCCACTCGGATTTTATTATTATAGATGATTACCAGTGTTCATGCGACTAGGAACTTTTAACAACCGAACTTTTACGATCTCGCTTTCCTTTTAATGACTTTGAATCCAAGGGAGAATTAAATGAAAACCGTTCGCTATTTCTAAGCGGTCTCTAACTAGTCAATGAGAGAAAACTAGTGAAGAAACTTTGCATTCTCCGCCGCCAACGGATTTACAATTGATAATCCACCCATTTGCAGAAAAGTGCTCTTTTTGAGATCAGATATGATAAATTCCTTCCGTCGGGATAGTTCATAAGAGTAATCAGGTGAACAGTGGTTTTAATAATAATCAGAATATTTTCATGGTTTATTTTCACTGTTGCTAATAGTTCTCTCTCTCTCTCTCTCTCTCTCTCTCTCTCTGGCTATGGCTGCCACGCCCCTGGAAATCTTAATGTTCCGTGGGAGTGCAAAGATAATTTTTTTTTTTTCACTCTTGAGTAGTTAAGGTGGAGAATATTGCGGGGAAATGAAGAGCGAGATATGCTAATGAGAATTTAAACCTGTGAAGTACTGTTTTTAAATTATTTAGGAGAAATTGTAATGCATTATATATATAGGAAATTAAACCTTATAAATAGACATGAATAAACCTAAACTAGCTTCAGAATGCTTTTATTTAGAAGTTTATCATCGCGTGGTAAGTCTGAAACATATTGCAGATTTTGAGATCAATATACAAGGGGATGGGTAATTTGTTAGTACATTATAGTGGTGAAAAATTAGTCTCAAAGATAAACCATAATTAACATGTTTTATAGAGAGACCATGAGTCACAAATGAGTTTGCATATACAGCGGGAGAATTGCATGCTGACACGGCTTCTGAATTAATTAACATTAGACGTATAAGTCGTGTTTCAAAACTTAAAAGAGGAAGATTAAAGGCCATATATATATATATATATATATATATATATATATATATATATATATATATATATATATATATATAATACTGTGTACTGTATATGTAATTATTTATATATATATATATATATATATATATATATACTGTATATATAATATATGTAAATATATATATATATATATATATATGTATATATATATATATATATATATATATATATATATATATATATATATATATATATATATATATATATTTATATTTAATATACATATGTATACTGTATATATATATATATATATATATATATATGTATATGTATATATGTATATGTATATATGTATGCATATATATTATATATATGTATATATGTACATATATATGTATATATTTATATTAGTTAGAACAATTGTTTGCCGATTGTTCCCTTGGTGGATTGTTGCCTTTTGTTTGTTTTTTTTTGTGTTTTTCTCTTGCTGGCGAGCTGTCGTCTGGTGAATGGCGTCAGACTTCGCCTCAGTCAGGTTCTGGGAGGGCGGAACAACTGCAGGTCCAGGCAGCAGCGAGTCTAGCTGAGTTAGCAGCATCAGGTATCCGTACACTGTATATATAATATATGTAAAAAAAAATATATATATATATATATATATATATATATATATATATATATATATATATATGTATTATATTTAATATACATATGTATACTGTATATAATATATATATATATATATATATATATATATATATATATATATATATATATATATATATATATATATGTATATGTATGTGTATATATGTATATGTATATACGAGTATGTATGTATATATATTATATATATGTATATATGTACATATATATATGTATATATTTATATATATACGGTATGTATATATAATTTTCGATTTTTGAATGCTACATTTAAGACATTTGGAAGCATCTGCTTGTAATGATTAAATTTTCCATCCGGCTGGGTGAAAAAACGCTTACAAATTTTGAGTGTTTTTCACCGAGTTGCTTAAAACCGTCGTAGCGTTTAGATGTTAATTGCATTTATGTATGAACATATGCGTATTTTATTTTCGGCCAAATGAATGTTTTAATTGGTTTTGAAAGAGTGATTGAAAAATGTTTGTTTTAATAGCAGACTGGTTTTGAAAGAGAGATTGGAAAATGTTTGTTTTTATAGCAGCCTCTTCCGAGTCAGGAGGATATATGTAATCCTCCGTAAGAATACCCCCTAATTAGTTTCTTCAAGTATTAGCTGAAAGTTTCTGAGTGTTTCCCGATCGTAAGAACACAAAATCGACAAGGCCGTATCTTGGCCTCAGAGCTTTCCTGGCATTTCGAGTTTCCTACAGCTTAGTAGCAAGAGATACACTGGCTGGAATGTCAAAAGTTTATATTTTGTTGGCCATTAAATTTATTGCGCTAGCGCTCTCTCTCTGGCTCTGTGCGCGTACCTACCTTTTCGTGCGTGGGCAAAAATAGAATTGCAAATCCTTCTGCTGTATATAAATCCAGGGCGATTTAAATCGAGGACTCTTTTTCCGAGTACAGCCAGTAGAGAATATAACGGACGTTTTGTTTCTTCTGTGATACAAGAAATACTAAATTGTATTTATTTTCCTTGATGTCAAAAATATGAGATTCCTTTTCCTCTCCCGTCTCACATTTCTTTTAATATGAAGTTTATTATTTTCGTTCCATTCTAAATTGCCAAATAAACTTCGGAATTAACATAACAAAATGGATGCTAGGTCTGGTATAAGACGGTCTCCTACTCCACATTCCTCTCTCTCTCTCTCTCTCTCTCTCTCTCTCTCTCTCTCTCTCTCTCTCTCTCTCTCTCTCCTGAAAAGATGTCCAAGTAGCATGATGCCATTTTGAACGTACTGAGACAAAGGATCTGAAATTCTTTTTCATTAACGAACACCAACGGTGTTTTAAAGAAGCGTGCAGCATATTATCGCAGTAGGATTTTGGTCTTTCACGTTATGGCTGACCGAAAGATTGAAGGCGGTGGTCATTTGCTTACCTTATTTCGCACACGCAATCCTGGCCACGTAAAACGTTAATTTAAGAGGTGAGCCCTTAGAGCTTCTTTTCCTATTTGCACATATGTTTCTTGATCATTTATGAGTCAATGCGAGCCTTAATATGCATACCTCCTGTATATACGTAAATTCTTGGTCAGTGAAAATTCGTAATTTTTGCCGAACTAACGTCGTAAAGAAAATAAGATTATCGAAGTTTCTGTTTATAGTTCGAGACGGGTACAGCACTATTCAGCGCCGCAGTTTCAGCGCCGATGATTCAGCGCCGCCGTTTAGCACCAGAAAGTTCCAGCGCTAAATATTTCCAGCGCCAGACGTTTTCAGCGCTGGAAAGAGAGCTATCTCATCTATCTAGACACTGAAATATAATCTTGTTTCTTTTAAATCATTTGATTAGTTTTAAAACCTCTATAAAAACATGTAGGAAAAGAATAAAGCCAGAAAAATAATTTATTTATATTTTAGAAAAATTATATATAAGAAAAACAACTCATTTAATTCATTAAATTGTGTCCTATTGAACGAAGGTACTCTTATTTCATTTTTTGTGCCATATTCAGAAACAGTCTTTAGAATTCGCTTCATCTGGCACTGCTGTATTTACGTAGTTAACTGTGGTTGATGGGCCACATGCAAGTTTCTCAAAGTACTCGTCCCTTCCCCTTTGAACCTGCCTGAGGACATCGATGAATTTCAAATAGTCGGGTGTAACATTCCGAGTTCCTTTCCAATCTCCTATTAGCCGCCTCAGTTATTTGTCCTGTCGTACCCATTTAATGGTCTTTGATGCATATTCCACATCTCCGTTGGAAATAAAGGACTTCGTCTGCCTGGTCCACGCCAGTTTTGGACGGCCTACATAGTTGTCTTCAAACCAGTTTAAAACTGGAATTAATCCCCGGTAAATTACCTGCCAATGAATCTATGAGGTGTCTAGCTCAGCAACTGGCACAAAGCATAAACAGTTATCATTTTCATATGTAATGCAAAGTCGGGATTAGTGTTGTATAAACTTCTTGGCGAGATTCATACCCACTTAGCTGCTTTAGTGAGTTTTGAGACAGATGAAATAGACAGCCCTGATTCAACACTGGGGAAGGTGTCTTTCATTTACAGTAAAAACAGCTCCCAAAATCACAGTTGATTACGTCAGGTCGTGCGTTTGGTGCTCATCTCCTTTAACATCTCAAACAACCTCACATATGTTGCATACTGCTTGTTTTGTAAAAGCGCATACAATACAGGGTGTACTCCATTATTTTTTTAACCAGAATAATGTACACTTTGATAAATAGCCTGTGCTATTGCAAATGTTCCATCAGCATACCAAATCGTAGAATTTGCAATGTGCTCCAACCAACTTTCTCTTCCAAATATAATAATCCGTTCGCTGCCTGTCCCTCTATTAATTAAACAAAATTTTCACTGGTATCTGGTAGGATTATACATCATATACTTTCTGGTAACTGAAGCCTTCAATGGACCTTGGGTTTTCAGGGACTTGGTTAACTGCGTTACGTTTCCCTACGAATAATTCTTCGCATTGCGTGCCTGTTTGGTAACTGCCATACCTGCAACAGACATTTTCTCGATGCACTTATTTATAATTGTGCCTTGCAACTCACAAGTCATTTCAGCTCGGTCTCTGGCACGGTCAGAACATTTTCTACTCGATGCAAGGCAACTGCTGAAGGAGGATGAGGTATGTCCCGTTAATCTTTTGATCACCTCACTCTAACGTGTGAATACGAGCTTACATCTACCATCTTCATGGCATCGCCAAAAACTTCTAACAAGATCTTGTGTTTTGCTGTGTTTGTCAAACGAAAAATATAGCCTTCATGACAAAACTTTTCTCTGCCTCTTACTTTGTACAGTGAATCAGCCATGGTTTCCAGAAAAAAACTCAAGGTGTTGTTGTTCCAAAATCTAAACACAAACTAACAATTCAAAAATAAAGAGATTTTTATGCTTGAGAAAAAGAAATCTTACAAATATATTACCATAAACAACCATCAAGTGAATGAGCTTAGTTTCTCTGCAATTATACAGTAGTAGAAATGATGAAACAACTATAAAAGAAAAACAAATAATCTTCAATATCTTACCATAAAACAACCATCAAGTGAATGAGCTAGTTTCTCTGCAATTATACAGTAAGTAGAAATGACGAAACAACTATAAAGAAAACAAACAATTTTACAAATATCTTACCATAAACAACCATCAAATGTATAAGTTAATTCTTCAATAATTATACAGTAGGGAATATCGATGAAGCAATTAACACGGAAAAAGAAAACTTGATATGTGAAACACACACACACACACACACACAAAGCATAGAAATGATTTGCGGCGCTGAATCGTCTGGCGCTGAAATTTATTTAGCGCTGAACTTTCTGGCGCTGAAACGGCGGCGCTGAATCATCGGCGCTGAAACGGTGGCGCTGAACTGACCCATTCCCGTTCGAGACATTTTCTGTGTTATCAGTTGTCGTGCATGGTGTTAAATGTCACTATCCTTTGTAATCATTGATCTGATGAAAAGATTAACGGGTTTTAGGGTCGTGAAAGCCATAAAACTCACGTAACGTTAGCAGGGTATAAGTACAAGGTTATAAATGCGTAGCAAAGATAAGCGACAGGTGAGGGTTGTCAGACTTCATCGTGACTATGTAGCTCTGATTCTGTAATGTAATAAAGTTCATCTTAGGTGATGATTTTATAGCTGTTTCCTGCGTGGCAATTGTTTACCCAAATGTAATGGTATTTTTTAAATAGATTAATATTCTTTTTCTACCCTGGCATCTCTGATATTTATGAGGCAAAGATTGCTGCTTTTCTCTCTTTGCTCTCTCTCTCTCCTCTCTCTCTGAAAACCAAGATTGCTGTCTTTCCCTCTCTGTTGGAGTCTGCGGTCCTTTTCTTTTAAAGGGAAATTGCCAGCAGGTTTTACTGGCCTTTTATTAGAAATCAGCAAGACAGAGGAAGGACAAAATAATGAAAGGAATGGAAATACATGAGGGTATGGTCTCCACTTATGCATCTTCTGAATGGGCTTATTGTCTCCGTGGAACATGCTATATTGGCGTATTACCTCCTTCAATGAGGGTATGGTTTGGTTTGGAGACTTTGTTAGTCTGTTTACAAGCAAGGTTAAGCAAATGTTTTGCGGATTTCTACGAAAATTTTGCCTCTGTTCGGCTTCGAGAGTAGCAGCGCATGACTAAGTTTTGGGAGTGATATGAATTTAACTTTTTAGAGAAAGGTGCCTTTTGTCCTCGCGGATATTTGCGTGTTTGCTCTTGGTAAGTAAGGTAGTTTTTAGTTTTCTATAACAGAAAACTATTGATATGGCTTTGTCTGTCCTTCCGCACTTTTACTGTCCGCCTTCAGATCTTAAGACCTACTGAGGTTAGAGAGCTGCAAATTGGTATGTTGATCACCCTTCCTCCAATCATCCACTTACCAAATTACAGCCCTCTAGCCTCAGTAGTTTTTATTTTATTTAAGGTTAAATTTAGCCATAATCATTGCATTTCAAAGCGCTGTTGGTACCAACAACACAGGCCACCACCTAGCCGTGACTGAAAGTTTCATGGGCCTTGGCTGAGAGTTTCATACAGCATTATACGCTGTATAGAAAACTCGATTGTGCTTAGGAAACTTCAGCGCATTTATTACTTGTTTGTTGGACCATGAATTACATTCCACGTGCCTTATTTTCTGTGTTCGAAAGTACAAATAATTTATTTGTATAGTTTTCTTTTGTTTCCCAGATATGGAAGAGTAATAATGTAATTTGGAGAGCTTCAAGCACTTTTGCTCATTTTCTGTATTTGGAGGCGCAGACTTGAAAGTGATGCAGCCTGTTTAAATGATTTTTGTTCATAGACCAGAGCATCTCTGCAATTTTTATGAGGACAAATTTAAGCATTACTGTAATATAACTTGCATTTTGCTGCCGCTGTTTAATAAGAAAGATAAGGATTGTGCTCTGTATAAATTATCTTTAGAGTGGTTCTGGGTTTTTCATATGAAATCCAACAGAGATGAAAGCTGGGGTCAGTTTCGAAATTCGATGAGGCACGAAGGAAGTGGCTCTGCAAATATTAAGGCTTGAATTTGAGAGCAAATTTGATCAGCATCTGATTCCGTAATTTTGACTGAATATGTGTTCGAGTTTCGTCATGTCCGTATTTGCCTTCATATATTTGCTTCAAAGTTGGATTTGCCTTTCTCTGAGTCCGCGTATTTACCCTTGTGCTTTCGTCTGGAGCACAAGATTTCGTGATGATAATAGACTTTTTTCCGTTGTTAAGATTGGCATCCAGTTCCGAGTAAAGACGCTAAAAAGTTTTGATGTTCCTATATATCGTTTTGTAAAATTTCTCTTTCATTGCCCCTCAAGAGTTCACACACACACACACACACACACACACACACATATAATATATATATAGAGGGAGAGAGAGAGATGGATTTTAATTTCTCTTAAATGTTATATTTCTTCTGAAGGACCATCGTTTGATCGTTATTAAACTGAAATATGACCCCGTGTTTTTTTCTTATTTAAGGCTCTTGTATTTTTTGAAAAGTGCATATGCGTAATCCAATTACAGATATGTTTATATTCTCACTTATTTAAATTGTAAATGTGGGTAAGAATATAGTTGTTATGCATGAGAAAACACTTTGCGGTCTCACTTTTATCTAAAAGCTCTGCTCTGTGAGAAGATTTTTGACCGCAGCTTTGTTGTTTGCCTTCCATTTTCATCCCTGTAGCAACCTTCATGTTTCTTCATCTCATATTCAAAGGAAAGTCATTATAATAATGAACTGCTCTCTCTCTCTCTCTCTCTCTCTCTCTCTCTCTCTCTCTCTCTCTCTCTCTCCGTAAATATACTTTGCCCCAACTCATCTCCTGATTACCCTATACACCAAAGAATTAGTAAATCCGTATGGTAGCAATTGCGAGGAATAGCAGGGAGTGTAATGCCTATCTGAATTCCGCGATCTCATTCTCTCACACATCCACATATTTCAATGAAAAATCTTCATGGAAAGACGACTTGTATCCAGTCAAAATTTGTGCGTTCTCAACGCGTTTTCTCCTATTCTTCACTCTCGTTATTAAATTTTCTCGTCTTTACTCCACGTTCTTATATTCTCTCCTATTCTTCAATCCTCGTTCTTGTATTTCTTCGAAGTGATAATTGGTTAACGTGGCTATGTTTACTGAGTAGGTGAAAAAATCCTTTGATTTCTGTCAGTTAAGGGATGCTATTAGTATACTGTACTAGCTACCAACCCATCGCTGCCTGGAAAAAATCTGAATAACAACCTACGGGTAGGTCTGTTAAAACTCTGAATAACAGTATATGGGCAGTGGGAGGGCAGAGGGTAGGGGAAGAGGTGGGGCGAGATAGGAAAGAAGGAGGGGGGAAAGGGGAAAGAACTAAGAAGATAGAGGAGGAGGGGAAATGGGGAAGGGATGGGAGGGGAAACGTAGGGGAAGCGGAAGGGTAAGGTGGAGGGGAGGGGACCTTACGGACCTTACAGTTCGTTCGGGTTGCCCCAGGTCCCTCAGTGTGAGGCATCTTTGTTGTCTACCAGAGAATTGCTAATTTATTTTCTGGTATATTTTTTCTTCCAACCTTGGATGGTCTGGGATGCAGCTTAGATATTTGTCGAGCTTATTCTAAACACATCTACGCTCACTCGTGATATGTTCCTCAGATGAGTTGGTAACGCATTGAATAATCACTGCATTGTCGATGCTGGTGCGTAGTGGATTAATGTGCTGTGTGCTTTCCTTCGTTTTCCTGGTATAGTTTTGGGCACTATTAATCTACCTCTGCTTGCTGTTTCGTATATTTTTAGCTCCACGATGTTTTCGGTGATTCCTTCTATGTTTCCATGCCTGTATTATCATGTAGCGTTCTCTTCCTTTCGAGACTATATAATTTTAAAAATTGTAGTCTCTTCCCAGTAGTCAAGGTCTTTAACTTTCTATTCTAGCTGTAAAGGACCTTTGTACACTATTTGTGCAATATCCTTTGGTAGTGGGTACCCATATCTATTGCAATATTCAGTTGACTACTTACATACGTTTTATAAAGCATAATCATGTGTGTTCAGGCTTTTTCTGTGTTTTGAAGTGCCGAAACAACATTCCCATTTTTTGCTTTGCATTTTGCCAGTAGTATTGCTATTTGATCATTGCATAACATTCCTATTCAGCATCACACTGTAAGGTCTTTAACTGCTTCCTTATTTGTGATTGTCTCGTTGTTAGGTTCCCTATATGCTTATATCATTCCTTCTTTATCACCATAATTTATTGATTCAAATTTATCAGTTAAAGGAAGGGATAGGGGTAGGGGAGGGAAAAGAAGGGAAGAGGGAAGGGGATGGGGAAACATAGGGGAAGCGGAAGGGGAAGGTGGAGGGGAGGGGAGGGAAGATGGAGGGGAAGGTGAGGGGGAAAATAAAACCCAGAAAGTAGGTTGTCAGCTTGACAAAGAGCTTCAGAATATCCATAAGTTATTAAGATACAGTGTCCGTTGTCTATATAAATATTAAATTGTTATGAACGATGGTAATTTTAGACACCGTAAAAAGAGCTGCAACTGTCTTCAGTTTCCTGTTAATGGACGTGTTTCAGTTCCTTTTGGCGTCTCTGAGGGAAAGTGTAGGCCGAAGTCTGAACGATCTAAAATAGAAATTGTCGATATATGGTGAGTTTCTAGTGGATTAAGTACTTAGATAGGATGATGGTAATACCTCAAGGCACTTAAGAATTTGTATTTTATTGGCAGTGTTTAATTAAATACGTTTGGCTTAAGATGATTACTGAAAAAAAGGTGATAATTTCGTCTCAGGTAATTTTTTATTGAGGGGGTAAATCTGTCGCAGAAACATTTGGTGTACTAATACGCATGTGCAGACGACGATGAATTAGTTCTTGATGTCCAAAGTTATGCCCGTAACTACCAATTTGTTTTTTGGATTAAGTACTTAGATATGATAATGGTAATACCACAAGGTACTTAAGAATTTGTATTTTATTGGCCGGATTTGATTAAGATACGTTTGGCTTGAGACGAACACTGAAAAAAATGTGGTAATTTCGACGCGAGTAGCTTTTTAATGAGGGTGTAAGCGTGGGTAGAGGTTATATTTTAAATTACATTGCTTTATGAATGAATGAAAGTAGTTCTAATACAGTCAAACACACCTGTTTAAGTTTTTGGATGTACAAAAATGATTATAAGGTTTGCAGTGGGAGGACTTTAATGAAATCATACGTCTGACAGCACGTGGAAAAAAAGATGGAGGGTCAGGTGAAAAATGAGAATTAACTCCGAAACCTGAAGGAAAAGGAAAAGGTGAAGTAAAATCGAAAATTTCATTTGTTTTGTCTGTGTTTGTATATCTGTCACGGGATAGGGGTTTGATTTTGAGTTATAAACCTTTCTGGGGTGACATGAGGTCGTGTGCAAAATTTTGTCTGGGTCTATCAAGCAGTTCTGATTTCTATAGAATCCAAACTAATAAACAAACATTCACTTTTTATATATATAGATATATGTGTGAGTGTGTGTGTGTAGGTGAATTTTTTCACACATTGGCATTTCTATGTTTACAGATATTAACCCACAACTATTGTTTAATATCCAGTTCATTATGCATCGTTTCTTTTTAAAACAACCAGCGGTTCGAATCCCACTGATGGTGAAGTACTTTTTATAATTCCCCTAGGGTGCAAGTATAGATATAGTTAATTGGTTGTTAAATAATTTTGTTATATATGTATTTATATACACACATGAATATATAATATGTTATACATGCATTTATATATATACATATATATATATATATATATATATAATAATAATATATAATAATATAATATATATATATATATATATATATATATATATATGATTATAATAACTTTTGTACATGATTCTTTTATCACACATTACAGAGTAGACAATAGTAAGCAATGGGGTGTAGGTCTTGACAGGTTTCGACTTTATTTTCCAGAGCTATTGACGAAGAACTGATACAGTCACAAATATATATACTACCAAAACAATACTGGATGAACATACAACTTCGTTTGAGTACACAGATCCACCCACAGGCCGGCAGTGTCAAGGTGGGAGGCCTGACTCATTTGGCTAAAAATCACAATATACTCTTGGGATAATATTGATAAACGTACCGACCATAGAAGACTACAGATTCACACCTGACAGGTGTCACGGAGGCAGGGTTGGAGAACTCATTTGCACTCCTGCCTCCGTACTGTGTTTACAAATGTGATAATCTTATTACCATACATCTCTACTGCCTACCTTAAATTTTTAAACAATTTACAAATTTATTTTGATATTAAAGGATCAAGTTTATACATCCTTTGACTGGTATTCATATTATGCCATGAAGCAAAGGCAAAATGAGTGTACATCACATTCGCATCCAGTTCAAGGGCAGGAATACAACAGCAGACGACACCGTAGCCATTTATTCCAACGTTTCATGATTCGTAATCACATCATCAGGGAGATCTGACAGTATAATACAATATATTAATATAAATTAATTAAAAGAGCGATATACAAGACTTTACTTTAAAAAACTTAAAAAGCAAGTGAAGAAAAGTGAAAAAACAAAACACAAAAAGTTAAAATTGTAAAGAACAGACAACACACTCAAACACAGATGCACTTAGAAGCAAAACAGTGAAAACCAGACAACATACTTAAATACAGGAGCATTTAAAACACTGGAGGCTACCTGCCATTCCAGAGGCTAAAGACACAATAAGAATAAAACATACAAAAAATTTTTTCAGCGAAAGGCATAGAGTTAAGACAAATGCAAGGGCACAGCAGTTGTTTGACAGTTCAGTGAAGGAACTCGTTTAATATTTAGTGTTTCAAGAATAAGTGGTTCTTGTGAATTGTTTGGGTAACCAATAATCTTAAAATCTTCATAGCTGATTTTTGTTTTACATTTAATAGTATGGCTGCGTATATTTAAGCATTCTGGATTAGTTAATAGGCACCCGCTTCTATAACTTATCCCCCTGTGGGAATCAGCCCTCAGCCTGAGAAGCCGCCTGGTGGATCCAATATGTTTTCTAAATTACATGTAGGACAATTGTACTCATGGACAACACCAGACGACGTCAAAGGCGGTGGCCGATCCTTAAATCTGACAAGAGAGCCGATACTCTTTGGGTTCTTAGATGTAAGTTTAAGATTGATGGCCCCAATATATTTTTGGACGATTTTCATGAAATCCCTCCAAAATTTGTCATCCTATAAGAAAGGAAAAGTTGCATATAATGGGAGTTTAGGCACATCACAACACTTTGGCCTCTTGGAGAATTTTTTATTTTGAAGTTTTTTGAGAATCCTGTGAAAAACATGAGTAGGGAAACAATTATTGGTGAAGTATTGCTTTAAGAAGACGATTTCTTAGTGAAAGAGGGTCCAATCCGATGTTAGAGATAAAGCACGATGTATTAAGGTGTAACTAGAGTTAATTTTAAAATTGGTAAAACAAAAGTCATAAAAATTGGACCCCAGACCAGTAAAAGTTTTCTTTCTGAATACAGAGGTATTAAACTTTTCGTTATCTTTAGTTACAAGTATATCTAAAAAGGCTAGCTTGGAGTCGTATTCTGTTTCTGTGGTAAAGATGATGTTATGATGATAGGAGTTAGAAAATTCTAAGAAGTGTTCGGCATCGTGGTCTTATTTAAATAAAATAAGTGTCATCAACATATCTGGCATAGAATAGGGGAGGATAGGCCAAGGGGCACTCATCGAGTAAGTGCTCCTCCTGGGAGCACATTAAGATGTTGGCGAACGTAGGTCCAAGAGGAGAACCCATGGCCATTCCCTCTATTTGTCTGAAAAGCATGCCATTAAAAAGAAAGGCCGTGTCCAGCGCGGCCAGTTCTAAAAACATCTTGAAATGGGAGCTACTAAAATTATGATACAATGAATCAGGTGTAGGAAAAAGTTTGTCCAAAATAATATCTATGGTTTCTCAGACCGGTATATTGGTGAATAACGACTCCACATCAAAGCTTGTCATGAAAAGGTGAGCATCTTGTGGAAGAATGCGTTGCTTAAACTGTTCAGAGCTACGGTATACTTGTTATTATATTGTATTTTATTGTCGTAGATTTCCCTGAAGATGTGATTACGAATCATGAAACGTTGGAATAAATGGTTACTGTGTTATCTGCTTCTATATTCCTGCCCTTGATCTGGATGCGAATATATATAATATATATATACATATATAGATATAAATATGTATATATATATAATGTGTATATATATGTATATATATATATATATATATATATATATATATATATATTATTTATATATTTATATGTATATATATGTGTGTATACATATATATTTATATTTATATATATATATATATATATATATTATATATATATATATATATATATATATATATATATATATATATATATATATATATATATATATATATATATATACATACATACATACATATACTATATATATATATATGTCATAACCCCTAAAAGATAGAGATTTCTGGGAACACCCCGGCAGCAGGCACTCCCACTCTCATAATTTAAATAAAGCGCCAAGGCCTCTTTCCAGGGGAGTACACACGGATGGACCGTAAATTGCTTTGGGGAATTCTTTTATCTGTTGTGGGACACCTTTGATCTGTTTTGTGATACTCTTTACATGTTTGGGGATTTCACCTACTTGCTCATAAGAAGGAAATATTTCCTTATGTTTTCTTTGCTCTGGGACGTGTTATTTTCCTATTTCTATGCTCTTTACAGGCATCATTCAAAATATGGAACGGTGTTAAGGTCGACTACATTTCGTGATAGTGAAGGTTAAGGTCGTTGCTGGTTTATTTCTTCTCTTTCCATTTTTGTCTGACCTTTTAGTTTTCTGTAAAAGTAACCTGTTGAGATGGCTATTTGTCAGTTCGTCCGCACGTTTTCTGCCCGCCCTCAGATCTTAAAAACTGCTGAGGATAGAGGGTTGCAAATTGCTATGTTGATCATCCACCCTCCAATCATCAAACATATCAAATTGCAGCCCCCAAGCCTCAGAAGTTTTTATTTTGTTTAAGGTTAAAGTTAGCCATGATCGTGCGTCTAGCACCGCTATAGGTGCCAACAACATACAACATTATATGCTGTACAGAAAACTCGATTGCGCCGAAGAAACTTCGGCTCATTTTCTACTTTTGTTTTTCAGCGCCGAAGCCATAGTCCGAAATGTGCGGCGTCTTTGTAATTGTTTGTATTCCTGAGTATACACATTACGCAAGTTCGCGTTTGTGTTGTCGTTACTTCCTCGTCTTTTTTCACATGAAATATTTGTTGACATGGCACATGAGAGGTTGCTTGGTGACAGTCAGATTTTGAATGTCAGACTAGAATACAGTTAAATGGTAATATATAGGCATTTGTACGTAAACGGGGGGACTTACACAAACTCACTTATGCAAATATGAGGAGCGATACTGCATGTCAAACGGCTTCAGTGAATTAGTTGTAAAACCCTGTGTTGATGTCGGTGGAATGTAAACTTAAGTTATAATGGGATACTACGTTATATGTAACATAAATTTAAGGCTTGAGGCAAATGACTGAAGTCTTTTGCCGGTGCATGGCACATCTGCACTATACTCACGTTCGAGCTGAAATTTATATAAATGCGTTACTGCTGAAATGGTTAAAGTGTTCACGTCTCCAAACTAATGCTGAAGACGTATTTCGCGAGATGCCTGAATCCGTCTTTGAATACTTGTTTTATTTTTGGCCTGATTGTCTTTTATATGTGTAGATTGCATTAGCAAATATATTTTTTTTCTTTTTAAAAAATTGTGGGAAGAAGAAAAATATATCGTTTTAATATTCCCATTTAATATCTCTCTCTCTCTCTCTCTCTCTCTCTCTCTCTCTCTCTCTCTCTCTCTCTCTGCATACAAACAATTTTCTTTGCTGTAGATCTTTTAAGATGGGAGTTTTTACGCACTGCATCTGTCCAGACACGCCCTGATCCTCTTGTAAATACTCCGAGGAGCATTCTTTTTTCCCGTGGCATGTCGCGGATTTCGTCGTTTGAGGGATTTACATTTCTCTTAACTTTCTTTGAAGTAGATAATGACAGACAGTTACAATATCCGTGAGTGATTTTCGTATTTTATAACGAAGGTATCGTTTACACAGTACCTTGTTCTACCTCTTAGTTCCCCTTTTTATTAAAGGCGAGACTGCTGCAATGTTCCTGCGGGGAGAGTCATGTTATGATTTTTCCGTCAGTGAGGTTATTGGTTTTCTGTGCTTGTTTACATTTGCCCTAACATCTCACAGTTATATTACTTACCATCCCATCCTTCTCCTGTGTTTGTATCTGCTCTTGCTGTTCTAATGATGTATTTAGAATGCATTGTGAATAAGGCATATACAAGATATCTTATCATTCGTAGGTATCAATCTTCACTATTTTTCTCCCTAAGTTATTTACCCTTTCACCGTATTTACTTATCTCCGCGGATCTACTTAAAAGTTTTCGTAAAGCTGGTTGAGGTGGGGGGATGGGTTCATGATGTAAGTTTTAGCCTTAACTTTTGATATTTCGTGAATTTTATTTCTAGATGGAGGGTAATTCAATAACAGTTGGGTATTTTTTCAAAACAATTCATATATATCTATATAAATATATATATATATATATATATATATATATATATATATTTATTTTTAGATGGATATAATTCCAATAACAGTTGGGTATTTTTCAAAAAAATTCATATATATATATATATATATATATATATATATATATATATATATATATATATATATATATATAGGCTATATATATATATATATATATCTATGAACAGGGTACTTGAGGTCTAATGAAGGCATATTCACCCCCAGGCGAGAAAGGTCTGGAATTATTAAATAATGCTTGAGGAACAAGGTAATTTGTCAGTGTTTGTGTATGTGTATTTTGATTAACCATTTCTTTTAGCGTTTCTGGATATGGAGAACGATGAATATTTATTATCACTTACTTTTATATTGAATAAATGAAATTTACTAGTCAAATTTTCGGAATTTTCATGCACTAAACATTCTTTGGTAAGCGAAAAACGCATATTTATACAAGAATCCCAAGTTTAGCTTAATGCATTTACCTATGTTTCTATTATATCTCATTGTCGCTGTGAAGCGCCGAATGAAATTAACTTGGCGAGTAATGGCTGAAAATATGTCATCCCAAATGTAATTCCAACTGGCAGCGACATTGAGAAAATGATGCTATAAATTCAAGTGGAATGGAACTGCGATGCTGGTGCTGAAGAATAAAAAAGTTAAAATTATCATGATTAAGGCTCTCTCTCTCTCTCTCTCTCTCTCTCTCTCTCTCTCTCTCTCTCTCTCTCTCTCTCTCTCTCATACATTACTGAATTGATATTAAACGATCACTGCGACTAGTTAGTGAAAGTTCATGAAGTTTCTTTTTGTAGGTGTTATTTACGTGAGTTCTGCTTGGAGACAAGTAGTTTTGGGAGGTCCAAGCACAATTTCCTCGAGGCAGTTACGTCCTACTCGCGATTGTTTGTATAGGAAATTTCTTAGATTAGTCCTTAAATCTACCATTAGTTGTCGCATTGGGCTCAAGCAACACCTCTTATATACAGTTTTGTTAAATTATTGAAGTTTTGTATTGTGCCCTTGAGAGTACAATCTAACCTTTGACCTTGGGAAACTGAGCATCTTGCAGCAGCCTTTCCGGGAAATTGAGCATCTTGCAGCAGCCTTTCTGGGAAACTGAACATCTTTCAGCAGCCTTTCCGGGAAATTGAGCAGCTTGCAGCAGCCTTTCCGGGAAGTGAGCATTTTTCAGCAGCCTTTCCGGGAAATTGAGCATCTTGCAGCAGCCTTTCCGGGAAATTGAGCATCTTGCAGCAGCCTTTCCGCGAAATTGAGCATCTTGCAGCAGCCTCTCCGGGAAATTGAGCATCTTGCAGCAGCCTGTCTGGGAAATTGAGCATCTTGCAGCAGCCTTTCTGGGAAATTGAGCATCTTTCAGCAGTCTTTCTGGGAAATTGAGCATCTTGCAGCAGCCTTTCTGGGAAATTGAGCATCTTGCAGCAGCCTTTCCGGGAAATTGAGCATCTTTCAGCATCCTTTCCGGGAAATTGAGCATCTTGCAGCAGCCTTCCAGGGAAACTGAGCATCTTGCAGCAGGCTTTCTGGGAAACTGAGCGTCTTTCAGCAGCCTTTCCGGGAAATTGAGCATCTTTCAGCAGCCTTTCTGGGAAACTGAGCATCTTGCAGCAGCCTTTCCGGGAAATTGAGCATCTTGCAGCAGCCTTTCTGGGAAACTGATCATCTTGCAGCAGCCTTTCAGGAAAATTGAGCATCTTTCAGCAGCCTTTCTGGGAAATTGGCATGCCCAGCAGCCTCTGGGAAATTGGCATCTTGCAGCAGCCTCTTCGGGAAATTGAGCATCTTTCAGCCTTTCTGGGGAATTGAGCATCTTGCAGCAACCTTTCCGGGGAAATTGAGCATCTTGCAGCAGCCTTTCCGGGAAATTGAGCATCTTGCAGCAGCAGCCTTTCCGGGAAATTGAGCATCTTTCAGCAGCCTTTCTGGGAAACTGAGCATCTTGCAGCAGCCTTTCCGGGAAATTGAGCAACTTGCATCAGCCTTTCTGGGAAATTGAGCATCTTGCAGCAGCCTTTCCGGGAAATTGAGCATCTCGCAGCAGCCTTTCCGGGAAATTGAGCATCTTGCAGCAGCAGCCTTTCCGGGAAATTGAGCATCTTTCAGCAGCCTTTCTGGGAAACTGATAACTGCAGCAGCCTTTCCGGAAATTGACAACTGCATCAACTCTGAAACTGAGCATCTTGCAGCAGCCTTTCCGGAAATTCTAGCATCTTCAGCTGCCTTTCTGGGAAATTGAGGCATCTTTACGCAGCAGCCTTTCACAGGAAACTGGCATCTGCAGCAGCTTTCCAGGAATTGAGCATCTTACAAACCTCTCCGGGAAATTGATCATCTTTCAGCAACCTCTCCGGGAAATTGAGCATCTTGCAGCAGCCTTTCTGGGAAATTGAGCATCTTGCAGCAGCCTCTCCGGGAAATTGAACATCTTTCAGCAGCCTTTCTGGGAAACTGAGCATCTTTCAGCAGCCTCTCCGAGAAATTGAGCATCTTTCAGCAGCCTTTCTGGGAAATTGAGCATCTTGCAGCAGCCTTTCTGGGAAATTGAGCATCTTGCAGCAGCCTGTCTGGGAAATTGAGCATCTTGCAGCAGCCTTTCTGTGAAATTGAGCATCTTGCAGCAGCCTTTCCAGGAAATTGAGCATCTTTCAGCAGCCTTTCCGGGGAAATTGGGCATTTGCAGCAGCCTTTCCGGGGAAACTGAGGCATCTTTGCAGGCAGCCTTCTGGGAAATTGGGCATCTTTCAGCATCCTTTCCGAAATTACATTTGCAGCAGCCTTTCCGGGAAACTGAGCATCTTGCAGCAGCCTTTCTGGGAAACTGAGCATCTTTCAGCAGCCTTTCCGGGAAATTGAGCATCTTTCAGCAGCCTTTCTGGGAAACTGAGCATCTTGCAGCAGCCTTTCCGGGAAACTGAGCATCTTGCAGCAGCCTTTCTGGGAAACTGAGCATCTTGCAGCCCAAAATTGAGCATCTTTCAGCAGCCTTTTCTGGGAAACTGAGCATCTTGCAGCAGCCTTTCTGGGAAACTAAAGCATCTCAGCTGCCTTTCTGGGAAACTGGGCATCTTGCAACAGCTCCTTTCTGGGAAATTGAGCCTCTTTCAGCAGCCTTCTGGGAAACCTGGCATCTTTTGGCAACCTTTCCAGGAAATTGGGCATCTTGCAGCAGCCTTTCTGGGAAATTGAGCATCTTTCAGCAGCCTTTCCGGGAAATTGAGCATCTTGCAGCAGCCTTTCTGGGAAATTGAGCATCTTTCAGCAGCCTTTCTGGGAAACTGAGCATCTTTCAGCAGCCTTTCTGGGAAGTTGAGCATCTTTCAGCAGCCTTTCTGGGAAATTTAGCATCTTGCAGCAGCCCTTCTGGGAAACTGAGCATCTTGCAGCAGCCTTTCCGGGAAATTGAGCATCTTTCAGCAGCCTTTCCGGGAAATTGAGCATCTTGCAGCAGCCTTTTTGGGAAATTGAGCATCTTGCAACAGCCTTTCCGGGAAATTGAGCATCTTTCAGCAGCCTTTCTGGGAAATTGAACATCTTGCAGCAGCCTTTCTGGGAAATTGAGCATCTTTCAGCAGCCTTTCTGGGAAACTGAGCATCTTGCAGCAGCCTTTCTGGGAAATTGAGCATCTTTCAGCAGCCTTTCCGGAAAATTGAGCATCTTGGAGCAGCCTATCCAAAATCAGTCTTTCCTGCCCTGTATGCAGTTGGAAATTTAGCTATCATGCTCATTTCGTTACACTGAACGAAAGACTGCTTCAGATACTTTTTGCTGACCATTTGCATTGTGGTTTAGGCAGTAGACGATATTGCTGGTACAGACTTTTTAGTACCGATGGTACTGAACTTTTTTGCCTTTAATGGCTGTTTCTTGTATTAATGTGAATGCGTAAGATCAAAGGAAATGAAGAAGCAGACAAAGCAGCTAAAGCAGCAACTCACATGACAAGATCAAATGTGAATATCCCTGTTACTGATTATGCAACTCACATAAAAATGGGTATCATAAATAAATGGCAATATATATGGGATGAAGAACCTGAAAGTAATAAAATGAAAAATAAAACCTAATGTTAAAAAATGGTGTTCATCATATCAGAGAGAGACACTTCTGAAGTAATTTTAACACGCCTCAGAATAGCCATATAAAGCGTCTGACACATGGGCACTAATGAGCAGCCCATGGCCCAGTTCCCGGAGTGCTCAGAATGCAGAGTAATAATAACGGTCAGACATGTGTTATCGTGAGTGTCAAAGTATGACCGACAACGAATGTCTACTTTCGGAAATAGATCAGTGAAAGAAATTTTGTCATAATCTTTCACATTTTCAATCATTCAATTTTGAGGTTCTTGAAGAACTGTACTTAATTAATAAAATATAAAAAATAAGTAAATAATAAAAGTATGAAAACCCTTTTAACATTTGAATTTTACAAGAAAAGAAAAATTTTTAAAATTTTGTTTAATTTATATTCTGAATTTTAAATATACCGTTTTTTAGTATGTATGGAAGGGAAGTCTGAGTAAATGTCTTTCTTGTATGAGAGGATGTGCCCTGTAGTTTTTTTTCATTTAATTCATTCATCTTTGTATCGGATGATCTATTGGGTCCCTAGCTTCTTGACTTCAGGCCTTGACCTAGTATTTAATGAAATCCTTCATTAGCCCTATGAGAGCTGAAAGTCAGCTCAGTGGTCTGCTTAAACTACTGTAATAATAATAATAATAATAATAATAATAATAATAATAATAATAATAATAATAATGCGTGAGAGAGTGTGTTTTCCTATGAAAAACAATTAATCCCGTGTCTGATTGTATATATATATTTTCTTTAGTAGATTGAAATTGTTTCTTTGAGATTGGGGTTATAATGAGCAAATGTCTTCATATTAAATATTCATAAATATGCTAATTCATATTTCGTGTTTATGCGCCGAAGCTGAAGCCAAGCGGCTGTGGCTATAGTTTATTTTCTATTTTAGTCAGATTGTCCCATAGTTATTGAATTTTGTGTTTCGTCGATGATTTTCATTCTTCTATTCTTCACATCAGTGAAATTTAGGTCTTTGAAACTTTCTGTCTCCATACCGTTGTCCTTCCTGTTTCACTTTTCCGATTTTTGTTTCCTTTTAAGGTCAACTCTTCACTCATATGTACTGTACATAATTTTACATCAGGGATTTACCTAAATTAATATAAATTAATTTACCCAACTTTGGCAAAATTAATGTCGCTAACTCAAGGGACAATAAAGGAGTTGCATATTCAAAGGAGAAGTAATCTTTCTTCCTCCGTTCACTTGATGAAAAAACTTCATGCTGTCATTTAGTTTCAGTTAAGTTCCTCTTCTAGCATGAAAATTTCCATTTTCTCACCTTGTTGGCGAATCTACTGACAATACCGTGGTCAGTCTATTGGAACCCCGTGAAATATTTATTTAATAAATGTTATTTTTCCTGTCTCCCATGAGATTACTGTGTATCAGAGAACATTCAGCCTCTTGAGGATTGAATCAACGCTCCTTCAGGGTCTTGTGGCTCAGAACTTTTCCTCTCACGTTTCTGTTAAGTTTCCTTGAGTCAAGAATTATTCATAAGGTATGTCAGGACGATGAGAAAAATATATCGTGTATGTAAACAGGAAGAGATGTTGGCGGTTGTTGATAAATCTTCTTTTGTTGTGTATAGATGACAATAGCCCATCAATCTTTCAGACTTCATAATGAGTGAATGCAACAATTCTGAATACTGAGTATCATATGTATAAGACCAGGAGTATCCGGATACACTGATAGGTGCAGTAACAAACCAATATTCCGAAAGAGTTTGAGAATAATTATTAAAACTAAAATAAAGATGTGTTTCACTAAACAAATACGTTTTGAAATCGCTGGACGGATGGATATGTTTAAAAACGCTCTGTTATGGAACAAAAAACGGGAATTGCAAGTACAAATACCTCGGCCAGTAACCTGTCCTATCCACTAATTTGTACATTTCACTGACTCCTCTTGAATGGAGGATGATGAATGAAGCCCTTCCGTGTCATTCTGTGAGTGACACTGTATCCGGAAGTGTCTGAGCACAGGTTTTGCAGCTTTTTCAGTATCCATTGCTCTGTCTGCGGGTCCATAACCCCACCCTCTGCACTGGGGATGTGTATTGTAGTGTAGTCATTAGTTGGCATCATAGAGCAGTCTCTCTCTCTCTCTCTCTCTCTCTCTCTCTCTCGCCAACATATTTCAAATTTGGAGACATTTATATCACCAGCATTAGGCTACATTAATTGTCTAACAGCTTTTTCATATCAGTTAGATACAAATATCCATTGTTATCCAGGCATCTAGAATTTTTCATGTCTTGGTTTAATTTTGAATGATTTCATTGCTCTATTACATACTTCATTATCTTTAACTAGATTATGTCCTTACATTATTACAATGATCGCTTTCTCGAAATCGCTACTTTTGATTTCAAGGAGAGGTCTCCCTAATTATATGTTTTATTGTATAATCATGAATAAAGTTAATCGTCCTTAAAACAAGGAACGTTTAATTTCCATATTCGAAAATGCTTATGTTTGCCCACCGAGTAAGAAATGTTGACGTACTAGTGGCAATTTGGGCTATTTATAGAAACTGAAAAATAAAGGAGATAATGGATCTTTGAAACGCATTCTTTTTACATCGAGAAAGTGGCTCATATTTTCAAGAGCTTGAACGACTGCATAACTGCCTTATTTTATTTTTTTTTTTTAGTATTTATTCATTTGTTTCGTAATCTCATACTGTCCAGGTGAAACACTTTATGAATATTGGAATTGCTCCCCAGTTTCACGTTGATGGATTGTTTCATCACCGATTTAATCTTCAGGGTTATAGTTTTGCCTGCTTATCCAAAAGATGCCAACATTGTATGTAATCTATTCCTAGTAATAATAAATTAATTCGGCCGTAATATTATTTTGATCTTCGTAAAACTCGGTACTAAATGGCTTCTGTAAGTGTTATCGCTTCCTATAATATGATGACAGTGATCCCTGGAAATGTATCTTTTATTAGGTCCTGTTTCCTGTTTAGCGTGGCATCACTTGAATAAATTAGCGTTTGTCTCTTTCCCTTCTCATCTGCTGGTTTGATCCACTAAATTTTTCCAGAGCTGTAGTAAACATTGAACGATTGATTGCATTATTTCAAGGGTTCTTGAATGTTTTCCCGTGCTGCAACGTTTGAAGTTTCAGAATGACCGTGTTTGTAATTAACTAGTTTCATTGGAGAATGATTATATATTGTTTTTTTGTTTTAAGTTGTGAATTTTGTTATTTGGCTTACACTTGGGGCTCTTTTCTCTTTACTTACTACATAATCGTCTTGATTTGTCGCTGTGTATGTGGATTCCGACAGCAAATATTCTGTATGGCATTTCATGGTAGGCTACCAAGTGACAAGGCACGCTATGTTGTACGTCTTCATGAATCTACTCCTGTTTTCGATTTTACGTCACTCCGTCATTTTCGTTCTGAAACGATATTCAACAATTTCAGTTTTTCTCCTTCTTTCATCTCACTTCCATTTTTATAGCAGATTCCTGTCTACATTTTACCTATAATTTTGTGTACTTACGTAATTGTAATAGCCACAATTAGTCCATCAGCCAGGGTCCGATTTTTGGCTCATCGTTATCAAACTGGGGGAGAATGCTCGTAGTGTTTTTGGATAGGTATATATGTCTAGTTTTAGAAAACATGTAATAGCTTTGTGGCATTTGTAGCTTTATATGTGTTATCTCCCATTTATTGTAAACATTCAGGTGAATTTTGAAGGTCTCTGGGAAAACACTTTTGACTATGGAAGGAAAATTTTAATGCAGATTTCTGAAAATTTTACCAGACTATACATACATATAAGTCCAATCACCACTGTAAATATTATTAACTTACGTATAATATAGTCAGATTTTGATACATCAAAGTAGAGAAAATGGAAATTTTTAGTGTCAAGTTAATTATGTTTTGCTCCATGACCATGCATTCAACAATTCAGAGATTCAATGGTTTAGGTACTACCCACAAGTCTGGGAAACATTGATATATAATAACTTGCTGTGGGTTCCATGTTTCTGTGTATAAACTGCTAAACACAAATAAGCAAATCCATCTCTAGACGAGCGATCCCCACCCGACACCAATGAAATTCTCTTATTACTTTCACCTAACATTTTTTTATCTGGAAGAAAAGTATCTAGGCTACCTAAGTATGGTATATATATACAGTATATATATATATATATATATATATATATATATATATATAATTTATGATATATATATATATATATATATATATATATATCATATATATATAAATTTCTGACTCAGTTGGGTCTCTCAGGTGGAAAAGCAAAGGGCATTATCCACTCGGCTTTCCACCTGAGACCTGGGTTCGATCCGGACGTGAGTCAGAAATTTATTTCTGTTCCATTGTGATTGTGTGTTGATGATTTTCTATATTTCTATATATATATATATATATATATATATATATATATATATAAATCATATAAAACAACACACAAATCACGTGTGGAAATGGTAGTAACGCCCTGCTTCCCACCTGAGAGACACCAGGGTTTGATCCTGACGTGAAATCATAAATTTATATATATATATATATATATATATATATATATATATATATAATTATTCTTTCAATATACAGTCAAGGTACATTTTGGATGGATATAAAGAGGCCTGGAATGTCCATCAACATGGAGAACACCACAGAAACAGCTAAGAAACTGCATCATACACCAGGCAGTATCCGACGGAGATGAACATTTAATTAGTCCTCAAGCCATGATTCCTGGTTAACCGTACTTTGAAGCTGCCAAAGTCAGGAATCATATCCCTATTCTAGACATTGCAAAAACTCAAGACAAAAAGAAGTTCAATTGTGTTCTATCATCAGAAATGTGTAGAAGCATTTTCACCCTGAAAGAGACTTAGAGACTCTGAAAAGGCAGGTGGAATGTAGTAGAAACATCTAGTAGTAGTGAGGTCCTCAAAAAATGTCTTCCAGAAAATCAGTATCTGAATCAAGAGTTTATGCTCCGATCTGTATATTCTGTAGTAAGTTCAAATACAAAAAACATTCCCATACATGTGAAACACTTACACTAGAGTCACAACTGAGAGTAGATCAAACACTAAGAGAGAGTGCCATTAGAATCCTTTTTATTGTTTACCACTTTCAGGCATCAGTTTCCATTCCATCATTGGGTGATATGTATTTGATTTTTCGATATTTTTAGTGTTTGTTTGTATATGCTGTAGTGCAATTAGATTGCGGCTGAGCTCTCGTGACTTCGCTTGAAGGGTTCATTTACATAATTTACAGGCTGTGAGCCTTAGTTCTTTCATTCTTACTGTCTTTTGCATATAATTTGACCCATGTTTTTTGTGCTTGTGTAAAACGGACGGTACCCGAATATTCATCAAACTATTTCAGTTTTGATATTTAGAACTTCCGCAGATTTTCTGTGAGAAATCTTTGTTTTCAGTTAGGCTTTTATTTTAAAAGAAAAGGACAAAATTTTCACATAAAACGTACGAAAAATCACTCTCTCGCGTGCATTCTGCCTTCTCTAGAAGCGATAATTACCAAATTCTTGCAACACGGTCGTCTTATCCCAGACCCCACGTAACCTGTTTACTAAGGTCGAGTTTATTCTCCCCCAAATCTAGCATCAGCATTCATCCATTCGGATGAATAGTCCAATACCGACACGGTGAGTTTGGTTTATCTCGGGTAGCGTTCGCCAAACCATCCGTAATTCTATTCTGTTCTCTGTTCTCTCTCTCTCTCTCTCTCTCTCTCTCTCTCTCTGCCACTCCTGAGGCCTTGAATTGACAGCTTGTATCAAGGGCGATGGGTGACTTTGTTGCCTTCCACATTTTTCATTTCCTTTTTCTTAAGACCCACTTATTCCGATGTTACTTATTATTATAAGAATGCGCCGAAGTTTCTTCGGCGCAATCGAGTTTTCTGTACTGCGTATAATGCTGTATGAAACTCAGCCACGGCCATGAAAATCTGTGGTAGTGGCTTGTTGTTGGCACCTATAGCTGTGCGAGACGCACGATCATGGCTAACTTTAACCTTAAAATAAAACTCCTGAGGCTAGAGGACTGCAATTTGTATGTTTGGTGATTGGAGGGTGGATGATCATCATACCAATTTGCAGCCCTCGAGCCTTAGTAATTTTTCAGATATGAGGGGGGACAGAAAAAGTGCAGACGAGCAGACACATAGCCATTTTAATGGTTTTCTTTTACAGAAGACTAAAAAGTTGGATTCGTCAGCAGTCATTTTAATCTAGTTTGGAAACGTGCACATAATGTTTATTAATACCTAAAAGAATATTGATCTACGAAGATAAATTGTATCAGTAGAGGAGCGAATAGTTTGAATGCCCGAGGGAGAAAATTGAACCTAGGTCGAAATCTTGAGAGAAATTTTGAATCTAGAAATAACTGCTCTCTATGCATTAATGAATGTTTAGTGTAGAAAGCATTGGTTACCTTTAAAACTGTGGTGGTAATGAAAGTGAAGTGGATGCGCATTCTTGCATGAGAGAGAGAGAGAGAGAGAGAGAGAGAGAGAGAGAGAGAGAGAGAGAGGTACGACTTTTCGTAGCGGTCTCATGTATTTGGCAGTAATTAATTCTTGCTTCCCTTTGCTTTCCGGAATACTTAGTGTATTCTTTAAACACAGCTGGTTAAAAGCCATTTTATGTATTGTTCAGTTCCTGAATAAGCCTGTCATGTCGGTTATAGTCAAGACTGTAATTAAAAAGAGAAAAGCAGTCGCTTATATTTAGCTTAAACGGACGAGTGGCTGACAAAGTAGACTCTCTCTCTCTCTCTCTCTCTCTCTCTCTCTCTCTCTCTCTCTCTCTCTCTCTCTCTCTCTCAAAAGCTGCATTTCTGAGTGTAGAGTGTAGACGAAGGACAAGAAACTGCCAGTCGGCCACTAAACAACTCCATAGTTCTTATGTCTCCTTTTTTCCTAATGTTGAGAATGACCATACTGTACAGTACATTCATGTAGTGCAGTTTACGCCTTAATAAAACTTTTTACGAAAGTTGATTCTTTGCTTTAAAAACCATTCATTCAGTGCTGTTATTACAAATTTCTTCAAATTGTCCTTTTTTTCGGTAACAAGACGTCTCTTTTAGTTTTCTCAGAATATTATTAGTGTCTTTGTCTCACGCATGCATATTTTCCCTTCTCAGTAAGCGTGCTTCCTTTCCGTATCAAAAACATCCTCCGTTGCATAGTGGTGCATGTCTTGCAATGCGGTAGTTGTTATTCCCCTCCTTGCCTCGGAATTGCCTTGGGCCTTGGGATCGTTGAACTAGTTATATCTTACTTGGCAACATTTTTCTTTGCTGCCTCTTCGAAGGTTTTTCTTTCCAAATTTAATTTTGATGAGAATTTTATAAAGGCGTTTCTATACATAATTTTTCAGTATTTAAATGTGTGTTTTTAGTAACCATTAGATAAGTAAATTATTTACGAATCATTTTAAATAATTTCGGGGAATATTATGTTATAGCCGAAGTTTATTGGGGTCGCGTTTACGAAACGAAGCTTTTTTCCATGATTTGATTTTTATGAAATTTAGATTGTCGAGCCAAGTACTGGGATACATTCGGCCCTATAGTACAGTGAAGAAGAGGAAGCAGGAGTGGCTGGGGAGCAAGAAAGAAATCCAGAAAACCAAAGAGATGGTGTGCTAGGACTTGAAGCTGGGGGTGGGAGAAAACTCCACATTTGCACTAAGAACTAAAGGAAGCTGTTTTAATGACAAGATCGTTAACTTTTTGTAGAGGCTAAGTCCCAGCTTTACTTCTGCGAGCTCACCGGAGATGAACAATGAGTAGGTATGCCCTCGTAGACTGTTTGTTATCACTCCAAGAGACGGTAGGCTGAGAAGTGTGGCGGTAGGGTATTATGAAATAAATTAGGCTTCTCGTTATTCTGTCTATGGATGTGAAATTCATTTTATCTATTATAATGGAATGCCATATTTTGAAAATATTTCTCTATTTAATTTGTCATGAAAGTTTTTATTCGTACAACAGCGAATGTAATTATGAGAAACCTGTTGGCTGCAGTATATTTCATTGTTATGAAATCTTAGCAAACATTATGTATTACTTGCAATTCCCGGAAAGAGACATTTCATTACTGTCCCTAGTTTTCTGATTTGAAACCTAAATTTGGTTTTCTTATCATAATCCTTAAGTAACCCTTTTGTGAACTAATTTAACTGTAAACTTGTACAACAACATTTACCGACTGTTGTAATAATTTTGTTCCTGTGCATTGTTATTTTCTTTTCTAGATTTTGCTGTGTAAACCGAGAAAAGACTGCTGTTGTACTCTCAGCATATTCTGAGACAGATGTAGGGTGTCTAGTGCTATTGAAAATGTACTAATATTCATGGTATTTTTCTTTTGTTTGTTTGTGTAAGAGAGAGAGAGAGAGAGAGAGAGAGAGAGAGAGAGAGAGAGAGAGAGAGAGAGAGGTTGGGCGCCGGGGCGGGCATGATGGGTTACACGACAGGTTCGGAAGGTTTTCGTGCGAATAGTGAGCAATAGGTACTTATGTATGTCCTATATTCTTCGTTAGTTGTGTAACTTGTGGAGGTTAAGCGGCAGTTATTGACTCTATCTATAATGGGTACTTTTATTATTCTTGTAATTTTCTTTGATTGTTGATTCGCTTTATTGATTGTTTTACTGTGTAAGCTGTGTACTGGTCTGCACTCATTATTATTATCGCTGTGGTTATTATTATTACTCGTTCTTAAAGAAATTGCTTGCATGGGCTAACGGACGCTGAAATCACGTTTCACAGATCAAAGTCAGAATATTTTATTGAAGAAATATGAAATATGTAAAGTCTCCCTTCCTTGCGCACGCACAATTACAGAACTGCATGGTGACAGAAAGCTCTTGGAATAAATTGTAATTTTATGGTATTTGTAGGATTAACTCAAAATTCTGTGTCTTTTACGTGCCACCGTGAACTGAAATGTGAACAAAAAACGGGTTCACTGTAAAGCATAGATTCTGTATTGCGAATTTATTTCATTATTTCCATAAATGCCGCTGTGTTTGCGTGTGTGTGTGTGTGTGTGTGTGTGTACAGTAGGTTTAGAACAGATTAACTACGGCTCCCGACATGTTAACAGGGTGCTGGTAAGAGCAACAGCCAATACTCAAAAGGCCAACCTAGTCTGGCATTGAATGTGTATATATATAGTCACGTAAATGACCTTAGTTCTCTGCCTGTCTGTACTATCATTTAATCTTCAGAGGGATATTCAGTTTAGGAGTGTGAATTTTTGTTTACTTTATAATTCGGTTTCATGAAACCTCCAAACAATATTGAGGAGTTGTGAGAACAGTCTTTTCGGTCGTGATTTTTTCAGTCCCTCATATAGTTTCCAGTTTTATTTATTTTGAGATAGGTGAGTGAGAGCTCGTTGTAGGTTCTTTTGCCGTGAGCTCTTAGTGCCTAACAAACTGCTTTGGTAAATCAAATGTACCAGTGTGTGAATTTCCTGCAAAAGAAAAAAAGAGAGTATACATTTCCTGTGCTATCGGGAGAACGGTGTGTACATTATTAATAGGTTTAAAGTTACTTGTCGTTCAGTTAAGTGAGCAGTAAAGTTGATGGGTCCCAGCGCGATTCACTCCTATTCCAGATAGTGGTAATATTTGCTGAATAAATGTACTCCTAGAGGAACGGAAACTTGTACGTCTGCTTTGTTGGTGGACATATCGCCTCAGAACAAAGTTTCTCTGCCTAGAGGCGAATCCTGGGAAACTTCTTTGGATATCTCACGCTCTAACATCTCCCAGAATCCTGAAAAAAAATTCATCAAACACTATTTTCCTTTCTACTTCCCTGGACAAGACATTCCAGGCACCTCCCTTGGAAGCATGCTTCACAGCCCCCGCTCGTTACCAAAAGTTTGGTGGTGATGTGTTTATTTCATTTCTGTTATCGTCTTCGCCATGCAACTGCAGAATTTCTGTACAGGTTGCACCAGTCCATTTTTTAGTATTTGTATTTGAGTTGAGAAATAAACAAGGAAATAGCAATGATTCAAAACGGTCAAGGTTCGAACTTCCCATTAGTTAATGATACACACAGACACACACACACATCTATATATACAGGTATATATGTATGTGTATATATATATATATATGTGTGTATATATATATTGTGTATATATATATTATATATATATCTTGTATAATTAAATATTTTTGATATGTTTATAACATAGTGTGAATGTATATCTATATGAATGCAGTGTAATTCGTGTACCGATTGAAGCGTGAGATGTTTGGGTATTATATTTTTCATTAATTATATTTTGTGCAATATAAATCAAATGAAGTCATGAACCGTTAATTTGACTAAATCCGCTTGATTACAACAGTGTATTGCAAGGACTTCCAGTCGGTTAATATTCGTATTGTTATTGCGGTGAAATCGAGATGCTGCTGTAATAGGCATCTGTTTGTACAATAGACAATATAACGTGATTTACCTTAGCGTGATTGACTTTATTTTTTTATACCATGGCTGCCAATGATTCTCTCTCTCTCTCTCTCTCTCTCTCTCTCTCTCTCTCTCTCTCTCTCTCAAGAAGAGCAAAAAAAAAAAAAAAAAAAAATGCAGATATGCAGATTTTCGGCTAATCACGTTGGAATTCCCTTTCCAGTAATAGCTGGAAATGCTTGGGGTTTTGCCTTTTTATGCAGTGCCTGCATTGTGCACAGGACTTTTCTTTTCTTACTCCCGTCGTATATTGAAGAGAAGATGAAAAATTCCCATCACCACCAGTGATACAGAACTAACCGGATTTCGAAGTCAGGTTGGAAAAAGAAATCGGGAAAAAAAATGACACGTTTAGGAAGATATTAACTGGATTGCACGTGGCCTAATTTCTATTCAGTGCCCTTTGCCGATTTAGAAGACTTCTGGTGCTTGCTGTTTTTGTTCGATTCGTGAATTTATATTCATTCCGCGCATTTTTCTCGTGATTCGTTTTTTAGTAGTTTTCTGTAAAGAAAACTATTGAGATGGCTATGTCTGTCCGTTGGCACATTTCTGTCCGCACTTTTTCTGTCCGCCCTTAGATCTTAAAAAATACTGTGGCTAGATGGCTCCAAATTGGTATATTGATCATCCACCCTGCAGTCATCAAACAACAAATTGCAGCCCTCTGGCCTCAGTAGTTTTTATTCTATTTAAGGTCAAATTTAACCATGATCGTGTGTCTGGCAACGCTATAGGACAGGCCACCACCGGACCGTGTCTGAAAGCTTCAGGGGACGCGGCTCATACATCATTATACGCTGTACAGAAAACTCGATTGCGCCGGAGAAACTTCGGCGCATTTTTTACTTGTTCTTTTTGAATCATACATTTACTTTTTTTTCCGAAGGTGCATGGATCTAGAAAACATTATAACAGAATGTCAATATGGAGAGTACTGAGGATTTATGGATTTATAGCACAGCAGTAGATAGATGTGGTCCAAAGTCGTTATGTTGGAAGCAGTTTAATATTGATATGGATGACGTGATGGGAGAGGTTACAAAAAGGACCTTTGATATAGCAGCAAAGTTATGTGACAGGATTGTGGATTTTGTTGAAAGGTGGGTTGGTTGATGTTTGCAGATAACACAGTACTGATATGGGATTATAAACAGTAATTATGATACAATTTCCATGAATAGAGAAAGCAGTTCAGTAGAAATTTAAAAGGGATACGCTTGTGCGCAACTGGAGAGAGAGAGAGAGAGAGAGAGAGAAGAGAGAGAGAGAGAGAGAGAGAGAGAGATTGCTGAATAATTGCAGGGGATAATGATAATAACAAAAGCTGAAAAGAGAAGAAAAATGGCACACGCATACAGAAAATCGACCCACAAACATAATGCTTTCCATTCCAGCATGAAAGGATGGGAGGAAACAACCCGGATAACCCGATGTCGTATTCTACCTCGGATGAGAAGATACTTAGCTTCCAGACCAAGGGCTATAAAGACGGTTTCCCCGTCTTAAAAGATGAAAAGTTTCCAAATATCGAAGAAGTGGAGAGGAAAATAATGATCTGGGACAGGGTAAGGGAGGAGTGAGGGGTTTTACGTAAGGGGAGAAGGAGAGCATCAGGGAGACCTTAAGTGAATGATGAAGATTTAACTGGAGTCGCGATATTTAAGGTTACTTCCGGCGTCAATGACCTTGAATTTATTATTCAGTCTCTCTCTCTCTCTGTAGCTGATGGGATAAAAAGAAGTAAAATTGTTTTCATTCCATTCACTATCCTGGGGACCATTCATTGGTTAGTGTCTACGTCGATGTATTTATTATTCAGTCTCTCTCTCTCTCTCTCTCTCTCTCTCTCTCTCTCTCTCTCTCTCTCTCTCTCTCTCTCTCTCTCTGTAACTGATGGGATAAAATGAAGTAAAATTGTTTTCATTCCATTCACTATCCTGTCATTGGTTAGTCTCTGCGTCGATGCTCAAAGGGAAAGGAGAACAGGATGTTCCTTAGATTAATGGAAGGGAAGGTGTGGATGAGGGTTGCAAAATCACCAGATATCACTGTATCCGGGTGTTGATAATATAATATCCCCTCGAACACTTGAAATTAGCCGATATAATCGGTATTTTCATGCTAAAGATTTAATCGTAATTTTTAGGGGTCGATCCCCTCGAAGTAGGTTCCTTCACGTGGTGAGGGGGTAAGGGGCCCTGGCTTTTCTTCTTCGTTCTTACGAAGAATAAGAGCAGGCTGACAGATCACCTACAAACCTTTCGATTTAAATGGCGTGGATATTTTCACTTTCATACAAATTTCTTGGACCTGGTAAATAGGAAAAGGTATCATAGCTGGGATTGGGTTTATATCCGAAGCTAAATAGTGAGAACCGTGGCAGGACCATCAACTGCCCGATAATGTTCGGACCTGAGTTTTCAGGCGGAACTATTCTACAGTACTGGACCACGGATTCCAGGGGTCTGGTTCTGAAATAGGACCCTCGGCATTCTGTCCGGTTTGCCCATAATGTGATTAGGGTGGGGATGATTGTATTCTAGTGTACTCTCAGTCCTATCAAGCCAGTTGGCTTACACTTGAGCCACTCTAATCATGTTGTGCCATCCCCCTTTGGGGTAGGGTAGGGATGCGGACATTTGGGGAGTCGGTTCTCACTTGTGCCATTAGTGGAGGAATGAACTCCATGAAGGCTGATGATATCTCTTTAAGGTTTTCAGGTTTACTCTTCTCTCTCTCTCTCTCTCTCTCTCTCTCTCTCTCTCTCTCTCTCTCTCTCTCAGTCTTTATGACAAGTAAGTTTAAGGATTTGAGTACCCCTGGACCTTTGTGATGGTAGCGAATCGGCACAGTTGACAACCATTGGAACCTCATCTGACAACCCTTCTTTGAAAAGTCAAAACAAATTCAGAATGCCTTAACACTGGAACCATATGCTCCAGTACAAAGGAAACCAGTAAAAGTAAATACCGTCTTGACCCAACCTGACTCACTTTGACTCCCTCTTTGGGAGTGACAGTTAGTCAAGGTTTCTAACCCTAGAAACTGACCAGAAAATATCGGCACTCAAGTTGGAAAATTATTTATTAAGCAGACACTCTACGACTGAAATGTAGTTTAGACAAATAAAAGAAAAGACTTGGCTTATAGAGGCCACGACAAAAGTCAATCTGAAAAATTATTTATCAATAAAAATATAGATAACATAAATATAAAAATAAAAAAACATGATACTATGAACAGTATTCAGGGTACTATTGCACTTCTGGAATAATAACGAGCCAGTTGAAAAGCAAATACTGTTAGACTCATAAAAAGAGATACCACAAAGTACAGGATTGCGAACTATATGATCTGCCAAGTAAAGAAAAGAATAAACAAATCTTAAAAAATCAAAAATAAAATTTGAAGGCAAGACCTACCTCAGAAAATAAAAATTTTAGGCCAAACCAGAGAAGTAAGACCATACGTCCCAAAGCCACTACAATGTCAGAATTGCAGTAAATATGGACATGCGAAAAAATATTGTCCAGAAATGGAACCTGTATGCGCGTATTGTGGATCTGAAGAACATGCCACACAATGGAAGTGCAGGGAACCAAAGTGCATAAACTGTGGGCAAAACCATCATGCAAGATCCAAAGAATGTATGTACTATATATATAATACAGAGTTGAAAATATTGCAAGAAAGAACTGGAATGTCTGTAAAGAAGCTAAATTAGAATTGAAAGTAAGAGGAATTCAAGATCCGTCCAAGAAACGTACATATTCTTTAACAACAAAACCAACAACGAAACAAAAATGCATACAAATAGAACTAACGGAGCACAGAAAAGTAATTCTCTGGAAGAAATTAATGCCTTGGAAATAAAAACTAAAATGGTAAAGAATAAAGAAACAGGACAAATGATATGGATAACATTTTATCAATTCATTTGAAATATTAATCACAAATAGAAACAACACAGGAGGATGCTACTATAGAAATAACATTGGAAGGACCTGATAGACTAGAAATTAAAGATAAAAAAGGCCATTGGAAAAGAACACCACCCAAAACAAAGAAACCAACAATTGTTAGAGAAACGTCAGTCAAAAACAAAACAAGAGATATGAAGAAAGAACAAAAACAAAAACTAGTTAAGAATATTCCATTATCTCCCTAAAATAATAGTAAAACCAATGGATACAGACATCCAAAATACCGAAGAAGTGAGGAGACAACCATACCTTTAGACAACAATGATATGTCAAAGGAGAAGAATTACTCCATCACCAATAATTGACACAACAAGAACAAATAAAGAAAGAAATATACATGACAACTCTTGTGATGTAATGATTGTTTCATTGCATTGTGCAACGATAACAAAAAACATATCAAAAGATGGCTTAACAAACGTTATAAAAACTTTATGAAATATAGAAAAAAACCACAGATTTGAGTACCCATGAAAAAGGTTGCATGTGCATTGAGTATAATATATTATAAAGAAAAACAAATGAATGTCAAGAAAATTATTAGAAAAAATCCAAATTGATAATACAAAAAGAGAGTAAAACTCGACCGTTATAATAAAATATTTTTCAATAGCTATATAATACAATGGAACGTAAATGGTCTACAGACCAGATTACCTAGAGAAATACAACGATTACTAAAAGAATACGAACCTATGATATTATGTTTACAACATGTCAACAAAACAATATCAACAGTAGGTAAATATACCTTAGCATCTTCATCTAGAGAGGAAGAAGGAAATTTAGTACTACTATATATGTATAACAAACAGTATGTTATGACAAAGTACCTGTAAACTTTAATGATCTGCAAATATCGAGTATCAGAATACGAATAAAAACGATAATTATGTAATTTATAATTTATACAACCAACCCAATAAAAATTATGACTTAGACAAACTTAAAGAATTACCTAATAACACCAAAGAACCTATATTAATAGTAGGTGATTTTAATGCCCACAACCGATGTGGGACTGTAATTATACAGACTCAAATAGAGCAGGGAATAAAAAGAAGAATTCATAGATTCATGTGACATTTGCTGCATAAATGACAACGAAATCAACACATATTTTTCTAAAACACATGGAACATTTTCATCAATCGACTTAACTCTATGTACAACAAAAATAGTAGATAGATTAGATTGGAATACAGTTGACGACCTGCATACAAGTGACCATTTCCCAATATTAATTTCATTTTTACAAAATAACCCCACAAAGCATGTCCTCAATATAACATTTATAAAGCAGATTGGGAGCAATATGAATTCCACACTAGAGATATCCCACCATTTGAATATTCAAAGACCACAATAAAACTAATAAATTTCTTGTTGATTTCATTACAAATGCTGCTGATAAAGCAATACAAAATCAATCTCATCAACAAAACACAAAGTCCCATGGTGGTCTGAAACTAACAGAATTAATAAAGTAAAACACCAAATTGGGAGACGATTAGATAATTTGAATAGAAAATTCAGTAAAATAAATAAATCATTACCGATATTAGAAGAAAACTTACAAAAACTGACTATATTATTATTAAAATTAATACATTAAAACCTCTATATAACAAAGTATCTGCAAAATTTAAAAGAGAAGTAATTCAAGGAAGAATCATTTCATGGAGAAAAATATATCAGATCTCTCTAATAATACTCCCATACAAAAAATATAGGAAAAATTTAGGAAAAATAAATGGTACATGTTAAACCACCTAGACATGCCATAATAAAGATGGGAAAAGAATGCTTGATCCTAAAGAAATAAATGATAATAGGTGAAGTTTAGCAAAGTAAAAATGACAAAAATTTAGATGGCATTTTCCGAACTAGGAAAAATAATATAGAATTAATAACAATAAATTTTGAAACCATAGAAGATATTTATTATAATAGAAAGTTTAATATGGATGAGTTAAATTTGCATTGTTGAACAGCAATAAATCTGCCCCTGGAGGTAATGTATTTGTTTGAAATGATCTGCCACTTAGCACCTTTGGCAAAGGCATACTTATTAGAGTTTTATAACCACTTATGGTTTGAAATTTATTTCTAATGAATGGCGTAAAGCTATAATTATTCCTATCCCTAAACCAGGAAAAGATCCCAGTAATGTAAACAATTACAGACCAATTTCTTTAACTAGTTGTCTATGCAAATTACTAGAAAAATGGTAAATGCTCGACTAATATGGGTACATTCGAGAAAACAAAATTTTGACTCCCACACAATTTGGATCACAATCATAATGAGATCGACACTGGATTCTCTATCTAACTTAGAAGATCACATACTTAGAAGAGGATTTGAACGAGAACAAATTACTATAGCCGTGTTTTTTGACATTGAAAAGGCATATGATACTACATGGAGGTATGCAATATTAAAAGCGTTACATGTAAATAACATCCGTGGACATTTGCCTATGTTTATCCAAAACTTCTTGACAAATCGCAGTTTTCAGGTGAGAATTGATGATTCTGCCTAGAACATTTCCTCTAGAAAATGGTGTTCCACAGGAAGCGTCAACCAGTGGCACGCTGTTTACTTTAGCAATCAATGATATCAGTAATAATCTACCTATTGGTATTAAGTAACCTGTATATGGATGATTTTATATATTGTTCAGCATCTCGAATAAAACATGCAGAACGAATGATTAATAAAAAGCATAATAAAAATAGATGAATGGGCTTTATCTGTAGGCTTTAAATTTTCCATAGAGAAAACCCAAGCAATCATGTTTTATAAAAATAAAAGTGGAAAAAGGAAAGAAATAGACTTGAAAATCAGAAACCATAGTATACCAATTGGCCAAACAACAAAATTTTTTAGGATTAGTATTTGATACTCACATGAACTGGAAAGCCCACATAACATACATGAAATCAAAATGTAAAAGAGCATTAAACTAATTAAAAACTATCAAACACTACTTGGGGGCCGATAGACATACCCTTACTTTATTGTATAAAGCAACAGTGCTGTCTATCGTTGATTATGGAAGTGAAATATATGGCTCGGCATCAGACGCAACGCTGGAAAACAGTAGACCCAGTTCATAATGAGGGCCTTAGAATATGTTCAGGAGCTTTTCGATCATCACCAACATCATCTTTACAAGTTGAATGTGGTGAACTACCTCTGTCTCTCCATAGAGAGCTAGTAACAATGAAGAGTGCTCTGAGAATTCAGACAAATGATTCTCCAACTAAAAAAATTATTTGGATTAAGAGATGTGTTTATAAACAATCATCCACCTTCTTTCCCAATTAGAGCTACAAGATTGTTTTGAGTCGCTAAATAACATATACAATTACCTGTAAATAATAAAATCGCCTCCTCCTTGGACAATGAATAAAATGAGAATTTGTACACACTTTGAAATATTTATCAAAAAATCATTCATATACTCCAGAATACCATAGACAACATGCAGCAGAGCATATTATCCGAAAAGATCCACATTACGCAATATATACTGACGGATCTAAGTCACAATACGGAGTGGGATATGCCGCGGTATCTCAAAACAAAACGTATCAGTTCTCTCTCCCAGACAAAGCTTCTGTATTTACAGCTGAGTTATGTGCAATAGTATCAGCCATAAAAATAATAAGAGGGAGTCTCATATAATAATTTTGCGCTTTACTCAGGAGTGCTATAGAAACTATTCAAAGCTATAATAAAAAAATAATATTGTACAACATATAAAGTTCTCTCTCCATAAATTGTATAATAAGGAAAAAATATTGAAATATATTTGGATCCCTGCCCATGTAGGATTAAGGGGAAATGAAGAGGCTGATAAAAGCAGCTAAAGAAGGGTCCACATGACAAGAACAAATGTAGACATCCCTATCAGTGACTATACAAGATATATAAAAACAGTCCTTGTAAAAATGGCAAAATATATGGAACGAAGAACCTAAATAATAAAATTAAAAACAGATAAAATCCAGTGTTGGAAAATGGAGTTCATCATATCAGAGAGAAAGACAAGCACAAGTAATTCTGACACGTCTTCGAATAGGCCATACTCGATTGACATGGACACTTAATGAACAGTCCATGTGGCCCTCTTCCAAATGCCCAGATTGCAATGTGCTGATAACAGTTAAGCATATACTGTGTGAATGTCCACAATATAACCTGCAGCGATTATCAAATTTCGAAAAATAGACCGATAGAAGAAATTTTGTCAGAATCTTCAACGTTCTCAATAACACCCATTTTAATGTTTGTGAAAGC
>NC_089752.1:47299174-47321674 GCF_040412425.1 Macrobrachium rosenbergii | reverse complement strand
TTTACAAGTCCAGGCTTGCAGTTTTTACCACTCTCTCGCGCTCAGTTTTTACAAGTCCAGGCTTGGAGTTTTTACCGCTCTCTCGCGCTCAGTTTTGACAAGTCCAGGCTTGGAGTTTTTACCGCTCTCTCGCGCTCACTTTTTACGAGTCCAGGCTTGGAGTTTTTACCGCTCTCTCGCGCTCAGTTTTGACAAGTCCAGGCTTGGAGTTTTTACCGCTCTCTCGCGGTCAGTTTTGACAAGTCCAGGCTTGCAGTTTTTACCGCTCTCTCGCGCTCAGTTTTTACAAGTCCAGGCTTGGAGTTTTTACCGCTCTCTCGCGCTCAGTTTTGACAAGTCCAGGCTTGGAGTTTTTACCCTCTCTCGCGCTCATTTTTTACCACTCTCTCACGCTCAGTTTTGACAAGTCCAGGCTTGGAGTTTTTACCGCTCTCTCGTGCTCAGTTTTTACAAGTCCAGGCTTGGAGTTTTTACCGCTCTCTCGCGCTCAGTTTTTACACGTCCAGGCTTGGAGTTTTTACCGCTCTCTCGCGCTCAGTTTTGGCAAGTCCAGGCTTGGAGTTTTTACCCTCTCTCGCGCTCAGTTTTTACCGCTCTCTCACGCTCACTTTTGACAAGTCCAGGCTTGGAGTTTTTACCGCTCTCTCACGCTCAGTTTTGACAAGTCCAGGCTTGGAGTTTTTACCCTCTCTCGCGCTCAGTTTTTACCGCTCTCTCACGCTCAGTTTTGACAAGTCCAGGCTTGGAGTTTTTACCGCTCTCTCACGCTCAGTTCTTACAAGTCCAAGCTTGGAGTTTTTACCGCCCTCTCGCGCTCAGTTTTTACAAATGCAAGCTTGGACTTAGCGTATTTCAGTCTCGAGCCAAGCCGACTTCCCTAAGAAGCAACAAACAACCCAGGGGGAGCTTTATAATTAAAAGGGATAATAAAGAAAAACTCTGTTTTTGTTTCTTTTAAGAACCCAGAAGAATAATATTTGTCTTTAAGTGAAACCAACTTGTTCCTGAATGATAAAAACACAACGCCTTCCCTGTATGTATTTATATATGTATACATATACACATATACTGTATATATATATAAATTATATATATATATATATATATATATATATATATATATATATATATATATATATATACATATATATATATATATATATATATATATATATATATATATATATATATATATATATATATATTCACAAATATTATGTCACAGTTGTCGTTCAATATCAAGTCACTGTTCCTCGAGAATTACCCCCAGTGGGAATTGTAATCGATAAGTACTTCGCCACCAGTGGGATTCGAACTGCGGCCTGGTTCGAATCCATGACATTTGTGGGAAAGCATTAAACTTGGGTTATAAGAGATTTAGGTTACTTTTATTGCTAAAGCATAGAAGCGTAACATTAAAATCAGATAGGATACAAATATTCATACAAAGTGAGGAAACATCATGCCAGGCAAATACTTCTGTAAGACCGACCTCTCCAAGTAACATAAAAAGCAGCTTGCATACAGAGAGAGAGAGAGAGAGAGAGAGAGAGAGAGAGAGAGAGAGAGAGAGAGAGAGGCAAAAGTCAGCCTCAAGATAGATAAAACGACTAGCGTCGCTATTAGAAAACGCCTTTGGATGATGAACGCCCTTGACACAGTAGCTGGAGTCCAATAAATGTGAGCCCAGGAGAAGCTGACTGTCTTCAGTGCATGATGAGTAATGTAACCGGAGACGACGTTAAGTGTGTGTGTGTGTGTGTATACCTACATACGATATATATATATATATATATATATATATATATATATATATAATATATATATATATATATATATATATATATATATATATATATATATATAATATATATATATATATATATATATATATATATATATATATATATATATATATATATATATATATATATATATATATATATATATATATATATATATTATGCCACAGTCGTCGTTCAATATCAAGTCACTGCCTCGGGAATTACCCCCAGTGCTTCGCCATCAGTGGATTCGAACTGCGGCCTAGTTCGAATCCATGATATTTCTGGGAAAGCCTTAAACTTGGGTTATAAGAGGTTTAGGTTAGTTTTATTGGTAAAGCATAGAAACGAAGACAGTTTCTGTAAGCTATGAAAATTCATTACTGTGCGAATGCATTAGACTAGTGTTGTCTCATAAATGTAGTCGATTTTACAAGACAGTTTAAAGACAGCTTCTAGATTCACAGGTAATTTATGAATATGTTGCATCTTTGGCGCAAATTAATCAGCATTAAAAAAAAACTTAAATCATGATTTCGCATTTTCGTCTTTTTCCAAATTGTCTCTGGTTACATCGTCTAAGAAAATCCGGGGATGTGTTGATGGTGTATCGTAAAACAGAATCCTTTCTCTTCGTCCTTTCTGTAGTTTTCTTCGTCGGCAGAAATGCAATTGAGGCCCCATCAAGAAGGATCAAAATTGGATTCATTTTGGAAATTGGAGGAGGCAAGGAGGAGACGGACAAATATTCGCTCTTGCCTTTGAGGACAAATTTGATCAGCAGTGCATCTGGGTCCATAATTCTGATTGGGTACTTGCGTTCGAGTATTGGCGGGAGTGATTGGCTTTCAGTCATTTTCCTGGAGTATGTTTGTATTTTCGTCTATAACTTTGCGTTAGATTTAGCCCCTTTACCGGAACTCATAATACTATACCCGAGTTTCCGCTTTTGATTTCCTTAAGAAAAAAAAAAAAAGATTCTCGTAGTCTTTTATATAGACATATTTTTATACGAGTTGTCGATCTCGTTTCAGAAAGTACTTGTTTTCAGGGAAAATTAATATTTTATTTGTTTCAAATCGCTTTTGTTTCGGGATGAATAGAAGCACCTGAGAACAGTTTATGTTGCCGAGCATCCTTTATTAACGTTTTTATATAAAGACAATGTTTTTTCACATCGAATTCCCTCATATTCTCCAGGTTACATCCTTTGGTCGTCCGATCCGACTTGTGGATGGCGCCCATGCTGGGACCAGCAGAAGTGTTGAACCTGTATACCCTTCACCTTAGACCGGGTCATGGTCCAGCTATTGCCCAGGTGTGTGGAAAAACATAGGTGCTTTTCAAAATCATGGGACTGTGCAGGACAGGATTTCCAATTTTTTGTACGATCAACTATCAGCGCGCACGCATTGTATAGTCACCATATGGTTTCAGACATTTGATATACTCGTACATACTGTCACCTTTTCCAGATAGCCGCAGTAAACAAAATGCTACCCCTTTGGAAAAAGTGGAATGTCACCTTGTTATATATATGCTCTCTCTCTCTCTCTCTCTCTCTCTCTCTCTCTCTCTCTCTCTCTCTCTCTCTCTCTCTCATGAATCCAGTGTCGTCAATCTCCTATCAAGGGCATTTAGATTAAGCAACATAATTCCTCGTATCGAGCAATAGTTCTGATTTCATAGTCATCTTGCTATTGTTTCCAAGTGAATTAGTGTCGAAAATGCAACCAAATATGCAAGTTAATATAAATTTCTGTTTTTGTACTCATATTTCAAATTTTTGTTTGTGAGCACTCTTTGTCATGTTCTCATTTATGCAGTAGGAAACATTGCTATTATTATTGCAACTGACAAGGTATAATTCGAAAGGCATGAGGCTATTATTTCGCGAAGCAAATTCTCATATTATAGAAAGCCCATATGACATTATAGTGAATTTAAACCTTAAAAAAGAATCTTGAAGTAGAATGTTTGCCTCTTCTTGTATGTAAATTTTAACCGCAGAAATTTACAAGGAATTCAGAACCGAGAAACTCTTGGAGAACACAATTACTCAAAACTTGCTCTGTTAAACAATGAAATTATACAAAGTTGCTGGAAGAAGATCCATCTCCCTCACCTCTGAATTTAAAAGAGCTCTCTCTCTCTCCTCCTCTCTCTCTCTCTCTCTCTCTCTCTCTCTCTCTCTCTCTCTCTCTCTCTCTCTCTCTCTAGGTTTAAAAGTGATGTGCTTTTCTTCCTTTTCTGTTGACAGTTTTAACTAGTCTTTACTGGCCATTTATTTGTGTGTGTGTGTGTGTGTGTGAGAGAGAGAGAGAGAGAGAGAGAGAGAGAGAGAGAGAGAGAGAGAAGAGAGAGAGAGCGAGTTCTTGTAAATTCAGAGGTGAGGGAGACGGATCTTCTTCCAGTAACTCTGTATAATTTCATTGTTTAACCGAGCAAGTTTTAAGTAATTATGTCCTTCTCCAAGAGTTTCTCGGCTCCTATTTCCCTGTAAATTTCTGCGGTTAAAATTTACGTACAAGAAGAGGTTAACATTCTACTTCAAGATTCTTTTTTAAGGATTAAATTCACTACAACATCATAAGGGCTTTCTATTCTATGAGAATTTGCTTCGCGAAATAACAGCCTATCCAGAAGAGAAAGTGACGAATTTATGTGCCAGTCTTTCCCTTACATTATTGGTTTATGTTTTTTAAAATGGACTCTCTCTCTCCTCTCTCTTATCTCTCTCTCTCGCTCTCTACTCTCCTCTCTCTCTCTCTTTCTCTCTCTCTCTCTTAAAGAAACTTTTGAGACCATACCCCAGTTTCTTGTCTTTGAACTGTCCGCACCCATTTCTTGTCCACCTCAGATCGTAAAAACTACTGAGGCTAGAGGACTACAAATTGGTAAGTTGATCATCCACCCTCCAATCATCAAACATACCAAATTGCAGTTCTCTAGCCTCGGTATTTTTTATTTCATTAAAGGTTAAAGTTAGCCATAACCGTGCGTCTGGCACCGCTATAGGTGCCAACAACACAGGCCAGCACCGGACCGTGGCTGAAAGTGTCACGGGCCTTGGCTGAGAGTTTCATGGGCCGTGGCTGAGAGTTTCATACAGCATTATACGCTGTACAGAAAACATGATTGCGCCGAAGAAACTTTAAGGCATTTTGTACTTGTTATAATAAGGGGTCGCCTCGCTTAATGACGCCAAATAATAATCTTGAGTTAAAGGATTAACACTTTCTTTGACAAGTCTTACTCTGATCATTATGTTATAGATGTTTTCTACATGTAATGACGCATGTGCAGTAGATGAATTTCAATTGAAGAGCAGATAATGAATAGATGAACCGAATCTTAACACCAGTGGCAATGTTAGTTGTCCTTTGGGAGAAAAGTGAGACATGATAGAAAGGATGTACCATTTTCCAGTATTATCACTTAAACGCCTTTGGGTTTAAGTGACTTGATATGAAGGATTACTCAGACATACATTATATATATATATATATATATATATATATATATATATATATATATATATATATATATATATATATATATATATATATATATATATATATATATATATGATTATCATAAGTTCATTACACGATTGGTTCATCACACATAACCATAGGTGAAAAGATGAGAGAGACTGGATGCAGGTCTGACCGGTGTCAGCTTTATTTACAAGCCATTGACGGAATAACGTTGAAACCGGTCAGGACCTACGCCTGATCTCTCATTTTTTCACATGCAGACATTGTGATATATATAGAGGTATATGTGTGTATATATATATATATATATATATATATATATATATATATATATATATATTATATATATATTATATACATATATATATATATATATATATATATATATATATATATATATATATATATATATATATATATATATATATATATATATATATATATATGTATATGTATATATATTCACAGATACGTACTAAAGCTTTTTTATATAATTTATGTGCAATTTCAAGTGTTGACGCTTTTTGATGAATCACGGAGACCCGTCGGTGATATTGGAGACGAGAGAAGAAATGGACACGAATGTATAGGTAAGAGGAAAATATATTGGTATCTTTTAGTAGTTAATTGTACATTATTCTTGAGTTTCAAGTAAAAATAAAATAAAAGGTATTATCCTTAAATCTAGCAAATACGCTCAATGCATTTACAAATATTGGCAATAGAAAAAAAAAATGAAGATAGTTTGGACGCCCTGGAGGAGAACTTCAATTATTCTTAAATTAGAGTGAAGAATGTGGATAAATCTTGTATTATCTGACAAGTCATATACATAAAAAGGCATGATTGGCGTGTACGCATGCCTGCGACCTCATTCCCCATTTGCCTGAGCGCATAAGTCATTTTAATATACCATTACTGACGCTAATTATCCCCCCATTTGTTTAAAGATGTATTCGTATACATGCTTGTGGGTAGTGCTGTCATGTATGTGTGGTTAAGTGTTGTGATTTATTACCACGAAGAGCGATAAATGCAGAAACGAAAGTAAATTTTCCTCTGAGTTATTTGGGGAGGGTGTCTTGTGTTAGGCTAGTTGTGACTGATTTTTAGTTTTCTTTAAAAGAAAACTAATGAGATGGCTTTGTCTGTCCGTCCGCACTTTTTCTGTCCGCCCGCAGTCAGATCTTATAAACTACTGAGGCTAGAGGGCTGCAACTTAATATGTTGACCAACCACCCTCCAGTCATCAAGCATACCAAATTGCAGCCCTCTAGCCATAGTAGTTTTTATTTCATTTAATGTTGAAGTTAGCCATGCTCGTGCGTCTGGCAACGTTATAGGACAGGCCACCACCGGGCCGTGGCTGAAAGTTTCATGGGCCGAGGCTTATACAGCATTATACGCTGTACAGAAAGCTCGATTGCGCCGAAGAAACTTTGGCGTATTTTTTACTTTTTTTCGACCATTGGTGTACCTACTGTAGATCTAGTACCTGTATTGCATTATGCATATATGCGTCTTTAAGTAGATGTTTTCCAGGTACCTTAATGCGAACACCAGTATGCCAGCCATTGTATATAAGTGTTTATGCGCACTGCCATGAGTATGATGTTCGTTCATTTACTGAATTACATGAGGAACTGTATGAACGGAATGTTGAAACAACTCTTTCATGGAAATGAAAGGAATAAGTTCGAAGCTTATATTATACAGTAAATGAACTTTTTAAATAGTACATATGGGATAGTGGAAACTGAAGTTGATAAAAACTCTGGAAAAAGATTGTGTTTTTTGGATGGATCAGTGTGTTTTGAGTGCTCATAAAGTAAGAACGAAGGATGATAGGGAGGTGAGCAGTGCCGGGTTAGGAAGGAATTGCACTTCCCGAAAGTTAACATCCTGGAAACAACAGAGCATATGCTATACAGATGTGAATGGGCATTAACATTATATAGCTACTGAGTTTTTTTTAAATAGTTGTCTCGAATATTGTATTTAATGAAAAAATAAAACGGTAGAATAAAAGTTTATAGTTTTCAATCTTACGTCCTCAACAGATTCGCTGAGTAAAATATTTTTGTCATATATAATGATGAAATAATTGAGACGCAAATGTTTAATGTTCTTTTAGCATCACGTAATCCCTAATGCTTTTTCTTAATATCATTATTCACAGTATACTCTATGATGTTCTGCGTGGCGCTATTAATGCTTATTCTGCAGTTTATGCAGTAAGCTAGAGGTTAAATTGTATGGGTAACAAGAATGTTTGTTATTATCGCCCAAACAAAGCTTAGATAAGCTTCCACAGAATAAAATGCCTATCGAGTATCGGAAACAGAAAGTTTCATCATCAAGAAACGTAACACAAACGCAGACCTTAAGTGATTAAAAAGAAGTATATGGTCACCACCTTGGAGCCAGTTATGGCATCTAGGATGACCTGAATTAAAGTGGTGTTTATCAATTTAAACTACCATTACTTCTTAGATATGGTTGTGATAAAAGGAAAAATAAGCGGTATCTGAGTGTCCCCCTAATGATGGCCTCTCGTTAACGGTGGTTAAGCCAAGCAAGTTTAAGGTCGGCAGCATTGAAGTGAAGAGCAATATGTTGGGAAATATAGCCGGAATATGTATGGCAAACGAGAAACTCTCTCTCTCTCTCTCTCTCTCTCTCTCTCTCTCTCTCTCTCTCTCTCTCACAACTGTTTCCCACGTACTATACAACTTTTTGGTTGTTAATGGCACATTCAATGAGTGATTGGATGTCAAATCAATGTGCTGTGCTGCCGTGTACCCAAAATCCATTTGGGGATTTGACCTAGGTGGCGGACCCCTATAGCTCTGTATATTTCGTAACTCTAAAAACGTATACTCCTTACCTACGTTTCTAAAAAAAAATGGAAATACAGTATTTGGTGTTACACGATGGTTTAATACCGTCAGTGAACAAAGTATTATTCATAGGTATAATGGTGTCAAGGAACAAAGCATTATGCATGATGTTTCCACTATCCACAGTGATGATGGTATTTATCCATGATAAAGATGCTTTGTTCTACCATTACTGGACTAATGTTTTGCTTTCTGAATGTCAGCTGCTTCCCTGAGTCTGCACCTTTCAGACAATGTCAGTCATGATTACGGTGACAGAATTATTTCCCAAATTAAAGGTAAAGAACGGAAAGAATTGCTTCCTTCATTTCAGGAAAACTCACGCTCTCTCTCTCTCTCTCTCTTTCATGTCACTTCTCCTTAGCGCGATGTTTCATTTTATCTGGCCATACTCATTTCTCTTTTAATGTTATGTGGTTACTCAGAAAATAGCGAGAATATTCATTCCCTCGAGATAGCTGATTTAGGAAAAGGTCACAGTAGAAATTGCATATTTATTTTTGTTGGATATCGCCTGGGCAGGGGACAGAGGGTAATTTTATCACTCAAGAGAAAATTTAAGTGCCCTAAGGGGCGTTTGTGGAGTGTTAGTCGTTGATGAGAACTGTATTAACCTATACTTGACTGAGATTTATTTTGATGTTTTCTTTAAGAAGTAAGTATGTTATAAATTAAAGGAATGCTTGCTAATAGAACTGAACGAAATCCTCTCATTTTGAAATTCGTTTGTGTAAAATGCAGAAGTTAGTAATGACGCTGGTATGTAAGAAGGAATTTGTTGTATTTTTTAATTATAATTTTTTATGTTCCAATACTTTTTTTTTTATTTTATCTCCTAGCAGTTATAACTATTAAACATGAATAAACATATACGGTCGTTTATGTTACCTCGTTAATTGGGTCCTAGCGCTTGACTTCAGGCCTGGACCTAGTATTTTAATCAAATCCTTCGGGCCAGCCCTATGAGAGCTGAAAGTCAGCTCAGTGGTCTGGTTAAACTACTTTAATAATAATAATAATAATACCTCGTTAAAAATTAACCCAATTTTTTTTTTTTTTGTTGCTTAAATTATTATATTTTCGATTTTTAACTCATTGTCAAACCTTTCACTATTATTTGCTTTGTGGCTTTATTCAGCAGCATAAGAATATTACCTGGAGAATTTCACATTCTCTCTCTCTCTCTCTCTCTCTCTCTCTCTCTCTCTCTCTCTCTCTCTTAATTAGTAAATTTAATGTACTTTCATGGGCTCTTATCTGTCTGCATACTTAGAAACACCGAATTTTCCTTTTGTTCTAGAGATTTTGTTTTCCCATCTTTTTCTGTATTACCCTCTATTGAAAGATAATCATATTTACATGCTTTTAATACATAATTATTAAATCCATTCTAATAGTGCATTTTATCCGTTTCTTCCCCTGAAGGGAAAAGAGGTTGGGAGAAGGAGAGAAGGGGTGACAAGGGCAGTGTAGGAGAACACACCACATTGACCTCTTTTGCAGACATGCAACGAAGCTCGTGTAATGAAGGTGTATCATATCACAATGCTAATTTCAAGTTGCTGTTTATAGTCTGTATAATTTTAGTATAGACTAAAAGTTACGAATTAACGAAAAACGAGTGGAGTTATGTTTTCATTCTTTAAGCTTCATCAGCCCACAAAGAAAGACGATACACGGTTATTTTTCCTGTGGTGCTCGTTAAAGGTTGTCCTCGTGTATTTATAGCCCAGCCTGTCCGTGTGTAATTTTAGTCCGTCTGTGTGTATAAAAGAAGAATTGTTATCAGGCAGAGCTTGTGTATAATTAAGGCATAAAAACGTAAATAGGAGGTAGCATCGATTTCTATACTTGCGCATGAATAAGGATTTTAGCTATACTAATTATAATGAAATTGTAGTTGCTACAGTACCAAGAATACAGTTGTCCGAGCTACAACATTAATTTGCATCTTAATTTCAAGTCGAATTTGAAAGCAAGACGAGTAACTCCGAGGTAAGTTTTCCCAGGTTATTGAGAAATTTGTCGTTGATAATTTAATTATTTGAGATAAATTACCAAAATGGAGCCACTCCCCACCTGCCCTGTCCTAGTGACAGAGAATTCGAGTGCCCCATATTTAAACGTCTCTTCCTAATCATGTGGCCAGTGGAAGTGACTGGGGAGCGAATTAAAGCTTGGTCACAATCACGCTACATCCTGCTCTCATTACTGTCACATTAGTGCTTATGGAAGTTCAGGCAACTACATTAGCCATATGGCCTATATAACTGGAGGCAGTTTAGGAAGACATCAGCAGAACCTGCCCCCCACCCCTCGCTCTCTCTCTCTCTCTCTCTCTTGACTAGGAAACCTCGTTGGAAGACTTAATGCTGACGAGGAAAATTAATATAGTTTGAAAAATATCGAAGAAAATGGATGCATTTGGAATTTTCATTACTGTATGCAAGTATTTTTTTTTCTTTTCCATTTTTCAGGAGACGCGTCTTTTTCGCGTCGAGGAGTTGGCATTTAAAGACCTGAAAGTAACTAATCTCTTACCATTACCTTTTTCTCTGAAGTTTCACATTACCTAAAGCTTGCATTTTCTCATGGCAAAGGTGTCTGTAATGACTTATTTGTTCACATTATTTCTCCATTTTATGGACCCGTAAGTTAGGTTTTGAAATGGTTTCGCTGTTTTGGCTAACTTTTATCTTACATATTTTCTTTCTTATGCATATTGAAGTTATTTCGTCTTAGTTTTAAGCTTAAGAAAGACGTACTACTCGGCGTTACATTTTGTAAAGAAGTTGAAGCATTTCCCCTTGGGCGTTCATAATGTTTCATATAACGATAATAGTCAAGTCCTTGTTTTGTATTTAGTTTTTCTCTATTTTTTATTCCTAGTTAAAATTTGTATATTACTTATCTGAAAATTATTTTGATCGTTATTGCACCACGTAGTTCTTTAATGCTGATAATGGTTAATAGGTTTTTAGTTTTCTGTAAAAGAAAACTATTGAGATGGCTTTGTCTGTCCGTCCGCACGTTTTCTGCTCGCCGTAAGATCTTAAAAACTACAGAGGTTAGAGGGCTGCAAATTGGGATGTTGATCATCCACCCTCCAATCATCAAACATATCAAATTGCAGCCCTCTAGCCTTAGTAGTTTTTATTTTATGTAAGGTTAAAGTTAGCCATGATTGTGCGTCTGGCACCACTATAGGTGCCAAAAACACTAGCCACCACCGGGCCGCGGCTGAAAGTTTCATGGGTGTCTGAGAGTTTCATACAGGCTTATACGCTGTACAGAAAACTCGATTGCGCCGAAGAAACTTCGGCGCATTTTTTACTTGTTTTTTATTGTTTCGATAAATGAGAGATTTTCATTTGTTTTGAATTTTATGACTACGTTGGAGAGGGCTTGTTTAGTATTTAGTTTGGGAGACTGGTTTTTGTATGCTTCGAGAAGTACGTGCTACTCTCTCGTTTAATGAAACTCGTGAAGAACATTTTCCAAGTCGCGCGGGGCGGGTCAAGGAATTCAGCCATTTCCTACATTTCTTCCCTCGTGTGCGCACTTATCTATTTTTCGACGGCCATAACGAATACTTCCCTGCCAGTATTTTTCAGATATCAAATAAACGCCCACATGAAATGCAGAAACTAATAAAAATGTATTTGTGAATTGTGAAATCTTATAGTGCTTAAAAAGTCATCTTTATAAACATATGACAAATTTGTATTGGAAACACGCCAGTTGACATTACGCGTACCATCAAAGTCACATTTAAAAAATGCCAGTTCATGTAATATGTTGCATTAAAATCAAGTTTAAAGTGGCGGGAAATTGAAAAGTTAACCTCATGTTCAAGTAATCACTTCTATGCTTGGGTTTTCATTCTTTTGCAAGTCTTATGTGGCCTTTAATGACCACTTTCTGTGCACAAGAACTCTCAAAGAAGATATTGAAGTTTGCGAAAAAAAGACAGGAACACGCACACAGCGGCGCCATTCAGTTATTCATTTCAGAGATTTAACTGTTGATCGACTCGGAATCCACATTATTCTGACACAATAGCAAGAATGAGTTATGCAGAGGCAGATAATGCTAGAACAGAGAACGATTATGAGAAACCATTAATTGACAAGTGTACGGAAAAGAGAGTTTACGGAAGAAGCCTCTGATCATTTCCCTTGGAGGAAGATCCGAGATCGGGAAGAGAAACTCTTTAAGAATTAAATGATTTATTGAAGGAAACTCGCCACGTGTGAGAACAAATAGAATGTGATATTGTTATACATGTATATATCATTTTGGAGCCGCACTTTTCTCGTGAAGCAGTAAGTAGCAATTTCCTAGATTTACGAACAAATACAAATACCAACTTGTAGGTGCTCTAAAATAAACCTTGAAATGAATCAGATACTTTTGCTTTGGAATGCCAGACGATGTCCCCGATCCCAGGGGCGTCATTTCAGATTTTTGAGGGGGGGGGGAGACAAGGCGGTTTGGCGAGCGAAGCGAGCTAATAACCCGGGGTTTATTTGATTTTGAGCTATTTTATGTGCTTTTTGAAGCACATAAAATAGATAGATAGACAGATAAAACTTAATGTGTTGACACATTTGAATTTCGGTATGAACAATGGAAAACCAGCTACTGTTACTTCTTGGGGCTTGGTGGGATGAGGGGACCAAGTTGAGGCTGGGGGGGGCAACTTAAGTCTTGGGGGGACAATTGCCCCCACTGCCCCCCCTAAATGACGCCCCTGCCCGATCCATCCTTCAAATTGCCGCTGTTTATTTAACATGACTCCAGTTGTACCAAGTGTTATCCCGTAGGGGGTATTGCCGCGAGCGCAAGTCACGCACTCTTAATGGTTGTTTGAATGGTCCCTTCGGCCCCATGCTACATACACCTTTTAGCCTTATGCTTTACATCCATTCCCACTTCCTCTCTGCTATTTTGATGTCAAATCATTCCAGTTTTCCATTTTCACTGTCTTATGCGCTGAATGGCTAAAAGTGCCCCACTGTTTTGGGGCTAGAGTCAAACCTTCATAAATCAAATCAAACTTATTACTAGTGTATTGCTGCTTGAGCAGTATATAATTATAAGGTACATTTTTATTTTTGTCATAGATACAATCCCGCTTAAGTACCGCTTAAGTACATGCATAAACTCACATACAGTTGTACTGTATTTCTGTAACGAAAAGCGGAAGTTGTGCAAATAAAAAAAAAGCGTAAACGTACCGTAAAACAAATTTGCTGTACAGATTATTAAAAAAAAGTAATCAGTGGTTAGTCATAAAAAATCAAAATAACAAAAAATCATAGGAAAGAAACTGTTGACCGAATATGAGCCAAACTTTTTCTTGGGCAAAACTTAGGAGTAACGGGGCTGATTGAGGAAGATGAGGAGTTTCCGAAAACTGGCATTGAATATGATCATTGAGGACGAAAGGTGCATGTATAGGTAGGAAGAGCCTTTTTAAACGCAATTTTGTGCTTTGTTCTACATTATTTTCCTCCCCATCATGTGGCATAGCTGTCACTTTGTTTATGATTATGTTTATCTCCATAATTTTTAAATACTGCTCTGTGTGTATGTAACTGTTTCCAAAACTCTGTTGTTTTTAGTTTTCATTCAAGAAAATGATTTCGATTTCTTTCTGAAAACATTCTTTAGGTAGCCCCCTCTAACCCCAGAAACAAACGGAAGTATCCTGCCTAAATATGGTTTCACCTTCAGCCATCCATGCAGTTACGTAACAAGTTAATTATTGTTCTCTTGTTTTTTTTCTTCAGTTTCCCGAATCTCGGTTGGAACCCCTCACAGTTTCCCAGACCTTACCTTACAGACCTTACAATTCGTTCGGGTTGCCCCAGGTCCCTCAGTGTGAGGCGCCTTTGGCTCATTTTTACTCTCCTTCCTCCCTCCCTCTCTTTTGCAGGTTCCCTTTACTCCAAGGTTTGTGACATTTTATCCAAACGATGTTCGTGTGGTCATGCAACCATCGTTAATCTTTATTTGCCTTATGAATTATTATGCAGCTTTTTCAACGAAGGGATCGGGGAAAACCAAAGTAAGGAGAGAGGCATGCTTAGTGGTTATCACAAACAGCGGGAAAATAACATTTCAAATTTCATAATCCCTTGAGAGACTTTTTCCGGCAAAATATTATACCAGTATTGCGTGTCAGTTAGTATACAGTAGGTGGTAGGTGACAAGAAACAATCAACTTTAGTGTACATGAAGAGTTCGATTTTGAGTCTCTTCATTCAACCCCAGATATTAGGAGCTCTTGTTTCCTCCTTTCCTCTTCACAAGACTACGAGTCTCTCTCTCTCTCTCTCTCTCTCTCTCTCTCTCTCTCTCTCTCTCTCTCTCTCTCTCTCTGTCCTTAAATAACGTTAAGCGAAGGGATGTGTAAAAAGTAAGCCTAGGTCATTATTTTTCTTCTGAGGTTGGTTACAAAGTTTCCGAGTCTCCCAATAGGAATGAAAGTGTCTTTTCTTACTCGTAATAAGGCAGGTCTTTCCAAAGGAAATGTCTCGCACTTTTGTGTCTTTTATAGATTTTTTTCTTACTATTGAGCATACGGTGTTTCTTGTATTTTGTTAATTTAATTCTTTATGAATAAGTGAAACCATAATGACTGTCCTCCTAAAATTTAAATAATACATTAGGTACTAAATAATTACGGAGTCCAGTGTAAATAGATAAAATGCACACGGAAGTGAAAACTCTTGGTGCGATTTAGCCCTTTCTTTTGCATTCCCATTTTTTAATGAGAGAATCCAGGGATTCTGTTTGTATGCATAATCATTTATGCGATAGAGAACAGAAGTCTCGCGTATGGACCACCGTAAAATCTCGTTTTCTGGTCTGAAGGCCAATGGGAAGTCTCGTGTAATGAAGCAGACAATGATGCAGAGGTAATTCTTGACAACTGCAGAGAAATGTTTGCACATTGCACATGAATGGCGAGATTTCAGCAGTGTCTATCTAGTTCGAACGGAATCATATTGGAGAGTATTATTACTCTGATGACCCACGGTCACCCCACAGGGTGGCACGGACTCCAAGACTCCAGCTAAGATTGATTGATTAATTGTGGGTTATCTGGCGTCACAACTACCAGGGTCACCGACGCCGAATACTAAATGTGAATTCTCCGTGGTTGTGTAAAGAGAAACGAGTCATTTGCTAAGACTGAGCAAATATTTGTCAGTTAGAGACGAGGGAAAAGAACACGTCACATATCTCGCTATGCCTTTTTCAACGTGAATTGATTTCGACCAAAAGGCATCAAACCAGTGAGAAATACTTTTACCTTTGATTCTGGGTCTTGTGGCTGTGGTAGTAAAGACATAAAATGAAAATGAAAATTAACAGCATTTGCTTTTTATTCAGATTTATTTAACAGATATATTGAACGACAATAAAGACTAGAAGAGAGAGAGAGAGAGAGAGAGAGAGAGAGAGAGAGAGAGAGAGAGAGAGAGAGAGAGAGAGAGAGAGAGAGAGAGAGAGAGAGTCTAAACATTACTGTAAGTTTTCGTAACAGGGGAATTGCAGTGAATTTGGCTGTTCTGTATTGCGAAGGGATATTTACTTTAGTAGGGGCAGTCTTGCATGTTTGTTTATAACTCTTTTGCGTAAATGTGATGGGTCATTATAGTCCACCCCTGCTGATAGTCATTCTCTCTTCTCTGTAAAATTGGCCTTTGAACAAATTTCAGGATCGACGTTGTTTTGTGTGTTGTGGTAAATATAATCTGTTCCCATGACAACATGGAATATTAAGAGGAATGCTCTCTCTCTCTCTCTCTCTCTCTCTCTCGTACACACATATCCGTAGGAAATTCTGTATAGGTCTGTTCATGTAATGCATTGTGTTTTGGGGGAGAGATAGCAATAGACAGTAATTTTTCTCCCATAAATTCTGGGTCCTTAACAATGGAAATCGTAGGTGCTCACATAATAACTCTTAAAGTCCACAAACAATTATTAAAGGCCGATAAAGATGATGGGGAAGGCAAATGAAAGGAGAAGGGAGCCGCAAAGTCATGCCAAGAAATGAAGCTTTTTCAGGGGCCAAAGTTTTTGAGACTCAATTTCCTGAACGTGTTCTTGAGATGCTCATTGTTAATGGGTCAGAATTCTCAGTAGCCCTTAGGGTTTTTTGTAGCTGGAATTGATCGACCATCAATTGAAGACATTACAAGTTAACTTATTAATTCGTTATTTTTATTTTGAGCAGAGACATCCAAATTTAACGTAATTGTTTGTGCTTTTGTATTTAGAAAGGAATATGGAATGATAACTAAAATATTTCTCACATTTTGTCCGAAACTTTAATAAAATAGGACGAAATAAAAAGGGCCAGACAGTTATTATGTCGAATTTCTTCTCAATGAACCCAACCAATGGCAATCCATCAGCTTTCCATTTTATATTTTCAGATAGATTTAAGGTATTTTGGTCTTCTGTCAAAATAAGGTAACTGGTATCTTTTTGAAAATCGGAAAATTCTTCATTTAATTGAAAAATATTACCACTATATTCCCTCCCTGTCGGCCGATGATTCCTTTCATTCTTTCTTTATTGTCTTGCAAGGAGACCCAGTTAAAACTGCTGTTCGGTTTCAAAAGAATTATTTGACTCAGGCTTTTAAAACATTTGGTTCATTTTACCGGAAGATACATGGACGCAAGAGAAGGACGATGGTTAATCATCTATCACAGTGTTTATTCTTAATTTAGGATGTTAGTCTTTTGTGTGCACGAGTTTACCTCTGCTTTGGTGAATATTTGTGCATGTATGTCTAAATGCAAAACCAGTTTATATGTATACTTTCTTATGCCCTAATTTTTGTTGTAATTGTTTTTTAAATTGAAACTGTATTTTAAGCTTCAATAGGCCATCTGTTTCCCCGCTTTCATTAGATTTTGTTTCATAAGCTTTAGTATTTAAACGCGTTCCGTTGATGTAGCCTTCATTATGAAGCTGGTTCTTTATATAAAGAACTTATGAAAGAACGAACTGAATTAAAATATGACTGAAATAGGCAGCTGTAGCAAGAAAAAAAAGTGCCATTGGTAAAGTAGTGAAAAATTTATAAGGAATCAAATCTTAGGAATCATCGCTTGTGGGAAATAAAAGATTAACAAAAGCAAACAAGCAGACATTCTTTTGAAGTAGTGACCATCCCTGTTATACAACTGAATCAAGCCTTCTTCCACGTTAAAATGTAAAATTTCCACCAAATTAAAGTAATTATTTAATATAAAGAACACGTACGTTTTTGTCCTCTGGAATCTCGGGTACATAGCGTATGGAATAGAATTACGGTAATATTTGTAAAAGGAATTTTATGCTGTAGTAAACGAGAAAAATTATGAATCACAGTATTGTGTTGTGTTCCGTTGGTTCTGCCCGAGCTTTTGGTGTTTTTATGGTATATTATAATGAAATATATTTCTCTCTCTCTCTCTCTCTCTCTCTCTCTCTCTCTCTCTCTCTCTCTCTCTCTCGTATCAGAAAGTTTCTGTGTTATATCGGAAATTCACTAGGAGTTCTGCCTCAGGTTATTATGCCGCCGTAATTAGTTCAATGGGGGGTTTCTATCACTTTTCCTCGGTCTCCATGAAGTTTTCACTTTTTTTCTAATCTATTTTCTGTAGGTAAATATTAAGGAATTCCATTCAGCTATGTTATTCTGTACTGTAACATATTTTTTGGATTCTTGAATTTGTAGTCATTGGCCCCTATGGGCTTCTTCTCTGTGAATGGGGGTTTATCTTCTGAATAATAATAGCATTGGAGTTTGGGTTCATGAACGTATAATGGTATAGACTGTCGGTCGCTTTCTAAAAAACATTTCATTACGTTAATTAAAGGCCGTTTTACTAAGAACACTAAAAAGCTCATAGACGTAAACGGAGAATGAGACATTAAATGATTTATTTGCCAGTAGACTATGTTACATGTAGGGGTGTATCACCGAGTGTTTTAAGAGCAATTCTACGAGGAAGAAGTTAGCCCATAAAACCAGTGAACAGCGTTGTAGGAAAGCAACTTTGAAATCACACAGGTAGCTTTTAACTTAGGAGGATAGGTTGGCCAGGAGCACAAAAGCAGAATTCGGAAAATTATTTGAATGGGTAAAAACGGACTTCCTAATTGTCAAATGTCAACTAATGGGAAATATAAACTTTAATCACGCATTCTGATAAAATTATCCCTGTATATAAACAAGCAGGGCGTTTGCAAATCCAGGAACATTGGAACAATTTGAGGATCCATAAATGGAAAATATATCACCATTGTCAGCGGAAGAAATGAGAGTAAAGTGTTATAACAAAAATGACAGATTCAGAGGGACTTGCAGGTTTCCCGGTTGCTATGTTGACACAAGATTGAAATTCTCCCTTGGGAGAGCTGTTGCACGCACTTGCTGTAACATGGGCAATTGATCACCTGTTTGCGGCAGAGAATTTGATTATATCGTCTGAGATTAATGATATTTTAACTTAGCAGTCATGTGTTTACTAGGGTGCGATGAGTTGCTATGTTTATGTTTATTAAGAATGAAATTTTATTGTCCGTTTTGGTGGGTCTGCTCAATTGTGACAACAAAGTATGAGAACGTTAATGGTATGCCACCAGGAACAATGGGAATAAAATGTGATAAATAATAGATAAGTAAAAATGCGCCGAAGTTTCTTTGGCGCAGTCAAGTTTTCGGTACAGCGTATAATGCTGTATGAGCCGCGACCCATGAAACTCACAGCCACGGCCCGGTGGTGGCCTGTCCTATAGCGTTGCCAGACCACGATCATGGCTAACTTTAACCTTAAATAAAATAAAAAAACTAATAAAGCTAGAGGGCTGCAGTTTAAAATTTTGATGATTGGAGGGTGGATGATCAACATACCAATTTGGAGCCCTCTGGCCTCGGTGGTTTTTAAGATCTGACGGCGGACAGAAAAAGTACGGACGGACAGACAAAGCCATCTCAGTTGTTTTCTTTTACACAAAACTAAAAATCCAGGAGTAGAATGCTCTTCCAAAGGGCATTAACTTTTTAGTTTTAAAACGTCCAGCTCTATTCTTCATCCCCCTCAACCTCTATCAAGTCGTCGTTTATCACATTTTATATTTTATATTTCCTTCTTGATGATATAAATTTCTTAAGACAGCTGATGAAGCTTATATTCTGTTTTTGGAATAACTGAAAGTGCCATAAATTTGCTTTTTGAAGATAGAACTGGTAATTTCTGAAAAAGATTTATTTTGAATGGAACGGAACTGCACACATAATAATGTTATCTGAGATTCACGAAGTACTTTAAGGATTTTTATAGAGGATTAATCAATTATGGGAAAAAAATCATTACATTATATGATGTAGCAGAATGATAGTTTAATTGTGCTTCTGTCACATTACACACTTGCGGCAGCATAGACCCACGAGCATTGCTAGATTTGTTCATCTTAATGCCTAGATATGAAGAGATCGGTTGTTCTTCTCCCATCCCTGCCCTCCCTACCTCTCTCCCCCCCCACCTCTCTCTCTCTCTCTCTCTCTCTCTCTCTCTCTCTCTCTCTCTCTCTCTCTCTGTAAATAGACTAAAACATTTAGATGCCTGAGTCCCAAAATTACCGCCAGAAAACCCTTATCAGCTTCCCAACTCCACCTGTTACTCATTCTTGGGTCGGGTCTTTAGAGCTAAAAAGAATCGAGGATGGATCTCTGCCCATCGTTTATCATTTACCAAGAAATATTACGAGACAGAGGCACCAGTTCATAACTTACTTATGTCTATACACCTGTTCATGTATTTAATCATAGCCAAATTTGTGATAATTGCGGCATAAAATACTAACATTAAATGAAATTTGATTTAGGTATGACAGTAACATTGTATCTATCCAACGTAAAAATAAATGTATATAACAAATCCTGCTGCCACACACACTTTTCCAAAACTTTGTCAAACACTGGAAGTGGATCAAGATGGATATAAACTTCCGGTCATGTGTGGACAATTTCACTATCCAGGAAGTATCTGTTGATGGAGCGAACGCTTCGTAAACACTCGTTTTCGATAAGTGATCACTGAACGTAAGGGTAATACAAATGAATCCTTTAGGGAGGCGGAATGATTTGTATATTTTATTAGCGATCTCCCCTTTTATTACTCGGTCATTGAAGTTTTCAGTAAGAGGATTGATGTGGGGATCAGAAGACCAAATATTTTTCCCTATTCGTATATACGCGAGTATATCGACTATATCTTATACGAGTATGTATGATATGATTATTATTATAATTTTTATTATTATTATTAGTGGTGGTGGTGTTGTTGTTTTTGTTGTGTCTGTTGGCTATGATAGTTGTTTCTACGGCATTCAGTTTAGATAGTCTTCTTTGTGTGTGTCTTACAGTATTATGTTCTTCAGCGTGTAGCTAATATTAGGTTGTCTACGTTCATAGAAAGATGAATTGTAGTAATGACTTTATATTTTTTTCTTAGGCTTTCATTTGTTCTCTGGCGGTTATCTACTGAATTACAAACTGATCGAATTCAAATTCTGTACCTATGTTGCAGATTGAGCTAGCAATGCACTTGCACGACTCTTTCTCCAGGATTAGTCCATAAGTGAAAATTAAATCTGAAAAAAGTTTGAAAAGTGAAACAGACGCACAGGACGGGGTGGGGGGTACACGAACATGCAAACCTTACGGCGCCCGTCAGCAAGAAAGTTTAACCAGGAAGTCCAGTTAATGTTTTTCCGATTTCCTCCTCAGGTTTCTTTTTCTTAAAGAGCCTCTGCCAGCTTAAGGCTTGCTTAATCTCAAGCGAACGACGAACTCGTTTGAATTCATTGACAGTGTAACTCCGTCGATGGCCGACAGAACGCAGTTCGAAATACAGAAGAAACAAGCAAAAAAATGCGCCGAAGCTTCATCGGCTCAATCGAGTTTTCTGTATAGCGTGTAATGTTGTATGAGCCGCGGCCCATGAAACTCTCAGCCACTGCACGGTGGTGGCTTGTTCCATAGCGTTGCCAGATGCACGAGCATGGCTAACTTTAACCTGAAATAAAATAAAAAAAAAAGGGCTGCAGTTTGGTATGTTTGATGATTGGAGGGTGGGTGTTCAACTTACCAATTTAGAGCTCTCTAGCCTCGGTAGTTTTTAAGATCTATGGGCGGACAGTAAAAGTGTGGACGGACAGACAAAGCCATCTCAATAGTTTTCTTTTAGAGAAAACTAATAATAATAATAATAATAATAATAATATTAATAATAATAATAATAATAATAATAATTATTATTATTATTATTATTATTATTATTATTATTATTATTATTATTTTCTTCTTCGTCTTTCGACGTATTATTATTCGTACTAGTCTTTACCGATCAATGAAAGAAAATTATGTACATCAGTTTCTTGGACACTTTCATGGATGGCTATCAGGATATTTTATCCGATCTATTTTTAGTAAAATCAACAAAACGACAATAAAACCTTTTGTGTAACTCTGATCTTATGGATTTGTTGTGAAAACCTTTTTAAAAATAGCAAAAACCGAAGGCCGGTATATGCTATTCATGGCAGTGAGATGCGAGATTAGGAACAGGAGAAGAGGATGAAAATAAAAGCATAGATGATTTTAAGCACCGTTTTTATATTATTTCATTTTTCTAATGTACATTTATATGTGCACGAGAGACCAGAATTAAAACTCGTCCTCAAGGATTCATGCCAAACTGACCTTTCTTGGATAAGAAACGAATGATATTTACGAAAGTCTGCTGCTCTTTAGTGTTACTAGTATGTCGAACGAGAAGTTAACAGAGCAGTATTCGAGGTAGATCTTTTTTATATTAGGACACTATCGTATTTGTCATTAAAAGATGAAAGAATAAATTAAGATTTTTATTAACGCTTGTTACAGATTCGTAGCACGTCGAGTCCCTCCCCCCACACGTTTCGTGCTAATCATTTTCCCGGTGTTTTTTTTTTTAATTAATGATGGAAAAGTTTAGAACCATTTTAGTGATTTTCTTTTAGTCTTGACAGTTGTGAGTTCTAGGTGATATGGTTTTCAACGCTCATTAGATGGAGAGAGCTAGATTTTGTTTTTATGTATTGTGTGAAACGGTTTATTGTAGAACCAGTGCTGGGGTGTAAGAGGAAAGGCTGCAAAAGATAATAGCTCTTTGGTAGTTATGGCTGTCTTTTTTGGCTTCGTTCGCACTCTGACTGTCTGTCATTTTATTTGTTCAGTGATAATTGTTCGATGTT
>NC_089752.1:47276674-47294174 GCF_040412425.1 Macrobrachium rosenbergii | reverse complement strand
GTCATCTTCATGCCCACAGGCCTCTAATATCTTCCCATGATCCATACTGCGGTACCATAGTACTGTTTTAAATCGGAATATTTTTGCAATATCAGCTTCTATATGCGGTCTTATTTTGACGTGAGTAGGCGTATAATTTGTAATTGTATAGTATCTTTTTGATAATTCATAGCAACAATACACAAGTAGCTTTCATTTGATTTTTCTTACGTAGGGGTCGTAAACTTGCTTTGTTTTGTAATTTGATGCTGCCATTGTTTTCCTGTAAGCAATATTGGCGCCTGACCACTTCCTTTGACATTTAAATCATATATTTTAAGTCAGATGCACTTTCTTGCTGCAGTTTGGCGTCTATATCTTTGGGAGCTTAGGGTTGTTATTATCTTCACTAGAATTGGACCAGAGCTTGATTCCGTTAAGTTATGTTCTTGAAGCCGTTATGAAGAGAGCTGATTAACGAGAGAGAGTAATATACCGTATCTGAGTCCCCTTGCCAAAATAAATGAATCGTGCGCTTGGGAGTTTTGAGATTTTAATATATTTGAAAACGGCGAGTGATTTTCGTGAGTTTCCAGCCCCTGACAACTGCATTTATGAATAACCATTAAATTCTTGAATATTTGTATAATTTAAGTTTTGTGTTAGTTTGTTTTTATGTTTTTTTTTTTTTTTTTTTTTTGAAACTCTTAGATGCGATTGACAGCAAACTAGGCTACATTTGAAATGTTTAGGGCGTTAGAATTTAATGATTTTCTTTTCGCTTATCACTTCATTAAAACGTGAATACGAAAAGATTGATGCACTTCACTAAATTGTTACGTTATATGAACAAATTAAATGTCTTTTCGGCTGGAAGGTAATTTTGGTTGAGAATAAATTCTCTGTAATTTGAGAGAGAGAGAGAGAGAGAGAGAGAGAGAGAGAGAGAGAGAGAGAGAGAGAGAGAGAGAGAGAGATTTGAAACAATTTTCCGCCCGTAAACATGGAACTGAGACTCGTCGATTTCCTACTAATTAAACCCTCGGCGGTAATTTGGGTTCTTTTTGTGGCTGTTGGTATTGAATTCTGCGAGTAATTTGTATAGATAAGGAACCAGTTTGCTTGTGTAAGTTTGTTACACAGTGCATTATTAGTTTCACTATACAACTCTGATGTCTGGTTATTTCCCATCAATCTCCGCTTTAAGGATCATTTTTCGCTGAATGGTTTTCTTGGGTGCCGCGTTCAAGTTGAGATTACACAGGGCGATTTTTTTCCCATATTTTTTCTTGTTTTCAATTAGTATAGTTTTTTGTGATGAATTTTTTATATTTTTCAATGCAGATAGTGATTTTTAACGATAACGCTCGCTAACATTAAAAAGATAGCATTACGATTTAAAAAAAAAACTTGAAAACCAGTGTTTATAAAATTCTCGTTGCTGAATTGTTTCATGCGTGTATACATAAAAGATCTGTTGATTATTTTCTTCACGTTGTTTCGTCCAAATCTTACGGCAGAGAATCGCTTGCGGAGCAGACGTTCGGCCATTTAATTTCGTGGGTTCCTTTGTGATCAACCATTTGTGCGTTAATATTTATAGTTCATGTGAGATGCTGACGGCAGTGATTTGCTACTAGCACGCGAATGCCCGGACTGTTGACCATAAGCGACCATTGATTGTTCCTTTTAACTTCTCAGGCCACTGATTGTTTTTTTTTTTTTTTTTTTTTTATGCTGGTTGCATCCTGCTGCGCATACAGTTGGGCCACTCTTCCCTTCGTTTAGCTGTATAATTTTTTTTACAAAGTAGTAGTATAAGTATTTTCAGTATCGAGGTGACAAAATAGAAAACGATGAATTATTGTAAGAAATCACAGTGCCATAACTAAAAATTTCAAAAATAGTCATTACTTTTTCGAAAATTGAAAAATATTGCATTTTTTTATTGTTGTTTTTTCTCAGTAATTGAGAAGTCACGAGACGGAATGATTAAATACACTTATTTTCCTTCATTACTCTACTGTCAGGCTTTTTTCAGGAAAAGCGCAAAGTTTTATTAGTTGGCGGAAAACACACACACACACACAATGTCGTCTGCTCTAATACGAAGTCGAGTTCACTGCGTTTTGTCGAACCTCTCTCTCTCTCTGCGCCACATGTTACTTTATTCTGATTTATTTTTACGATTATGAAAATCTTCCAGTAGAGGCAAATTGTTAAGAAAGGCATAATACGCATTAGAGATTAATAGTTTTGTTTTGCAGTTGGTCAAGTGAAAAATTACAGAACTTTTAGATGAACAGGAAAGTGGAATATTCATAAGAGCAACGTTGAAAATTTTCCCTTCCCGTGTGTCGTTACTTTGAAAGTGAGAGTCTGGTTTAACATTTCCTTAACACTCCACTGGCATACGGGAAAGAAGCAATATAAAGTTGTACCATCCATATTTATACTAGAGTGCTACCTCTTTGCAGCAGTTACTCATACAAGGGTTTATTTAGGAATGAGGAATGTTTAGTATGATGTACTGTATATATATATATATATATATATATATATATATATATATATATATATATATATATATATATATATATGTATATATATATATATTAAACATTCTCATTTCTAAATAAAACTCTTAGTATGAGTAACTGCTTGCAAAAGAGGTAGCACTCTAGTATAAATATGGATGCTAACCTGATATTGCTTTTTTCTCACGCCAGTGTGGAGTGTTAAGGGAAATGTTAAACCAGACTCTCTTTTCAAAGTAACGACACACGGGAAGGGAAAATTTCAGCGTTACTATATGAATATTCCACAAGTATTTCATTAGAAATGAATTTTTACAATGATAAATGTATAAATATATATATATATATATATATATATATATATATATATATATATATATATATATAAATTACATATACTTATATATAATTTATATATATACATACATACATACATACATACATTTATGTATATATATATCTTCTTCTTCTTTTTCTTTTAACGTGCTTTTATTCCCATTTTTGTATGGGGTAAGCACGATGCCTTCTTTTGAAGGACTTTTGATTTGGCTTTGGGGTAGACTGTGGTCTCCGATCGGCTGCCCTGCCTGACATCGCTTAGACCCCGGTACGTATGTTTCATATCATACCAGACCTAACGCCCTTTCTTCCCAGCAGCGAGAAGTCATTGCGCGGGTATGGCGAGAGTTCGAGACGTGTCAGATGTTTGTTATGTTTTTAGAAGGTGTTGTAGTGGCTTTGTTTGTGTGTGTATTTAGTCTGGTAACATCCATTTGCTTTTTTAAGCAAACCTATCCGTTGATTACATATATAATCACGGGATGTCTACAGATATGCAAAGTGTCTGCCTCTCTGATCAACCGGCTTGCAGGATTGAACCCGCGCCACAGACCTCTACAGAAGTCAAAGCTGCTGCTGTAACCGACTGAGCCATCGAGGGCTCTTATATATATATATATATATATATATATATATATATATAATATATATATATATATATATATATATATATATATATATATATATATATATATATATATATATTATATATAAATGTGTGTGTGTTGGATTTACGTTGAAAGCTAGATAAAGAAATAATCGCGTTAAAAAATTTCTTTTTGAAGATCATGGAGAGAGAGAGAGAGAAAGAGTCTACTCAGTGGAAACAAACTAAGAACGTCAGGAAAGCGCTCGTTATAAATGCAAATGCTTCTTCTTCTGAAAACATTTCAGCGTACGAATTCATAAAAACCTAAAATGTGCTTCTGTGTGTTCAACATTTTCCTACCCTCTCCTCTCTGTGACATTTTTTGGAGAATAATTTATAATTTGAAAGTTTTCCTGTTGTGATCTGCGACGTCTTTTATGTTTTGACTGAAGAACTTGACATGGTCATGAACACTACCCAGCTGAATTCTTGAAATGACTATCATACCGTCTTTCCACCCTTTTTAAGGACTCGAAATAGCCTGAGTATGTAGCACTTTATTATGGCTGGTTGATATAGAGCAGTTTAGTTAAGTTATTAAGTCTAGTTAAGCTATTTCTGTATGCGGGGAACAAAAACCCTCTTTGAGTATTATTTTTTTTTTTTAGTATATTAGTATAATAACGTAAAATTTTATAGCTTTTAAGGGCTGCTGCCTTCTTCGTCAGAAGAAATGCCAGGATTTACATTTTTCTGGGTTGTTTTACTAATATACATAAAAAACTAATATGAGAAGGATTTTTGTCTCCTGCGTTTGTCAAAGATGACTATTCTTTGTAACCATCGCAGACTGCTATATTAGGGGAGGTTAACAGCTACCAAAATACATCTCATCCTCTGTTAAATCATCAAATAAGACTGGCTCTCTGCTAACGAGAACGAATAAGAAAATGATTTGGTCGTCCAGGACGTACGTCACAGAAAGTTGTCTGCATTTTTGGTAATTGCGTTTCCAGTTCCGGTAATTATGCTGTCAAGTGGCAAAGGTGAATCCATCATGACCTTTGCAGTATGGCGTTTATACGCTAATTTCGTTTTGTGGTAAATAGTGTAAATAAAATCTGCTAATCACGTTTTTGCAAGATATATATATATATATATATATATATATATATATATATATATATATATATATATATTTATTTGTAATAACCATAACGACTTTTAATTTCTCAGTTCCTTCACACTTTTGGATACGTTTGTTATTTATTTTTTTCATTTTTGGGTCTAAGGCTTTGTAGCGTATCTAAAAAGTATAAAGAAGAACTTGAGAATTTAAGAGGTTATAGTGGATATATATATATATATATATATATATATATATATATATATATATATATATATATATATATATATATATATATATATATATATATATATATATATATATTTCTGACTCACATCAGGATCGAACCCAGGTCTCTCAGGTGGAAAGCAAGGGGCGTTATCCACTGGGCCATACAAGTCTAAAAGAAGTTGGAACCTGAGAGCAACTGCACCAAAGGTTACCTGGGCAAGTAACTGCTTGCATACCAGCAGTTTTCCCCAACTTCCGACTCAGCAATGACCCAATAGACAACATTTCATTCAATTATCCCTTCTGAGTGAATAAGATAGAAATCATCAACACACAATCACGTGTGGAACAGAAATAAATTTCGACTCGTCGGGATCGACAGGTCCCTCCAGGTGGACTCCAGGGCGTTATCCACTGGGCCATACAAAGTCTAAAGTTGGAACCTGAAACAACTGCACTAAAAGGAATTACCTGGGCAAGCTAACTGCTTGCATACCAGCGAAGTTTTCCCCAACTTCCGACTCAGCAATGACCCAATAGACAACATTTCTGTTCCACGTGATTGTGTGTTGATGATTTCTGTCTTATTCACTCGAAAGAAGACAATTCGAAATGAAATGTTGTCTAATGTCATGAGTGGGAAGATCAGAGGGAAAAACTCGCTGGTATGCAAGCAGTTAGCTAAGGTAATTCTGGTGCAGTTGCTCTCAGGTTCCAACTGCTTTTAGACTGTATGGCCCAGTGGATAACGCCCTGCTTTCCACCTGAGAACTCGAGTTCGATCCCGACGTGAGTCAGAAATTTATTTCTGTTCCACACGTGGTGTCTGCAGAAGCCCACGAACCTTTGCTCCGAGGTAAATGTTTTCTAAAGGAACGAACATTCTCTCTTCACTCGGATCAATTTCAGAAATGGCAGTGTTCCTTAATGCATAGTGATCGTAATAGCATTTTAGTACTTCCAAATATTCGCATACGGTCTTACGTTCTTCATGTAATAGGTGTATCATGGGTTCCTTCTGGAAAAGCAGATTAAATTTATTAAACTTTGGGAAGATAAAATCTAGAAATGTATAATATAAATGTGATGAAGGGTCTTTGAGTCCATCATATATGTTCTTGGATGACGACAGCCTATCCTCTAGGTATCTGTCAGTAAAATACAGAATAAGTGGCTGCCATTGCTCTAAGAAACGAGCTACAGCCTGTCATTTGGCAGCCAGGGGGTTTGCGCAGCATGCAGTATTTTGTGTGGCTCAGTGTCACAAAATTCTTCAGACTGAATGAATTCGCTTTTCCTTTTAGCACTTTGTGAGAAATAGCTGTAAATTGCCCTCTGTAAGTCCTCACAATTCCTAGGTAAAGTTTTGGCAGCATTTGGTGCGCATAAGTGATTGGAGTGGCATAGGTTAACAATTTCCTGCTGCACAGCCTTACCCACTTCCTTTATAACTGATGTTGCCTTTGTTCTTTTTAATATTATATTTTGAACAATATGCGGCTTTATGAAGATGTTTTTCAGTGGATCAATTAAGTGGTCTGCACTATTCATGGCTATGTTATGCTCGGCAAAAAAGGTAGCCAATTTATATCAGCTTTTGTCACTAAATGAGCTTTTGGCCTGGTGCTTGCTGTAGGTGGTGTTGCAGTGGCTTCCATTAGTGGCGTCCTCTCTGAATGAATCCTTGATAACCGATGTCGCTTCAGACTTGTTGTGTCAGCTTTAAACTCAGTTTTGCAGGCTTTACAGTAGGCTGGAGTAGGAGCTTCGGCTTTTCCTAACCAATCCCGAAATAGTTCATTTTCAAGCCAAGCATCCCTGAAGGTTCGTTTTGCTGACTTGTTGGACCTGATTTTGGAAATAGCCAAATTTGAGTTTCACACTAGAGCTTTCCTGAGAGAACTTTAGAGAGAGAGAGAGAGAGAGAGAGAGAGAGAGAGAGAGAGAGAGAGAGAGAGAACTTTACCTTGAATTAAACAAAATACTTACAGCTTCCCATTATGGTCGATAGAGATGAACACCAGGCTTAGATTAATTACATCTACTTTGATCATTTACAATTACAATTACTTCGTCGGTTACTCAATTACAATTACAAGGAAGAGAGAAAGGGCTAATTATACGTAATTACAATTACAGTTTTTCTATATGTACATTTAATTACATTATTCAACTACTCTTTTCACAAAAGAAAAATATGGATGCGGTTACAAATTAAATGGTAAATAGAGTATTTATTATATGAATTTTAAAATATTTCAAGGTAATTATAACCCCTGTTTCTAAACGGTCAATTACGTCATTTTAGTAAGTTTCATTCACTCCCAAAAGGTGTAATTAATTAATTTCAATTAAATTCAATTACTCCAAGCCTGAATTGAACACTGTCTTGCTCGGTTTACTTTGACTTCCGATTCAATGACACTTTTAATATGAGCATTTCAAGGGCCATTAGATGCCAAAGGTAAGCTTGCTGAACATCAATCGTCTGTACCATTTGGAATAACAAGGCTATCTTATATATATGTATATATATATATATATATATATATATATATATATATATATATATATATATATATATATATACATACATACATACATACATACATACATACATACATACATACACACATTTATAATTTGCTTACTCATAGCAAGAAATTTTTGTGTAGCCTATTAATTTCTATGGCCGTTGCAACAGATGTGCGAGACGGGGAATTTGTGAGAAGCCTTCAGTATCCGGGGGGAAGTTTCAAAGACCATAAAGGCTATGCGCCACTACATTGAAGGTTACAACCAAAAAATGCAAATAGTTCATTTACTATTTTGAATTTTTATCACACATACAGTACTATAAAAAAAATGAATAAATTCCCACAATTCAATGAGTCAAATTATGTAAACATAGTACAACGTAAACACTTAAATATCTTACCAATGGTCATTCGTCAATTTTTCAGATTATGAAATGTAATATGACTCATAAACTATTTTATCAGTGTATATCTAGGATATTAATATTTATGCAAATATATTATCATTTGAGCATACATTTATATCCATCCCAAATATATGTAAAACTATTAAATTAACTATTAAATTAAATTAACAACAATCTGTATAAGAAATTTACGCAAATAAACCTTGAAGAAATATCTGCAGACATAATGCAGATGTGGAATCCAGATCTGCATGCAAACTTGGAGATGTGTCCCTCAGACTTTTTAGTCTGCGTAGCAGACGAAAATTCTGCATTTCGGCATATTGGCCGGGTCGTACTTGATAGTTATATACAGCATTTTATGTTGTACAGAAAACTCGATTGCGCCGAAGAAACTTCGGCGCATTTTTTGCTTGTTTTTTGGTGTGTATGATTTCTTAGATGTAGACGAATATCCGATGGATAATGAACGGTAATAAAAATTACCTCTATCTAACATACAGCGTTTGAGGTTTTCCCCTAATCATATGTTTTGTAATACTTTCCATTTTCCAACTTATGGCATTGTTAACAGTCATGTTATGTGAAAGATGCTTCGTTATGGCCTATCCTCAGCGCCTCGGCAATATGTATGTACAGAAAGGGGTGTATACTTAGGGGAATGTTGTTGGGTTCGTGATTATGTGAGATTACAGTAATTTTGTTTCTTTTTGTGTTCGTTCATAAAAAAAATATAAATGCAAATTTTTAGAATGAGATGCTGAATAACTGGGGAATCTATAACTGGGGAATCTACAAAGTCTTATAAGTTTCTAATAACTCGAAATTACGAAATCTACTGATTAGCAAGGGGTTTATTGACACAGGAGTTGTCCATGAAATTAAACTGCTCAAGAACGTTAGTTGAGAAAAAAAATTTTATAGGACGTAATGATAACATTTTCGAGCCAGAAACCTCTGCTGCCCAGTAGCTCCAACAGGGCAGTCTATGGTTCTTTCTTCGCAAATCCAGACTTTTCCTCATAAGGGGTTTCAAAGAAGGGCATGAGAGATGTCATGGCAGTTGGGGGTTTGCGTCAGCCACTGAAACCAACAATTCTGTAATCTGCTGTGATCAGCAATGAGGACTTTTATACGAAAAGCCTGATGTCATTAAAGATGACCTAAATCAAGTGGCTTTTTCTTCATGCCAGAATATTGTTTTCAGTTTGAAAGCCTCATGTTTTTGGCAGTTTGAAAGTTTATGACTGGGTCTAGATAGACAAACGTTTAGTGGCCATATATGATTATAACTTTTCTCGTTAAGTTGGTTGTGATACTAGACACTGAAATAGATCAGTCCCTCCATCAGGAAACGTATTTATAGTCGTATATTTGTAACTGAAACTTAATACTCTTATATTGTTGTCCATCGTATAATTGTATCTGTGGCTAATTCAAGAGATCAGAGTAGCCTGTCCTTTGTCTACAAAAGTATGTTCTTCTCAACCCTTTTTTGAGTTATCCAGCTGTAGGATATAGTTTTAATATTTATAAGTCATCTTCCTCATTTTCTTATCAGCTTCGTTTAGGCCTTCCTTTGATTATTTTGATGCCATTGTAACATCAAGAGCTGACCTTGCTCTTTCCCTTCCACTTCTTGTCGTTCCCCTAGCATATCATCCTATAGGACTAATAAAGGACCCCATTTCCCAACGGCTCTCAAATTGTGGTATTCGTATTCTCTTTCAGAAAATAGCTTTTTAAATGGACAGACTTCTGTCGTTTGATGACTGCTCTCCAGCATCCTTAACTATGAAATCCATTCAGTAATTTGTATATACAGTATATCCTTATGTGAATACTAGAAAGATGAATAAAATCCTTGAGGAGTGAATCTACTTTTGAGATTATATATATATATATATATATATATATATATATATATATATATATATATATATATATATATATATATATATATATATATATATATAAATAATCAACAGGTTCGATCTGATGTGAGTCAGATATATATATATATATAATATATATATATAATATATATATATATATATATATATATATATATATATATATATATATATATATATATATATATATATATATATATATGGATGGAGAGAGAGAGAGAGAGAGAGAGAGAATTGCAAGTTTTTATGTGACAATATCTAGAAGGAGAGTGACTGATTTTATAGTAAAAGTGGGTCTGAGTGGGTTCCATGTGTTTAATTTTTTTATAGATGGAAAATAATGCTTGAAGTCAAAGAAAGGAACCCATATATAGATACAAAGTTTTGTGATAAGAAAATCAAACAGTTTGCAAATCAAGAGTAGATTGTGGACATGAGTAAGGTTATGAAGGTAAATGGAAACCAAAAGTTGGAGTAATCTGAATATGGATTATATAAGATTCGAATTCGTTAATTGGTAGAGATATTTTTAGGTAAGACGGACAACAGTAGATGAGAGACGAGGGCAGTCGCAGAATCGGCGAAAATAGGAAGGTACAACAGGCTGTGCGTTTATGGAATTGAAGAGTGGATATTGAATATGAATGAGTGAACAACGATTGTTATTATGAGATGATTTCTTTTCTTAGTACATGTGGCATAAGAAGAACTGGAAGGGGGAGGAATGTGGAGGTACGTATTGGTGATGAAAGTAAAATATAATAAAGTGTATTGGTTACCCAGTTTGGGGAAAAGGGTTACGTGATGCACACCGATGCACATGCACTTACTGAGCACATGATATCTCAAACAAAGTCGATATTTAGAGTAGAAAGCACCGTTTTAAATAAAAAAACACAAAAGTTGCGTGGAAATTTAGAAGCAATTGCCGGAAAATTTAATCAACAAAGTAACCTTTCTTTCCACTGGAAAAATGCTGAGCGAGAACTTCTTTAATTGTTTAATCTAGTGGGTTTTGTGCCCCGCCTCACCCACCTGCCCCCTTCTCTCTCTGCTAAGGTACGAATAAATAGCTAAACCATTATTGTTCCTTTCCATTTAAACTGATTTCACAACCAGACGCATAGGTGGTGCGACTTACATATGCGAGTGCATGTTCCCTTTCTACCTGCAAATGTTGCTGGAGGAATCGACTGAATCGGAGACGTCGGGTACAGTTGAAATATGTATGTTGCATTACGCTTATCAACGCCTTTGTAACGAATACTGCGTTAAGCTTGTGTTCAGTCAGTGGATTTCTTGGATAGCAACTGATATTTTTTAATCGTGCAATATTTGGGTTAAGTTAGTAAAATCTGAAACTAACAGAGCGCAAAAAAATTATTCGTGCAGCATTTAGGTCCAGTTAATTCAATTTGAAACTGTAATGTAACACAAAACCTGCTATAGATAGATAAATAGATTATTAAGACCTATGATATTTCAAGTAGGGTTTCGACGAAGCTGTACCGTACGAAACAGTGGAGTTTTTTTTTTTTTTTCTTCTTGTGCCCTTTGTATGACCTGGTGCGCGGCTGAACCACATTTCAGACTTCTGGATCTATGTGATGGATTAAGAATTATGTAAATAATAATTCCTCATTACTCTAGTAAACTAATTATTATCAATAACCACAGGAAGGCGCAAAACTACTGTTTTCTGTAATTTGAGAAAACTGCCAAATGTAATGTAAATATGGTCAGGTGATATGGATAATATCTTGTGGGAAATAATAACACAAAGAGCAAGGTGAGGGATTACCTCTTTTAGGTCCTCCTTTTTTAAGTAGGATGAAGTTTTACTGTATATATAATTATAGTAGGCACATTGGGTTTAAGAAACATGGCCAAATCAAACCTCTGTCACCCAGGATCGCTTCCATTGCTTCCCTTGCGTGAGTTGAGAGTGCCTCCATTACCAGCGTACACACAACCACACACACGACATAGGTTAGCTTTTGCGATAGTGGGTCATTATAAAGACGTTTTATGATGCGGTAACTTTTTGAAGTGAACTTCATTTCTCTGCAAATATATATTTTCTTGCTTTATTAACCAAGTTTTAAAGTGAGCGTACTTTCCTTGATACTACACTTACGCTCAGCAGGCATTTGGTAAAAACGCATTTTTACTCATGTACTCTCTGGTTAGAAGGCTTTTAACGCTTTTATGCTCTCTGATTATGCCTGCGATAAAAGAGTAGGAGAAAAGCCTGTCATAACACGCGCACTCTCTCTCTCTCTCTCTCTCTCTTTGTGTATATCCGAGAGAAAGCGTTTGAAAGGCTGTAATGTAGTGCCATGTTTTCCTGAAGACGGGCGACAAATATACTTCTCTAGTTCTGTCAAAGCCTTTTATTATAGTTTTATTTCTACTGGCTTAAAAAAAAGGGCTCTGCTTGATGTATCTTGTGTTATTGTGATACAAATGGTTTGTGTGAGTCGACTCTCATGTGCTCAGTTGATATAATGTTTTTTATTGGGTTACGAAAAGCGAATTCTTTTTATGAAAATTAAAGCTTTTACATTTTATGATTCTGCTTTTTTTTCACTTATTTTTGAATTATGAGACTGAAGGACATGTCTGAGTTTTAAAGGATCAAAGCAGAAAACGCCGTTTTTACAGGGATCAGTGCATTCAGTTTGCGTTACCTGGATCCAAAGAACGATAGCGATTGGAGAGATCTTTTTTTCCTCTACTGTTACCTGAAAAACCTGGAGTAAAATCAGAAATGGGACCTGGAGTTTTCTTCTCAGGGTTTTTTCGTTTCATCCCACAGGGATTTTTGGGGGACTGAAACAAGCTCCACCATGAACTATGAAATTTATATGGGAATTTATTACTGAATTCGATTGTGAAATAGAGATACAAACAACAATACCTACAATAATTTTGTGCAACAACGCTCAATATACATTTTCATACACATTCTTTGAACTTACTAACGTAGTGACTGTTAGTACGTAGTTGGTTGTAAAACCAAATCATTCAGTAAGATCACAGGTTTACAGTAATTTTTCTTTACTTACGTGCGAATTTCCCATGCTACCATCCCCTCAAAAAAGGCTGTAGAAGTAAAGTATGGCTAATAGCATCACTGAAATGCTTGGACAATTTTTTGTTGAACACAGTTGCCTCCCTCGGTCCTTTCGGCTGGCCCCACTTGTTTAGTAACTTTAAGTTTGTATCTTTCTTCAGTAACATATTCTTCTGTAGCATTACTGTTTTCGAATAGGTAGTTGTCTTCAGTGTCTTCTTCCTAAATGTCTGTAAGTGCCACGTCCCTCCAGTTCTTGGAGCAACTTACTGGATGCTATGCTTGCCGTGTTTTCAAAGGTCCGTTTTTCATTTCGACTTCATGAACTGACATTTGACCATGTTCCATCTTTCATGGCTGAGTTCTGATGGGGGTCTTTTACATATCTGGGTTTTCTATTTGTTAAGGGAGTAGAATACTCCATTAGTCACGGAGAGAATACCATGTCTTCCTCTTACATTATAGTAGTAAGATCCATTGTTAAATCATGTTTTAAATAGGTAGCTAGCGAAGCTCTTTGAAAATTGACTCCATGGCATGACAATTTTATTTATTCTTTACTGTTTGTTCTTCAGTACCTGAGAATGTTTAACATGATTGCATGCGCAAAAAGTGTATCTTTTGAAGCGATGCTTTACGACGACAAATAAAGGAGTACCAGGAATAAACGAATATTACTGTGCACTAAATCTGCCAAATAGAGGTTCAGAAATTTCAGTAACTTTCTCCACGTTTACGTTCTTGTGTTTTTAATAGTATTTGTTCTACGGCCTTATTGGCCTTTCCTCATTTATTAATAATGAAAGTTGTCACATTCGTAAGACAGAAGAGAGCTTCCTCTTTTTTCTAAATAGCCCGAGTGCTTCATGGGCAAAAATCTCCCCCAACTCTCTCTCTCCCTCTCTCTCTCTCTCTCTCTCTCTCTCTCTCTCTCTCTCTCTCTCTCTCTCTCTCTCTTTCTGAATGGTTGGAATATTATCGAACGATAGGATGTATTTTACCTACGTTGACTCTGATTTATGAAGTATTTTTCACTATGACAAAAACAAAAAAATGGATTTATTTTCCTTAGTGGGTGTTGAAGAGAGGGAACGTTTCAGCTTCCTCGTTTTTGAATACAGAAGAGTGAGTCTCTCTCTCTCTCTCTCTCTCTCTCTCTCTCTCTCTCTCTCTCTCTCTCTCTCTCTCTCTCTCTCAAGAGACCAGCATAGGTGAATTAGCAGGGCTTTTAACACGAAGAAAAGAAAACTTTATTCCATCTGCATGCTGCTATTGGTTGTCAGAATGAAAGTACCTGAAGGAGTTCGAATTCTTTGTTGTGAGAGAAGCCGGTTCAGTTAAGTTAAAGGACCAGTTTTCAGAGCTTTTTTTTATGTACAACAAGAGCTACAGCCTTATGCAGTCGAGAACGTTCTCTCTCTCTCTCTCTCTCTCTCTCTCTCTCTCTCTCTCTCTCTCTCTCTCTCTCTCTCTCTCTCTCTCTCTCTCTCTCTCATACGTATGCTAACACTTTAGAAAAATTATGGTCTTTTGGCAGTCCTTTAAAAATGCTCCTGTACTGAGCTGGTCCAATGCAATAAAGCTGTTGAGATTTTATTTGATTTTTTTGCAGTTCTAAATACATTTTTGTCTGTGATGTACAGTATATGCTTCCGTTTGAACGTGGAGTGTATTCCAGTGCATATGCTGATTGATTGTATGTTCGTGTAGTTTTAAAATGAAATGGTGTCTGTTGTAATTCGTGAGTAATGTTTATCAGTGAAAACCGATTATTATCTGAATATTTTAGATAGTTATGAGATTATCATTCGGAATCAACGTTAACATTAGACATAATGTAAAGGAATCTATTTAATAAGTCACAACGCACCTTTCAGCCAACGAGGAATCCCGTGACCTTTGCTTAAAAAAGCGTAGGTCGTTTGCTGCCGTTTGTGGGCTCCAAGACTTTCTCCAAAGAATTCTCCCCATTTCTCGTCACCCAAACTCTGGGGTAAAAATGAGAAACTTGAATCCTTTAGCTGAAGGAGAGTTCCTGACGAGTAAATCCAAGACACGTTGTAATCTGGCCCAGTATTTCTCAAACCTTTGTATAATTTATTTTCTGAATTTCATCCACGTTTGTTCTGATGGATGTAACGGCATTTGTTTACGTTTTTATGAACTACTTCAGTTGATATAATTCTGTACTGGATGTAGCATGAATATCAGGGAATGGTGCAGATTACCATTTTTTCCTCTCGTCAAGATTTGTTGCTGAAATGAGTATTGGATATCTTAAGTTGCTAAATGGTCAGCACACATATTTGTGTATATTTTGCGTGCATGCCCCTGTTTGTTTTGCATTAGATCGATACGGGTAGTTATATGTTCATTTGATTAATTTTCGATTAATTGATCCTTGAGTGGAGCAGCTTCTCGGTATGAATAATGTCTTAGTTTTTTGCAGTTCATAATAACATGCTATGACTATTATGTTTGAATAGTAATTAAACAAAAGATAATAGAAAACAAGTAAAAAATGCGCCGAAGTTTCTTTGGCGCAATCGAGTTTTCTGTATAGCATATAATGCTGTATGAAACTCTCAGTCGCTGTCCATGAAACTTTCAGCCACGGCGCGGTTGTGGCCTGTGTTGTTGAAAGCTATAGCGGTGCCAGACACACGATCATGGCTAACTTTAACCTTGAATAAAATAAAAACTACTGAAGCTAGAAGGCTGCAATTTGGTATGTTTGAATGTTTGATGATTGAAGGGTGGACGATCACCATACCAATTTGCAGCCCTCTAGCCTCAGTAGCTTTTAAGATCTGAGGGAGGACAGAAAAAGTGCGGGCGGATAGACAAATAGCATTCTCAATAGTTTTCTTGTACAGAAAACTAAAATGTATTTAACGGGATTGATACTGAAAGTTCATATTCATAATCGACTTTCGATTCTTACGGTATTGAAGGATACGGCCTTGTTTTTCGCTGTAGAGATAAATTTAGCAATGATTGTAGTGGGGTGGGAACTGGGTTGGAAGCTCCTTGCACAGAGAGGCGTAAAAGCATTCCAAAGAAAACTTCCTATAGTTGTTGTTAATGGATATGATCCTATTTGGTTCTCTCTCATTTTATCCCTTCCGTGACTGGTCAAGTTCATTATTGGCATCCTCGTGGAACATTGACTTGAGGACTTTCCTACAATTTTGCATTGACGATTCTCGCTTTTTAGTTTTCTGTAAAAGAAAACTATTGAGATGGCTTTGTCTCTCCTTCCGCACTTTTCCTGTCCGCCCTCGGATCTTGAAACCTACTGAGGCCAGAGGGCTGCAAATCGGTATGTTGATCATCCACCCTCCAATCATCAAACATACCAAATTGTAGCCCTCTATCCCCAGTAGTTTTTATATTATTTAAGGTTAAAGCTAGCCATGATCGTGCGTATGGCACCGCCAAGTCCAATTCTGGAGGAGACGCGTCACCGACGCATCTTCACTTGACCGAATCTGAGGAGCAACTGAGTCAGAGTCTGTCTGTTTAAGTGATGCCCGGTCCGGTCGTAGCTTAGAGTTTCATACTGCGGCAGAGCGAGAGCCTCATACAGCATTATGCGCTGTACAGAAAACTCGATTGCGCCAGAGAAACTTCGGCTCAATTTTTACTTTTTTAATTTGTGGCGTCGTCGTTTATTCAGTGTGAAGTTATTTTTTTTTACCAGTATACATTGAAAGTCATGAACTTGTTTAAATCCCGAGTTCTAGTGAAAAAGTCTCTCTCTTCTCTCTCTCTCTCTCTCTCTCTCTCTCTCTCTCTCTCTCTCTCTCTCTCATACACTTGATTTCTATACTGTTCAGCAGAAGAAAATCTCAGGAACTGCAATGTCTTCTGTTATAGCTGAGAGTTCAGATTAATACATCGTGAAAAACGCAAAGGAGGGTACAACAGACAAGTCATATGAGAGAGCGAGAGAGAGAGAGAGAGAGAGAGAGAGAGAGAGAGAGAGAGAGAGAGAGAGTTTCCATCCTCCAGGTCTTCCAAGTAATCATCGGCTTTAGTTTGAAACACGACCATAGCGTTGTTGTGAAACAGAAATAACTGTTATACAACGGCTATTGCGTCACTTCGCCGAACAAATATGTATTTTATAACAGCGAAGAGTAAGTGCAATACTGGTCTTTGGAATTCGTTTTATCTATCAAGTTGATATATATATATATATATATATATATATATATATATATATATATATATATATATATATATATATATTTTTTTCACATACGCCAAGGATTTTTATATTCACAAATGTTAGACCAGACCACAAAAGTCGTTCAATACCAAGTTCGCTATACTTCCGGAATAACTTACACTCAAGAGGAATTTTAACTGATGAGTACTTCGTCACCAGTGGACAGTTCGAATCCCACTGGCGACGAAGCGCTTATCAATTATAATTCCCCTGGGGTGTTAGTTATACACAGAATTGAATATTGACGACGATAATTAACAGAATGATTAAATAGATAATGGTGGAATAAGAAAACAAGGGGGGAAGTAACTTATCCCTAAAGAAATATAATGTTCGATAGGAATGGTGCAGTAAATTTGTGGAATTTAGCGTGCTGCTGGACGAAACTTGTACCATTGTTAGAGTTTGAAGCCCAGGCTGTGGAAGTTTTGATTTGTTGGTGTCATCCGGCTATCGGCACAGGAAGCTGGAATAATGACGTATATTTTTGCATGCAAGTTAAAAAATACATCTGTACTACCTGTAACTTTAC
>NC_089752.1:47254174-47271674 GCF_040412425.1 Macrobrachium rosenbergii | reverse complement strand
TAAACTAGTTTTAAGGTTATTTTGCTGGTTTTGTTGTTCCTCTTTCCCTATTGTTGCCTCGGCTTCTGCCAGTCTTTCCAGTCCATTTCTCTGTAAATGATGATGGAACCTGATGAACTGAGGTTTGTTCTATAACAATATATATATATATATATATATATATATATATATATATATATATATATATATATATATATAGATAGATAGATAGATAGATATACATACATATATACATATATGTATATGTATATAATTATATACATATATATATGTATGTATGTATGTATGTATGTATATATATATATATATATATATATATATATATATATATATATATATATATATATATATATATATATATAATCAGTATTGATTAAATGAGAAATATATTTTAACGTCATAAAATCTTCAAAACTACATTTCTTAACACCAATTTTTTGTACAGAGCCATAATCGTGTACAATAGCTGCTATAATTGTAACAAAAGCATTCTCGTCCTATAGCGTGTGTTTCAACACTAGCTCTCTTGTTCATGTGGTTAAAAAGCTTTGAGAATAAATACTTAGAGAAAAAAGTATTTGAAAGCACAGTAGTATTATGGAAGAGATAAAATTGCTGCCAAGAGGAATAACAGGTTGCTGAATAGGCAAGAGCATTTAAAAGTTATTGGGAAGAATATTCCAATTTTGACGTGTTCAGGAGAGAACAGAGTTGGCGTAGCTGACCTCTGATGTTGTAACGCCAGCTTAATAGTCTAATCTGTTGTCTGATAGGAAGAGCCTCGCGTTATGCTCTAGTGATTTCTCTGGTCGTCTTTGTGCATGAGAGAGAGAGAGAGAGAGAGAGAGAGAGAGAGAGAGAGAGAGAGAGAGAGAGAGATGTCATCTCTTTGAAAGTGAAAATTGCAAAGAGAGACGAGAAGATAACAGCATTTCAATGGAAGTATAGTCTTCCTTTAATGAAAGAGCCGTGCGTTGCTTTGGAAATGAGTTAACTATCGGTGTTATGCCATAGTAAATGTCAAGAGTGTAATACCTTTGATAAAAAATAGTTAAGTTGCTGCCATACTCCTGAATAATCTAAGGGAGAGGAAGTTTATGCGCCCCAGAATAATCAGCTTCATGCTTCCCAAACATTGACTTGAGGGTTGGCTGATAACGTTAATGGATGAGGTCAGGTCAAGAGGGTGAAATTCCAGGTGAAATGGGGAGTTTTCCTTGATAATGAACACGATGAATAAAGCAGAAAGTAGAAAGAAAGTAAAATGAAAACTAGACATGATTAGCTCTGAATTTTGAAATTAAAGGAAAAACCAATTCACTTATGGAAATTGCCCAGAATAATATATATATTCATGGCACATACGAGAAAATAAAATTTTAACCCACTCAGTTTGGGTCACAGTGTAACAAGATCACATTAGATTCTCTCTGTAACTTAGAAGACCATATACATCTGAGAGTTTTGAACGAAACAAATTACTGTAGCTGTCTTTTTTGACATTGAAAAAGTATATGACACTACATGGAGGTATGCTATATTAAAAACTTTACAAAACAACAACATCTGTGGACATTTACCTAGGCTTATATACAAAACTTTTGACAAATCGCAGTTTTTCAGGTGAGAATTGATGATGTTCTGTCTAGAACATTTCCTCCTAGAAAATGGTGTTCCACAGGAAGCGTCCTTAGTGGCACACACTGTTTACGTTAGCAATTAATGATATCAGTAAAAATCTACCTACTGGTATTAAAAGTAACTTGTATATGGATGATTTTGCATATATTATTCAGCATCTCGAATAAAACATGCAGAACGAATCATCAATAAAGCATTGTAAAAATAGATGAATGGGCTTTATCTGTAGGCTTTAAATTTTCCATAGATAAACCCAAGCAATCATGTTTTATAAAAACAAAAAATGGAAAAAAAGGAGAAGAAATAGACTTAAAAATCAGAAACCATAGTATACCAATTGGCCAAATAGCAAAATTTTTAGGATTAGTATTTGATACTCACATGAACTGGAAAGCCCACATAACATACATGAAATCAAAATGTAAAAGAGCATTAAACCTAATTAAAAAATTGTCAAACACTATTACTTGGGAGCCGATAGGCATACAATTACTTTTATTGTATAAAGCAACAGTGCCTCTATCGTTGATTATGGAAGTGGAAATATATGGCTCGGCATCAGACGCAACGCTGAAAACGGTAGACCCAATTCATAATGAGGGTCTTAGAATATGTTCAGGAGTTGATCATCACCAACATCTTCTTTACAAGTTGAATGTGGTGAACTACCTCTGTCTCTCCATAGAGAGCTAATAATGATGAAGAGTGCTCTGAGAATTCAGACAAATGATTCTCCAACCAAAAAATTATTTGGATTAAGAGATGTGTTTATAAACAATCATCCACCTTCTTTCCCAATTAGGCTAGAAGATTGTTAGAGTCACTAAATATGTATATACAATTGCCTGTAATGTTAAAATTGCCTCCTCCTTGGACAATGAATAAAATGAGAATTTGTACACACTTGAAATATTTATCAAAAAATCATTCATATACTCCAGAATACCAAAGACAACATGCAGTAGAGCATATAATCCGAAAAGGTCCACATTACGCAATATACACGACGATCTAAATCACAATACGGAGTGGGATATGCTGCGGTATCCCAAAACAAAAACGTATCGTTCTCCTTCCCAGACAAAGCTTCTGTATTTACAGCTGAGTTATGTGCAATAGTATCGGCCATAAAAATAATTAGAGAAGTCTCATATAATAATTTTGTAATTTATAGCGACTCCAGAAGTGCTATAGAAGCTATTCAAAGCTATAATCCCAAAATAATATTGTACAACATATAAAGTTCTCAATCCATAAATTGTATAATAAGGGAAAAAAATATTGAAATATGTTGGATCCCTGCCCATGTAGGGATTAAGGGAAAATGAAGAGGCTGATAAAGCAGCTAAAGAAGCGGTCCACATGACAAGAACAAATGTAGACATCCCTATCAGTGACTATACAAAATATATAAAAACAGTCATTGTAAAAAATGGCAAAATATATGGAACGAAGAACCTGAAAATAATAAATTAAAACAGATAAAATCCAGTGTTGGAAAATGGAGTTTCGTCATATCAAAGAGAGAGACAAGCACAAGTAATTCTGACACGTCTTCGAATAGGCCATACTGTTTGACACATGGACACTTAATGAACAGTCCATGTGGCCTTCCCAAATGCCCAGATTGCAAATGTGCTGATAACAGTTAAGCATATACTGTGTGAATGTCCAAAACATAACGTGCAGCGATTATCAAATTTTGGAAATAGACCGATAGAAGAAATTTTTGTCCAGAATCTTCAACGTTCTCAATAGCACCCATTTTAATGTTCATGAGAAGCTGCAAATTAATTGGAAAATATAAAAAAACAATCAGTAATGAATTTTAAAACAAGTAAATTTTATGATTTTACTTTATTTATTTTAAATTTAATATACCTTTTTAGTGAGTATGTATGGGAGCATGAGTTTAAATGTATTTTATTGTGAGAGTGTGTTCCAGTATGAAAGTGTGATGCCTTTTTACAGCTTTTAATTTCATTTTTCATTTTCGTTTATCATCATTGACAAGTGACCTATTAGGTCCCAGTGCTAGGCTTCTAGCCTAGACTTGTCATTCCATCCTATCCTTCGGGCCAGCCTATGAGAGCTGATGGTCAGTCAGTGGTCTGTTAAACTATTTTAATAATAATAATAATATATATAACTATATATATAAATATATATATATATATATTATATATAATATATATATAGTAATTCTCTGATTAGTCCTTTTTTTTGATGACTAAGAGGCAAGCAAAATAGAGTTGTGGTCAAGTTTGATGAATAGGAAGGAAAAGATGAGGATTTACGGAGAGAGAAATAATTATTTACGCAATGTTCTCGATACTTTAGGTTAATTTGAAGCTGAGAATGATAATCAGATATATCAGTAAATATGAAAATATGTAAAAGCTTGATGGATATTTAACCATCCGTCAACGGAGAATAATAGCACATTTCAAGTCATGATGATTAATTATTCATTCAAATATATTGCAATCTACTTTAAGGAACCATTTCATTTTCAGACCGTTTGAAGATCGCTGAAGGGATATTTATGAGATTCTCTCTCTCTCTCTCTCTCTTTTTGAGTTTATCTCTCTAAAGAAACCATAGCTCATTATTCTTAAATAGATCTTTCATTATGTGTCAGGGCACATGACATTTATTGTGTTTAAGTAGAGCAAGTTCAAAGATCGACGTTTATGAAAACCCAGTGGTTGGAGCCTTCTCTACCTAGGATTTGCTGTGAGCAAATGCGAGTATGTAGTGTGAAAAACGAGTAACTTCTATATGGCAAGGGAAGTGCCAGTGATAACCAAGGAGAAAAACACTTCCAGTAACCTGCTGTAGAAATAGTAGGTGTAACGGCTATCCACTGGGATGATATTCAGGTGTTTCTTCATTCTATGAAGGGCCTCACGTGACCTACCAGGCAGTTCTTTAAAACACACGGTTTCTCTTTTGTTAGATACCTGATTATTATTTGTTTTTAAAGTCCTATTGGTGATTTAGGCTGTAATTTATTGCACTAGTATTTAGGATCTAGTATTAAGGAGTATAGGCGTTTTGTAACAATTTTTTTTAAGTCTAGATTAAGAGCAAAATGTCTCATTAAATGCTTTTAGAGCGAAATTTTTGCTTTTGTTTTATTGTCTCTCTGCAAATACTTTTTAGAATATAAGAATATTAGTTTATGTTGTGTTAGTTGTATGAAGCTTCTGAACAGGTTGCATTCTCAATTCTACAGTTAATAAGTATCTATTGTGGAATTTCGTATTTCATTTTTTGGGAACCGAGCAATGTCAGCACTGACGTTCATATATAATACCGGGGATTGACTGGTGAATGGCCTTGTTCCTACACAGTAACGTCGATGTATTATGAAGATGCAGGTAATGGCAGAATGAGGACCAACAACGTGGGAAGCCATTAATCATTAGCATTTCATGAATAGTACGGATTATGCACGAAAAGGCTCTGTTAGGGGAACAACCGTTTGATAATACTTGAGAGGGATCTAGAAATGGAAAAGAGTTGAACAATGTAGTGATGCACTGAGAGATTAGCAGTCTACTAGATGGTTATTCAACCGTTTGTATTTACAAAATGCAGAAATATACAAGTTACACGTGCAAGTTGAATGGAATAAAACGGAAGGAAATTATTATTATTATTTTTTGCAAGAGGATAATTCAAAGAAAGTCGGGGATTTCCACTATTCATGAATCTGGTGAGATATTAGTATTGTCAGTTACTTAGGAAAATATTTTTCCCGGAAGCATTTTATTAGTAAGCGAGATATTGTAAAATTCCATGCTAGGGAGTTTAATAGAACCATAAAAATTAAAACAAATACAAAAATAGTGGTGTTTATTTTGAGACCACAAAATTAATCTTTAGTATTTTGACAAGTTTGTTTGCACACTTGCTTTTATTTCAGGTATTTCTGTTTTCTATCGTTCATGATCATTATCTTCCTAAAAGCAGTATTCGATGTTATAGTTCTTGATCCCCAACTCGATATTATTATTGATGCTATTAACATTAATGGGTATGTTCTTTATATAGATCTTGTTCTTCATTTTATGGAAGGTTGTTTTACTTTTTGCTTAAAGTACCCTTTCTGTTAAAATTTTGGCTATTTTTTTACACACACATATATATATATATATATATATATATATATAATGGAGCGCTATATATATATACAGTATATATATATAATATGGTATATATTATATATATATATATATATATATATATATATAATATGTATATATATTAAAATATATATATATATATATATATATATATAGCTCGCAGATATATATATATATATATATATATATATATATATATATATTAATATATATATATATATATATATATATTGCTATATATATATGATACAAGTTAGTTAAAAGGTCGTTCTTTTCTTTCTTACCATTTATTTTTAACCGGACCGACGTTTCGTACCTGATGATACATTTCTTTCTGAAAAAGGCAGTATGAACTTAAATATACTGTGTATTAACACTAAAAGGTATACACATTATATATTTAACACCATATTAAATGACAATTAAAAGGAAAAAAAATACGGACAACCTTAAAAACACTCACGAGATATTTAAAAAATGTTTTAAAATATTTTTAAAAAGGAACAGAAGAAACGGGACGCCAATAGCAAAAAAAAAAATTATAATAAAAATTAAATAAATAAATAAAAAAAGACACCACACACGGTAGTGTAAAGCAAACTGACACAGACAAGCAATGCAAGGAGGGAGAGGGGGGTGGGGGCAATGTGTATAAACAAGAAGTTACAGCAGGTAGTTAAGCTGATGAACAGCTGGGTGGAAGTTGATTGGTGATTAGGGCAGGGACAGTTAATTTAATCATAATGGATTCAAGTGGTTAACTCTTCCACGTATCGGGTTCTCCCACAATACTAAAATCCTAAGCATCTACATACGTCTTACAAATTTTGCTGTGATTCCTTTACATTGGACTGCTCAATTGGATAATCGACAGCCTGTTCTAAAACTAACTCCCTGATGAGGTGGAGATTCGGACTTTTAACAGCCTCCTGGTACAGATTGAAAAAGCCGAGATCACATCTGTAACAATTATATTTATAAATCACACTGGAAGTAAACAAGGGGCTAATCTTGTCTGATTTGGAAAAGAGATGCAATGGTTCAGGTTTATTCAATTAACTTGGGATTGAGGCGGGTAACTGTCCGTTGAATAGCCTGATGCATTTTTTTTCCGAAATCTATTGTCATGTAAAAAGGAATCTTGCATTAAACATAATTTAAATTTGGACTAAAATTTCTAGGGTTATCAGTTTCAAATTAAGCAATTTGTTGAGAGCTCTATGGAAAATCACTGATCGGTAGATGAAATTACGACTTAAAATAATCATTGAGGATAATCACCTCAGCATGAAATGCGGACCAACTTGAGGTCAGGTTAATGGCTCTATGAAGGAGAGTGGTCAGAGGAAAATCATTTAAAATTGTGAAAACACGAGCTATAAAAATTTGTTCCAAGGCCAGTAAAGTGTTCTTCCTATAAATACAGTATGGCCCCAGTTTCATCCTTAGTTACCTTTACGTCCAGGAAGGGGAGAGAATTATCGGTTTCAATCTCAATGGTAACTTTTAATGTTTTGGTGCTGCGCATTTAAATGTTCCAAAAATGCGTCAGCATGGTAGTCAAATCTAAAAGGGCAAATGTATCATCAACGTAACGTTTATAAAAGAGTGGACGGAAATCAGAAGGACATTCATCGATTAAATAGCTCCTCCAGGGAGTTCATAAAGATGTTGGCAAAGGTTGGTCCCCAAAGGACTGCCCATTGCCATCCCCTCTGTTTGTTTAAAAACAGTACTAAAAATGAAGGCTGTGTCCAGCACAGCCAATTCTAGGAGTGATTTAAACTGAGTTTTGCTAAATTGATTAAATATGAATTATCAGTTGGAAATAACTTTTTTAAAATTATGTCGATAGTCCTTTCTACAGGAACATTTTTACAACGATTCTACATCAAAACTAACCATGAACAAATCAGGGTCTTGCCTAATGACTTCGTCTTTAAGGTGGTCGAATTAGTCGAATTTTTTTTTTTCCTTTTAATTGTCATTTAATATGGTGTTAAGTATATAATGTGTATACCTTTTAGTGTTAATACACAGTACTGTTTAAGTTCATCGCTTTTCAGCCTAGAAGATGTATCAAGAGATACGAAACGTCGGCGTAAAAATAAATGGATAAGAAGAAAGAACGCCTTTCTGTTGCTCCAATTTGCCTGTTGTTGAGTGTCTGCTCCTGTCTTCATTTTTTTTATCTCAGGATGGACCCCTTGCTGAACAGCGACCTGTAAACACCAACACCATGGCCCTGTTAGTTTCCTCTTTGCCGCTCTTTTTTCCTCATCCGTCTTCGCTCATGGGGGGTGGATGACTTCCACTCACTTATGAAACAAGATACGACCCACACCTTCTGAACAGCTGTCGCCTACCTGGAGAAATTTACCAAGAAATATAACAAGATAAACCTGGACCTCAACTTCCTACGATATTGCTAGTTTAATAACGTTATCCCGAAATTCATTAAATTTAAAGTGTACAAAGCCTCTTTATAATTCTGAATTTTATACCACCCACTAGGAATCTCCTCGAATTGGAAATACGATCTAAGACCAGAGGCAGAGAACCGTGTGCATGACACTATGACTAGACATAGGACTACTGTGCTTGACTCACTGACGTTGCTGGATTCTATAATTTTTAATAGCTTGTTCAATAAGGCTATTGCCTCTTTTCGTTCAAACTACAGAAGAAAGACATTTCAAGAAACTACTTTCCTCAGCATCACCGTTCCTCTCTTAATAATAATACTCGTTCTGTATTTAATTTTTCCAAGCGCACCCTGTCAAAGAGAGAAGAGTTTTATTATCATTAGGACCGGACTTTGCTCTCCCTGAACTACCGACCAAAATCCACCAACAGTTCTTTCTACCTCTGAAATGCTCTTTCAGAGGATAATTAGACTTCCTTTCTGTAACAATGTAGAATTTTTGAGATCGCAATTTTCAGCCCTTGCCCACAGTACCTTCAACAATCTTAAACCTAGATGGGCTCTTTCTTTACCAAAAAAGACCACGATATTCTTAGAGACCTAGCAAAGACGAAAATATAATAATCACTCATCCAGACAAGGGCAAAGGCACAGTAATTCTTGATAGGTCCAGCTACATACAGAAAATGAACGACATTTTATGTGACACGACAAAATTTACTAAAGTTGGCGAACCTGACCTTTACAACATTAATTTCAAACCAGAAGACAAAATTAACAGATTCCTTAGAACACTTAAACAAAACAAAACAATAGATGACAATACTTATCAGGACCTCCTGGTAACTGGATCTACATACGGAGTTATGTATGGACTGCCTAAAATACACAAGGACGGAATTCCCTTAGACCCATTCTTTGACCTCCATTAATACTTCCAGCTATAAAATAGCCAAATTCCTTGTCCCATTGCTTCAGCCCCACAATAATAAGTAAACTTTGACTAATTTGACCACCTTCAAAGACGAAGTCATTAGGCAAGACCCTGATTTGTTCATGGTTAGTTTTGATGTAGAATCGTTGTTCACAAATGTTCCTGTAGATGAGACTATCGACATAATTTTAAAAAAGTTATTTCCAACTGATAATTCATATTTTAATCAATTTAGCAAAAACTCAGTTTAAATCACTCCTAAATTGGCTGTGCTGGACACAGCCTTCATTTTTAATGGTACTGTTTTTGCAAATGAGGGATGGCAATGGCAGTCCTTTGGGACCAACCTTGCCAACATCTTTATGAACTCCTGGAGGAGCTAGCTATCGATGAATGTCCTGATTTCCGTCCACTCTTTTATAAACGTTACGTTGATGATACATTTGCCCTTTTTAGATTTGAAATGCTGACGCATTTTTTGGAACATTTAAATGCGCAGCACCAGAACATTAAATTTACCATTGAGATTGAAACCGATAATTCTCTCCTTCCTGGACGTAAAGGTAACTAAGGATGAAACTGGCTTCCATACTGGTATTTATAGAAGAACACTTTTACTGGCCTTGGAACAAATTTTTATAGCTCGTGTTTTTTACAATTTTAAATGAATTCCTGACCACTCTCCTTCATAGAGCCATTAACCTGACCTCAAGTTGGTCCGCATTTCATGCTGAGGTGATTATCCTCAATGATTATTTTAAGAGTAATTACTATCCATCAGTGATTTTCATAGAGCTCTCAACAAATTGCTTAATTTGAAATAACCCCCACCTTTAGTCCATAGTGCCCCAAATTATGTTTGTATGCAAGATTCCCTTTTTACATGACAATAGATTTCGGAAAAAACTATGCATCAGGTTATTCAACGGACAGTTACTCACTGTCAATCTCAAGTTAATCCCACCAAACCCACGAACCATTGCATCTCTTTTCCATGTCAAGGACAAGATTAGCCCCTTGTTACCTCCGGTGTGATTTATAAATATAATTGTCCTAGATGTGATCTCGGCACTTACATCGGTTGTACCAGGAGGCTGCTAAAAGTCCGAATATCCTCTCATCAGGGAGTTGGTTTTAGAACAGGCTGTCGATTATCCAATCCTGAGCAGTCCAATGTAAGGAATCACAGCAAAATTTGTAAGACGTGTAGATGCTAAGGATTTTAGTATTGTGGGGAGAACCCGATACGTGGGCAGAGTTAACCACACTTGAATCCATTATGATTAAAATTAACTGTCCCTGCCCTTAATCACCAATCAACTTCCACCCAGCTGTTCATCGGGTAACTACCTGCTGTAACTTCTTTGTTTATACCCTATTTCCCCCTTCTCTCCCCTCCCTTGCATTGCTTGTCTGTGTCAGTTTGCTTTACACTACCGGTGTGGGTAGGTGTCTTTTTTTTATTTATTTATTTAATTTTTTATTATAATTTTTTTTTGTATTGGCCCCAGCTTCTTCTGTGTTCTTTTCTTTTAAAATATTTTTTAAAATATTTTTAAATATCTTGTGAGTGTTTTTAAGGTTGTCCCTTTTTTTTCCTTTTAATTGTCATTTAATATGGTGTTAAGTATATAATGTATACCTTTTAGTGTTAATACACAAAACTGTTTAAGTTCATCGCTTTTTTCAGCCTAGAAGATGTATCAAGAGATACGAAACGTTTGGCGTAAAAATAAATGGATAAGAAGAAAGAACGCCTTTCTGTTGCTCCAATTTGCCTGTTGTTTGAGTGTCTGCTCCTGTCTTCATTCTCTTATATATATATATATATATATATATATATATATATATATATATATATATATATATATATATATATATATATATATATATATATAGTACACACAGTGTTTCAAATTAGAGCCCCTTTAATAAAACTAAAATTGATATGGACAAAACAAAAGTAATTCAGAACAGGTATTTATTAAAGTTTCTCTCTGAGTATTTAATATTTTGTGTGTAACCATCTGCCTGTACCACAGCCTGCATTCTTGAGGGGTATGATTTCAGCAAATCGCAAAAAAAGATGAGACTCAAACTCCATTTCCCTGAGCACTTTGGTCACCTCTCTTTGCAGGTCATCAAGGCTTGGTATACCATTATATTTCACTGTGTGCTTCAACACGACCCTTTAAGATACTACCATTGTTTTCACACACATTAAGGTCAAGGGAGCTACCTGGAAATTCACTTGACGAGAAGAAATTGATACCACAGTTTTGAAGCAGCTCCTGTGTCTGAAGAGCCTTGAAACATGGTGCCTTCTCATGCAAAAATGTGACTTCTTCAACAGATAACACATTTTCAGGATCTTTGAGGAAAGGAAATACTTCACCAGTAAGCACAGTTTCTCTGAAGTATTCACCATTCCATGACTGTCCTTTTTCTTTGATGATCCACATTAACCATTTGGCTGTGAAACAGAAAAATTGCCAAACATCCAGGAAATTTCACAACTTGGCGGTAGCGCACGTCATCGCTGATATCATCCAACCTTGCAGCCCAAGTGATGTCATTTTTATGATTTGGCTTCCTGACTGTGTAAATGAAGAATTCATGTGATGCGGCAACATGGAGAAAGTCAGCTTCATCCCAATCTTTAAGAAATGAATGACAAAACCATGCACAGTCTTCTCTCTGTTGCTGGGTGATGTTGGGCTTGCTGATAACATTAATGGCTTGTTATTTTGATTTTTTTAACTCACGATATGACATCACTGTAACTTCTTCTTTCCCTTTTTGTTTCTAGTTCAAGCGCCAATTGAAAGACTTTCTTTGGTCTACCCACTGCCTCAGCTATGATGTCTTTTGACTCCTGAGAAAGGACTGTCAGGCCTATCCAAGATTCTCACTCTTTTCGCAATGACAGTCATATGAATTTTTGTTCCAGTTTCTTTTAACAAAGAATTCATCTCTTTTAATGTATTTAGCTATCCAGGAACGTGAAATGAAGGATGCACCAGCAACCCTGACCTCTCTGAAGGTTATAGCCCAGATTCAGTCAATCCATCTGATTTCCTCAGAGTCGTTAGCCATAGCTGTATCAAACTCCATCACTCAGTCTGAAAATACAAGAAATGTAAAAAGAAAAATAGCTTAATAGAAACTTAAAATAATGTACTTGGAGATAGGCTATAGCAGAAAACTTCATAACTTTCCATTTGTCCTGTGGAGGGGAGGGGTGGCTCTAATTTCGAAACACCCAAAATATATATATATAAATGTTACGTGTGAGGGTCTTGGTTGATCATGTATTATTCAATTTACTTAATTTTTACGGCCCTGCAAACCAAGATTACACGTAACCTGCCACTTGAAGCCAAAAGTTAACCTCAAAGACAGTCGTTAATTAGCCAAAGGTCGCCAGTTAAGGGTTATTAACCTTAACAAAGAGTATTTGAGATGAATTTGATTTTAAACGCAACGGTTCTTCCAAACATTTGGACGCGAGGCATAAAAAAACATCGAGATTTAACCTGATTTTGCTTACCCTAAATCCAACGGTATTTTACTGGAATAACGGGGTTGAAGTAACAATATAATAATTTAAGCTTAATCTAGACTTCTTAAACACATATACAGTAAGTGGGGATGAAGGAGGAAACAAAGAAATGCGAAATACAGAAAAAGATAAAAGAATGGGCGACTTTTTGAACAAAAGCGACTTTACCTTAGGACAAACGTTGTGCGCACCAACACCGCCGGGGGGTCTTCAGTTGCTTCTCACTTTCACTAATAGGATAATAGACAAAGAAAGGGGAGAAGAGGCCCGTCCAGTGGTCTCTCCGAATGCTCCAGTCTCTCTGTAGTTCCCTGACCGGCCTGGGTCAAAACAGGCCTACAGTCATGCCAGGCGTCTACGCTCTGTTAAAAACATTCGCCACGAGAGACAGAAAAAAAGGAAAAAGGACCTTAGGACCACCTATTTTTAAGGCTGATATGGGAAATTTTCCTATAGGGTGGAAAATGGCCTAAATGCTACCTATCCCGTTCTCCAACGGACGTTAAGGTTTGAACTGAAGACGCTCCTAATGGGACAAAGCAATTTCCTGTCTTGGATCAGGCTGGTACTACTATCCCTAAATGTTTGAGGGCGAACAGCGTAAATATTTATAAAAGCTCCCCCTTTAAGAGGGGCCTTCACTCCCTTTTCGGGCGTGAAGGTCTGTACTAAGCAAGCTGTTCGCCTCTATTAGGTTACTCTTCTTCCCCTGAGCAGATTAGTCCTGGTTAGCCTACCTAGCTACAGAACTACCTAACCCTAGATAGGATATGAGCTATAATCACTACTTTACCTAATTCTAGCAGTACTAGAAGGTGCTTTACGGTTATTATAGGCTACCTCCCACAATCATGATGTGTTTTAGACCCAGCCTAGTGGTACATTCTATGATATTCCTAGCCTAACCTATCCTAACCCGACCGTAGCACCAACATAAGAGTTAATATTCTAACTAAATTACAACATGGTTTATGTTTAATACAATTAAAAATTACTAGTTAATTCATGAGGGTTGCCTCATATGATAAATGGGTGCCTCACTGAGGTCTTAGGTCATGTGTCACGAGCATCGTGGCTCGTTTCACAATAGTTAAGATTACTGAAATTAGTTAGGCTACTTACATGATTACTGCGGCTCGGTGGTAAGTGGAAAGAACAAGGCTACTAAATTGATGTACTGTACTTTTTAAGGTGGCTAGGCTGGGTACAAGTAAAGGAAGAGATCACACTGGCTACCTTCTCTGGGCAAGGGGCCAGATCACTTTAGATGTTAGGCACTGTACTAGTGGCAGGATGAGCTTATAGCTTCGGCAACTACTGGGCTCTCTTCCGCCCTTCTTCTTCTTCTCTGTTCCTCCAAGGCCTATCAGTAGCTGGCCTAGCAGGTGATGAGAGCACCGACTCAGGGACAGGCCAGAAGGGCTAGCGGCGCGAAGTCAGCAACTGCAAAAGCTGCGGAGGACTCCCACCAGCTGCTGCGACAACCGAGCGTAGAGCGATCTCGACTTCTGCGTCCGAGGATGCCAGTTCCTGGTCTTCCAAGGAAGGTACCACTTCGATCCTCCAGGGTTCATCCCTGAGTCAAATTTGCAAAGAAGAAGCTTCGGGTGCTGGAGGCTCTCCAGTCGCGATGATCAACTGCATGGGGAATCCTAAATCTCCCGGAGGAGTGATCGCCTCATGATTTAGACCCGCATAGGGCCTTTTCCACTGGTAGCTCAACGTTCGGGACGGACGGAGTCTGGCACTGCTCAGTGCTTGCAAGTGGCACTGGCAGCAGTTGAGGGTCAGGCATGCCTGATGAGGGGTCCGAGGTGCAATACCTGCGGACGACTTGTGGTTGGCTGCGGCAGAGATTCCTGCCCCAGCAGGAGATCGTAGCCTCTCGGTGAGAGTTTTGTTCAGGGCCCCGCTGGGCGTTGCTTGGTTGGGCAGCCCTCCCACTTTGTGGAGTGGTCTGCCCGCTTGCACGTCCTGCAGCGGTACTGCTCTCCTGAATCTCTCGCGGGGGTTGAAGACCTCTTGGTGGCCAGCCCTTCGCAATTGGAGAGGCTAGGCCTGGAATAGTTTGGTTGTGCCCCCTTCCGGGACCACTTTGGTGGGCGGAAGGTGGAGGTTTGTCATGGTTGAGAGTTTTAGATGGGGCCTCCGTGGAGGAGGTAACGTGGCTGCGGGAGTGGCGTTGGTGACGGGCTTCGCAGAAGAAGATCCCGACCCAACAAGAAGACCACTCCGGGCCGAATTCACCTACCACGCCAAGGCGGTGGGGTATCGTGCCCCCAAGGTGTCATTACCTGGAGTTGGACCGTAGGAACGTAATGGTGTGGCCCTCTATCCACTTCATTTCCCACTCGCGGGCTTCGTCAACCATGGCACTGGCTGGCACTTGGGCCCTAGTGATCAGGCTAATGTCTGCCGCATGTCTACTGTGACCGGAAGGGTCACTGGCAGGCTAGTGCTCTGAAGAGGCCACCAAGAGAACTGGTTTCCAGTCTCCGGGGTAAAGATCGGTGCGGACCAGCAGCAGAAAATGAAGTGCTGATTAGGTTGACAAATTTGGTGGTGGGGACATGATGGGACAGGCCGGAGATCCAGCATTGTAGTGGCTAGCAGCCCCACAGGATCTCCACGGGCCTTGGATGGGCTCAGTGGCCTGCAGTAACTGTTGGAGGAGAGGCTGAGCGGATGAATCGGGAGCGGAGTTCTGGCTGGTAGGTTAGGCTGCTTATTAGTGCCGAGTTTGTATCGGCACTCAGCTTCAGCGTGGCCCCCTTCTGCAATAGTTGCATATGGTCTTGCTAGGCAGTCCATTCTTCGGGCGAGTGGGAGTTCGAGAGGTAGGCCGGAGGGATGATTCGCTTCTGAGAGGTGCTATGCGACTGATTGAAGGTTTCCACGAATCAGCCATGCGACAAGCTTCCATAAGTGTGGGAGGGCTGTTTATCGTTAAGATATACCGCAAGGGCCCTGGCACACATTGAAAAGGTCTTCTAGCATGGTCCGGATTGAAGAGATCCTCAAACGTCGTGCAGGCCAAGGAGTCGAACCAGCGCGTGCACTGACTGGGTTTTGTGACATGCCCATTCCGTCCAAGACCAGCCGACTTCCTTGGCAAGACCTCGGAACCGTTGTCTCCATTTTTCTGGGGTTATCTCGTAGGCCTTGGTAATGACTCTACGAACTTCCGCCATGTTGCCTCTCTGGCTCTTTCCCAGTGAGCGAAGCGCTGCCTTGGCTTTTTCCCTCCATATGCTTGGCCAGTATTAAGGCTCTCTCCGCCTCCGTGGTGCTGTAGTTATCGAAAAGAGCCTCGATCTCCTCCAGCCATGCTTCTGGCTCGTCCTCAGTCCACTTGGGGACTAGGGAATTGATGCTCGAAATTGGAGCGTTTGATGCAGCAGGTGTAGGACTGGAGGCTTGATGGCTAGCCATAGCTTCGGCATTCTCATTTTCGCTCTCTCAAGCTCGGAGCTCCTTCTCCTTTAGGGCTAACTCAGTTTCCTTGCAGGCTAACTCCATGCTGTCTCCTTCTTCTTCTCTTTCCTCTTCATATTGCCTTTGCTCGGCATCATACTTCCTTCTCTTCTTCATACTTCCTCTGCTCGAGTCTTTCTTCCTTTCTCCCGCTTGGCCAAGTCGTCCACTTGCTCCTTGACCCAGGTAGTAAGTTCGAGCCGGTGAGACCTGCCGCCGTCCCCAGCCCCAGGAAGGTTTTATAATGCTCTGCCATCATGGTTCTGGTGGGGAAGGGCGCTAACCGGTCGACTGGGCACTTGGGCAGCGAGGAAGTGTCTTTCAATGATGTGGCACCCTTTCAAAAGGTGGCACTGTAGTTTGGGTGTGCTGTGTACAGGTCACACTGGTGGCACTCAGTATCCTAGGCACTGGTGCAGGTTAGGTCCCAGAAGAACCTTCTCTTCTGTGTTCCTTTGTTTTTTCTTTTAGTGGCACTTATGGTGCCAATGTGTTCCTAGGGACCCTCTACTGGAGTCCAACTAGGCTATATGGGAGGAAAGGCACTCTACACCCCCTGCAGAGTGCAACAATCGAATGAGAGAGAGAGAGAGAGAGAGAGAGAGAGAGAGAGAGAGAGAGAGAGAGAGAGAGAGAGAAGTGTTTATTCATGATGACAGTGCTGCAAATTATTGCACTGTGAATAAAGTGAATTTGGGTTTTTTTTCTTCTTTAAAGATCCTCGTGAGTGGCTGGTCCAGTACCGGCCCCAGTGCTGGCCCTTCTTTTTCAGAGAGGGTGAAAACTACTGTTTGCTTCGGTCTGGATAGCAGGCCTCACTCGTGACCGACAGTTTATCACTGTATCGTAATTACTCTAACTTGTCCTCATCTATTGTGGGACAGAGGTGTTTTTTTTTTGGCTTATTGTATTCGAATTAATTAGCCTAGTGTCGGCCGTTCTTTCTTTGAAGAGGGTCACGTACACTTAGGTTAGGGAATGCTTACTTGAATGATGAGAGAGAGAGAGAGAGAGAGAGAGAGAGAGAGAGAGAGAGAGAGAGAGAGAGAGAGAGAGAGAGAGAGAGAGAGAGAGAGATTTTCAATCAGCTAATTTCTTTGCTGCTTGAGAACATGTAAACAAAGATTTTATACATGCACAATGGCATGGATCTTAATAAAATGATATAGATGTCGTCTTGACTTCCTTAGGGATGGCTTTATTATCTTAATTTTCCTGGGAGCCGACGTCACAAAAGTTTATCGTAAATTTAAATTTCTTATATGATTTTTATAGCAGGTATTCGGCAGAGGAACTTGTTATTACTCCTAACT
>NC_089752.1:47244174-47249174 GCF_040412425.1 Macrobrachium rosenbergii | reverse complement strand
TTAAATCTATCTGTTTCGATGAAAATAATAGAAAATCGAAGGTCCCAGGCATCAAAATTCAGAATATAGAAAAACCTTGGTGCTGTTTAATTTTGTGCAGTTTATACATAACTGCGAGTCAGTAGTATTTGGGGACCATTCATCTCCCTATCTTCATACCAAATCTTGCCACAGGAAATATTTTCATTCATATTTCTGTTTGTCTCCGCTTGACATACGCTTAATCCGGTTGGCTAGATACAGAAAATCTTTCGGTGTTTGTTTGTGTGTCTGTCAGTCCGTAACACATTTGTTTCTCCATATCTTGTTTAAAAAGATTTGATTTCAGCATCTGGTGCATAGCTTGTACTTGACACGCTCATTTATTACAACTAGCATGGCCCATAACTGAATAATTTCGGGGTGTGGGGTATTGTCGTAATTGTCACTTTTACCATTGTTACTTCGCATGATAATTTCAGGTGGCTTCCACTTAACATGAACTTTAATGAAATATGTGGTGGTCCGGTTTGCCTTGTTTTAAAGAATAATTCTTATTATTTTTATTCTAAAATTTGAAAAGAATAATTTTGGTCTCTTACTGTCAGCTGGAAACTGTTTTTACTAAAGGTATGAATATATAAAATACATATACATTTCAAACTCGGAGTATAAAACACGAGAGAAATGTCAGGCTAAAAATTTAAGCTTTAAAATCCCCTTAATCAAGGACGATATAAAATCTGAAGCGGACGAGGCCAAAGACTTATCTGTATTTTTCACTGACTGGAGGAGAACATCAGGAAAATCCATACATTCTCTTTGAAACGTTGACCTTCCACGACGAGAGAAATCCCCGGCACCGATCTTTACTTGATTGCTTCTTTAACGTCTTCAAACTACCTGTGTTTACATGGACAGTATATAAGTTGATTCGTTCTGGAATACTTAGGTACAATCTTATCAAATTTTCAAGATCCTTATTCGAAGGTCAGAACCAACCCCACAGGAGGGCCCAGTAAACGAAATGCCTCTTTAAAATTTCTCTGTTAGCTGTTTTATCTAAAAATGTACATATGTAAAATAGATATACTTTTCCATAAGTTATTTTCCTGTGTGATGATGTTAAGGAGGACAGTTGGAATAATGTTTATATATATCTGAAGTATAAAATCTTTCGTCTTGCATAAAATGCACCACCAACACACGTATACGCACACACACACACACACATATATATATATATATATATATATATATTATATATATAAAAGATCAAAATGTTCCACTTTTATATTCTGTATAGTGAATATATATATATATATATATATATATATATATATATATATATATATATACTATATATATATATATATATATATATATATATATATATATATATATATATATATATATATATATATATATATATATATATGTATATATTATACTTGCTGACCAAACCCGGTGCTGCCTGGAAAAACTCTGAATGACATTCCGTAAACTCTCTCTCTCTCTCTCTCTCTCTCTCTCTCTCTCTCTCCTCTCTCTCTCTCTCTCTCTCTCTCTCTCTCCTCCAACACACCCTCTCTCCTCTCTCTTCTTCTCCTCTCACTCTCTTCTCCTCTCCCCAACACACCCCTTCACTATTATAGAATTCAACAACCTAAGCGATGTAATCATGATCAAGTTTACCTGTCATTTCTTCTGTCAGTTCATCGAAACTGCTGTTAAAACTTGTGTAGACAACAGTTTGTTGGCAAAGACAGTCCACTCACCAGAACGAATGAACTGATGGTATTACCTGAACATCTTCCGACCAACTGACAGGTAATTGAGCGTGTGGACAGGTTAGTGCCAATTTCGTGACAGTTTGCCATTGTATTTCATCTGGGAAATATATCAGATGCCCTGCTCAAAATATTAATAAATTATTTATAAGCATTATTCATTTCACTGTTAGACCTTTCAACACTATTTTTATTGTATAAAAATCTAAAACACTATTTTTATACAATAAAAATCTAAAACATTATTTCCATGTGATACAGACAATTTGGTATAGGCCTAGGCCAATGATGTCTTTTTATGATATGTGTTACTATAATGAAAGTAAACCATTGTCCAGTTCATAAAAAAACTGAACCAACCCCTCAGTTCTAATTTAAACTCATTCTTTAATATTGCATAAGAATAGAAGTCTCTTTTTAATAAGAAATATTCAGTCTATACTCTGTTATGCCTTTTTACTGCTTTCCTACTATGAAGTGAATTGCTGCAAGAGTTAGCCTTCCACTCCCTCATCATATTAAAAAAAAAAAGGGGGGGCAAAACACTTTCCTATACAGCTAAACTCATGAAACGTATTTTTTTTATAGTGGTTTTAGGGACGTTTTTAACATAACATAACAAATTATGCCATTATCTTTATAATGACATCAAATTCCTTAATGTAGAGTCATGTATAAAGTTACGCGTACAGCATCTATAAACTTGGTCAGTTCGTACAATAACGTAATTATGAATCAAACTAAATCTTTGCCGTCTTGGAGGAATGTTAGGCAATCGGTTATATATTGTTTTGAATAAATAGGCGTTGCTAAAAGATAGAAATGAATATATATCATGCTAATATATAATCATAAACAATAATGTTAATTTCCTAAATGATGGGCACACTATTCTTTACTGTGAATGATTACATCAGCAAAAGGTTTGATTGATGTGTTGTGTAAGCTGTGAGCACTTTGAGTTACTCGAAGTGCAGTACTTGCCATTTCCTAATTTAATCCTTTCACACTCCAAGTGCCTTTCAGAAAAGATTTCCAAATGTAATTATCTACATTCCTGTAAAGTTTTAATCTTGAATTTTCAGTCATTATCTTCCAGGTAATCAGTACTTTGCAATGTGAAAAGAAACTTATCGTCCATATTCAGTAAAGTGTTTTGCAAATTCGCCCAATAATTAATTCCAACCATCAATCACTGAGTGTCCAAGGTGATATTTTGATTATTCCAGCACAGCCAACAACGTGTTCTTCCTACACGATGTTGGTGATCATGTAATAAATGGCATAGGATCATGTGTAGGAACATTTTAACGCCATACACAAAAGCATGTGTTTATTTACTTATTATATCACATAACGTCTTCAACCATATGTATGAATGAGTTGGGCAAATGACTTGTGATTATCGCTTTTCACATGATGAAGCAGTTGCCAGATGTCGAGTATGTTTTTTCGTTCCTTATGCAGACACTGCTTTCCATCTTTTTGCATCATAAATTGTTGTTCTTCTCTCTAGGTAATACTTTAGTAATAAACCTTATGAACAGAGATAGATTTCTCTCCAAAGTGTTTGAGTGAGAGAGAGAGAGAGAGATAGTTTGGTGGCAGTTTCTGCTTGCTGAAATCGTCACGCTTAGCCACTACTACGCATGCACAGGCTCGGCTTTGCTTACTACGGAAAGAAATTATCGATTTAGGTTTTCAGTGTACATTTTATTGAGGTAATAAACAATTATATTAATTATCATAAATTATTATAAAATTTTCCCTAAATTCTGATCAAAAAATGATGTCATAGGGCATTTGTTGTTGTAGGTTAATCATACTTCTGGGAGAACCAGAAGAAAAGGTGAAGCGTCTGGTGAAAAATGAGAATAAACCCAGAAAACTGAAGGAAAAGATGACGTAAAACGAAAATTTCATTTGTTTTGTCTGTGTTTATATGTTTGTCACGGGATAGGGGTTTGATTTTGAGTTAAAAACCTTTCTGGAGTGACATAGAGGCCGTGTGCAAAATTTTGTCTGGGTCTGTCAAGCAGTTCAGATTTCTATAGTGGACAGACAAATATACAAGCATTCACTTTTATATATACACACAAATATATGTATGTGTGTGTGTGTGTTGGTGGTGCATTTTATGCAAGAGGAATGATTTCATACTTCAGACTGTAGGGTCCCACTCGGACCTACACAATCGTCCATCATATGTGGCCGTCCGAACTCATACCCTACGGGAATCTGCTCCTTACAACAAGCATCTCCTGACATACGTGCCAAGCAGACGCATATAAGAAACACAGCCGACACCATACACCATTTTTATGCATACTGTCGTTCATAATAATGTCACGTCAAATGTATCATTCTTAATAGAGGCAATACAATGTCAGCTTTCCAGATATATTTATCAGAACTCTGTTCACAAATTGTATATAGAATTATGCACCATTTTCCATTCTTAAACAAACACAGCTGACTGTATATTAATCTCTATTTTGTTCACCTTGTATCAGGCACTACATTTCCTCTCGCAAGAGCCCGTGCTGGCATAAAGCCAGCTTAATCAAAAACAACAAGATTTTGAATAAATTAGTAAGTTTGTAGACACTGCCCCTTACTCGCCTTCGCTACAAGATGCATGTAGGTGTTATTTCAACTGTCCTCCTTAACACCATCGCATAGGAAAATAACTTATGGAAAAATATATCTAGTTTGCAAATGTACATCTTTGGTTAAAACAGTTAACAGAGAAATTTCAAAGAGGCATTGCGTTTACAGGCCCTACAGGAGGGTTGGTTCTGACCTTCGAATAAGGATCTTGAAAATTTGACAAGATTGTACATACACACACCTATGTTTTCCAGAGCGAATCAACTTATATACTGTCCATGTAAACACAGATAGTTTAATAAAGTTAAAGAAGCAATCAAGTAAAGATCGGTGGAGAGGGTTTCTCTTTTCGTGGATGGTCATCGTTTCAAAGGAACCTAATGGATTTTCCGGATGCTCTCCTCTAGTCAGTGAAAGGGACAGATAAGTCTTTGGCCTCGTCCGCTTCGGATTTTATCTCGTCCTGGATTACGGGGATTTTAGAGCCTAAATTTTAAACCTGACATTTCTCTCGTATTTTATTATCCGAGTTTAAAATCCTTTAAGATATACATTATCGTTATTTATCATCCTTTTTCTCGTGAAATTTGGAACGTCAAATATCGTTTTAGTATTTTAGAA